>NC_090737.1:132136208-132388450 GCF_036898095.1 Palaemon carinicauda
TAATAATAAAAAAGTGGAGGGTAAAGTCTATTACATTAAATTTCTACAACTACTTTGGCTCTCTCTGGTGAGCTTATTCTTTGTTCTCTTTAACAGGGTTTTTTTTATTCCTTTTATTCTTTCTAAAGTTAATTTAGGTTACATTAGAACTAGACTTTAATATTTTTGTTGTTGCTTATAGCGCTTTGGCTGTAGTAATGAAGTTGCTGTAGGAGATTTTATTTTTTTTTTGCATTGAAGATGGTCAAAATTAAATTTGAGAATCTCAATTCAGCTGATTTAGTAAAAATAAAGTTTTGGGAAATCAAGCAAATGTAACATGAAGAATATTTGGTTAAGTATTGATAGGTAATGTAGTATGAAGTGTTTTAGGAAGTAGACCTAATGTAGTAAGAAGAATAACTTGGGAAAGCATTGTTGGTGGTTAATAAGAAAATATTTTGTTTTCAAGCTTACATTTTTAATGGCTTATCATTTAACACGGAATAGGCTTATTTTATTTTTTGAGTACCTTTCAAGATCGGTGGTAATAGAAATTTTTAGTGAGTGGTAATAGACATTTTTAGAGTTAACACTTTAAGTGTTATCAGTTAAAACTTCTAATGCATCCTAAATCCTTAGTTTACCTTAAATTTTTAGCTAGATTTTGTAATAACGAAATTTTTTAGCTGTTTGCCAGTTATGTAATCATTTACAAAATTTTTTAGCTGTTATTCTTTGCTTATGGATTCATTGATTGAAATTTTGTGTTAAAAATTTCGACTTCAGTTGATAATTTGTAAATAATTTCAGATTACCACATCTCTCCAACCCAAAGTCTAATGGAGTTCAGACTACTTCTATGAGCTTGACAGCCATGTGTGATTGGACGTCTCTGGCAGAATCTCTCCCTCCACGTCACATTAATGTGCTTGACTTTTACTCTGCACGAGAAGCTCCTAACTGGCTTGCAGGGTCATTGGGAGGCTACACATAAATTTTGAATATTGCTGAGTATATTGATAAGTTAGGCTTTAGTTTTATCTTGCTAAATCTTCTGGATGTATGTAAAATTCAAGTATGGCTTTTGACTGTATTGTTCAGGAAATAAGATCTAGAAATTAAGTTTTATGGCCAATTTGTGGGTGGTTAAGTGGGCCAAATCTTTATGAATTTTGAATGGAAATTGTTGGTTGTACATTTTGGGACAAAATAAAAATTTTAAATTTTATGGATTATCCATTTTTTTTTGCCAAATCTTCTCAACGTACTCAAAATTTAAGGTAATTTTTTTTTGTGGGGGGGGGGGGGTTTAAGAAATTTTTTATTGCTGCCAGGGCAACCATGAAGATTTTGTATATCTTAAGACGGGTAATTAGGAAAGATAATTAACAATGTTCAGGGATTAGGTTATTTCTGCCATTAACTTACTAGATGAGATTTCAGACCTATGGCAGGCTAATGTATGACATTTTTCAGGGCTATTAGTTTTTCAAAAACAAACTTTATTATTTTACTATGTTAGGAGTGGTATAGACTAGCAAGATTCAATGTGGTAAAGATTCAAATTGTTTTCTAAATCTTTAGTTTATTTTTATTGCTAAATTGGTAAATCGGTTATTATTTTTTAATTGAAACTTTAAGAGTGGTGAGCTACGATTGGTAAAACTGGGTTTAAATAATCTTTAGCACAATTTTATTCTAAAACTGGTAAATCAGGGTTTATAGTTTTTTGTAAGTATTAAAACTTTTTGTTGAGATAGGGATATAATAGTTACACTATATACTTGCCAGTTTGAAATGCTATTATAAAAGTATTTTATCTCTTATATTTTCAATGTCTTGTAAATAATTGCAGGTTTGTGCAGTTTTAAGTCTCTTGAACACCCAGCTCTATACAAAATGGTAATCTTAATCTTTACATAGTTATTTGCATAAGTGATTTTGAAAATACTTCAAGTATGAAATTCAAGAATTTTGCCATGGTCTGGAAACTGCATTAGTTTGTTAATTCTGTAGTTATGACTTTCATTTAAGGTATCCTAATTTAGACTTTACAATGCTGTGTCCGAAGGTTTAAACTAGTAAGAAGAGTGTTGTTGTAATGACTGCTCAATTTAGATTTAAGTTAAAACCAAATTCTGGTCTTCTCCAAAATATGGCTTTCCTAGATTAAGATGTCAGAGGTTCCATATTGTAAAATAGTCTTAAGATGTCTTGTAACTAATAAAGAATCTTAAAAAGTCATTTTTTATCATTTGAGATAAGGTTTTATCCTATGCATTAGTATATGAAAAAATTCTAAACATACAGAAGTGAAGTTTTGGAAAGTAATTTTCTTTATAAGATTACCCTTAACTTATATTGGTCAGAATGTAATTAATATTTCTTAAAATTACTCTTTTAACTTATTGCTCGGAATGCAATTTATACTTTTTAAAGTACATAAATATATTACGAAATCTTCTAAGGTCAAACTATTTTTATTCCTAAAAAAAAAAAGAAATAATAAATTGATGGAAGACATGGTAAAATAAGGTTTAATTTCTTAAACTTCTTTGACTCTGTTCTGATTTGTTTGGTTTGATTTTGTCAGGAATCCTATTCTTTGCACACTAAACCTGTTTCAATGTGAATATAACTCCGCGGAAAACATTTAAAGGACAATATACAGAATTAGCTTTCTCGAATGGTATTCCATGATCTGGATAACGTATATCCTATTAGCAGCCATATTAAGTCCAAAACATATTGGAAGTCCAGGAGCACTTTTTCATAGAAATGATGATTGAATATTATAAAACTTATTGAATGTGCATCAAGATGGTAGTTTAATATTTGTCGTTTAGAATTGGCTAGCAAAGAAAGGTAGTTTGAAAAATGTTTGTTAGAATATTTTAATTTGAAACCAACTGATGAAACTGAAATTTGTTTTAAACTTGGTTGATAAAAAAATACCTACTTGCAGGTTGGTGAATGGGATTTTCTGTTTCTCATGTTAATTCCGTAACAATATCATAACTTTAAAGATGTTTAAAATTGGGTAGTACTGTATCGGTGCTGAATGGTCTCTCTAGACAGCAATATCTCAAAGCAGATAGTTTATAAAATAAAAAATAGATTACGTTCAATATGTGTAAAACGGAATAGCAAGAAACTCTGCATTGATTAGAATAACAAATAAACTAACAAATTTAGTTTTTAAAACTAACGGCAGAGGTTTAACTTTTCCTAAAGGTAGAGTCACACATGCATGTTCTCACCCGGTATGTCCTCCCGTATGCCCATACGCGGCCAAACGTGCGTTTTTAACCACGCCCACACAGGTATTGAATTGTGCCGCACAACGTTGCACCTACGTTGCACCTACGCACGTCAGTATGACGTTAGTACTGCGTTAGTGTGACGTAGTGCGTGAGTGGCAGCCGTTGTGCGTTGTACTTACGTTGTGCATACGTTATGTGGACCTACTGTATGGACATACTTCCAGGTAGTACGTGAAGGGTCACGCAAGCATAACGTCTTTACTAGGTATGGTGACGTAGGTGGTACGTCAAGTGCCGTCAGAGCTACGTCAGAGCTACATAAGAGCTACGTCAGACTTTCGTCAGAGGTATATCAGCGCGAGGTTGGTGCCAGGCATGCCTCCTCTATACTCCCAGGTATAAAAAGGGTGCTGGGCGGTACCTGACAGTCATTCACCATCCAACTACTATTTTATTTTTCCTTATTTCCTTTCCGCACTGGGCTATTTTCCCTGTTGGGGCCCCTGGGCTTATAGCATCCTGCTTTTCCAACTAGGGTTGTAGCTTAGCATTTAATAATAATAATAATAATAATAAATAATAATAATAATAATAATAATAATAATAACCGAAATCGAATGGTTATTATCGGGATGAAGTTTCACACTTGCTCTGGTTTTACTATATTAGGTAGATCCTTTGTTTCTTCGTGTTTTAGGGTTTTTGTTTATGCATGTTTAGGCCAGCCGTACGGCTCTCTCTGTCACACTGAAGCTACGTTGCCGCGCCGCTGCCTTAACGCTACCTGGCGGTGGCGTGGGTTGGCGTGTTTGGGGGGGAAACAGCCACAATACGTGAAGATGGCGTTGGGCTTCCTTAGCACTGACGTTATACATTACGTATGTTCACGTATGTTCCGGTTGCCCCTAGGTTGGCCTCCCGTGCGCCCAACGTATAGTCAAGTACAATCACGGATACGTGACGACCCACGTATATTGTGAGCTGCCCACAATATACGTGGCCCTCGCCGTACCGCCAGGTATCCACGAGGTACCGTTCACACGGCAAGGTACGTCCTAGGTTGCTGGGACGTTTCCACAATTACTGCGTTGCACGAACCAGCGAACTGCGTTGTACTGACGTTATACGTGCACTTTTTGATACGTGATAATACGGCTGGCCTAAACATGCATGTGTGACTGGACCTTAAGCTGGTAAGGAGGTTTTAAGCTACCCCGACTTTCAAGCTACCCACCTCCCCCGGTAACATGGAACTTTCAGATTACATTGGGGCGTTAGTTTGAAACCAGTTTCAAGCTACCACTCCACCCGCCCTCTTGTATTCAAGTTACCCCCTCTTCAAAATAGAAAGAATTTTATAGCGCAAAAATGTATCTTGCATTAATTACTGACTTCAGAGGTCCCGAGTTCGCATCCCCGCTAAGGCGCGAATAGTGAGAGACCATCTACTGGGGGTATTCCCCAGGGTGGCGCCTAGGGGGAGGTTAGAGGGGGCTAGTGATAGTCCCTGCTGGCTCATGGTCGCCCGAGAAAGAGATGATGATCGTCTCGGGAGACCTAAAACCCGGAACTTTAACTTTTTAACTTTAACAAAATATTGTGTATTAGGGAATTATGACACAAGCCACAGAATTTGTCATTTAGGGTTTTGTAATAGCTTACACCGGTGCCAAATGACTCGCGGAGTACTATAAAGCCGGGTACTGAGTCAAAATGTTTCAATCTTATAGTCTAAGATTAATGCACTTTACTGACTAGCAAATCTCCAACTAAATTATCCAACAAATCTCTATAACTAAAGTTTTTCTTGTGGTAATTGGGTTTTAGCAGCCTTATTAATACAATAAATTTCTATAACTATATTTAACAAATCTCTAGCTATATTATCTAACAAATCTATATCTCAGATACAAATCTCTAGCTATATTATCTAACAAATCTCTAGCTACATTATCTAACAAATCTATAGCTATATTATCTAACAAATCTATAGCTATATTATCTAACAAATCTATGTCTATATTATCTAACGAATCTCTAGCTATATTATCTTAGATTATATCTATATCTAAAAAATCTATATCTTCTGTATATTATCTAACAAATCTATATATCTAAAAAATCTATATCTATATTATCTAAAAAATCTATATACTGTATATTATCTAACAAATCTATATCTATATTATCTAACAAATCTATAATTATATTGTAAGTTTTTCTTGTGGGTATCTGGTTTTAGCCGCCTTTTTATGCAAACCTAAAATCGTTACAACCGTTCACGACATTTGAAGTATGATGACAAGAAGCAAGAGTTTTTATTGGTGTTCCCCTTTACCAACGTGGTTGACGGTAAGTGTTCGCTTATATAATTAAGTCCAAAAACGTAGAAAATCATAGATTTCTCCACGAACAGAATGTGAAGTTTCTTTTGGCCCATATAGATATTTCCCAGCATTTTTCAAAATTTATCGAAAAATTTAACTAACTTAAAATAAGAATAATTCTTTGGTGTACTCTCATACAATTAAATCTAAAGACGTAGGGAGTCAAATTTCTCTACGAACAGGATGTATTTTTTTTCTTTTTTCTTTTTTTTTCCAGATGGATATTTTCTAGCATTTTTCCAAATTTATCGAAATACTGAACTAACTTAAAATAAGAATACTCCTTTACCGACGTAATATGGTGGACGGCAAGTGTACTATCATACAATTAAGTCTAAAAAACGAAGTAAGTCATGCAGCTATTACAAATAAGATTTTCTACGAACATGATGTAAGTTTCCTTTTAGCCCAGATAGATATTTCCCAGAATTCATTTTCAAAATTTATCGAAAACTGGAACTAAATTTAAATAAGAATACTCCAGCGTGCTATTACTTAATGAAATTCCTTTGCTTTGTAAATTATAATTTGTATGTTTTAATTGTTCCTTTATGAATGAATATGATCCAATTGCGCAACGTTCGCAAAAAAAGCTTATTAAATAAATTCGCTTCTGCTGGTAGTTGGTATTACCATGTTTGCAAAGGTAAGCTTATAAATTTGCTGGTGCTGGCAGTTGGTAATACCACGTTCGTAAAGGAAAGCTTATAAATTCGCTTGTGCTAGTAGTTGCTAATACCACGTTCGTAAAGGAAAGCTTATAAATTTGCTGGTGCTGGTAATTGGTAATACCACGTTCGCAAAGGAAAGCTTATAAATTTGCTTGTGCTGGTAGTTGGTAATACCACGTTCGCAAAGGGAAGCTTATAAATTTACTTGTGCTGGTAGTTGGTAATACCACGTTCGTAAAGGAAAGCTTATAAATTTGCTGGTGTTGGTAGCTGGTAATTTTGTTTATAACTGATTCATGGAAATATTGGTGGAATAAGTTTAGTGACATCACTTTCACAGATGAGTTTATCAGATATTAATTTACTCTATAAATCACATAAATCTAATTTCAATAAGCAAAGCATTGCTTTATATCGACTTTGATATATTTTGTATGAGTGATGTTTAATGATGGATTTGAAATTAGTCTTTTTGATCTTTGTCATCTATGTAATCCACCCTTGCATTTTATTATTAATCCGATTACCTTGATTGATGGCTATACACATCAGCAAGATTACAGTTACTGAAAGTTTAAAGGCCGGTCATGAATGGCAGAGGCAAGGGACAGCAACATTGTCCTATCAAGAAGGACAATGTCCCAGATACTGACTACATATACATATGATCAGCGCTCAGGCCCCTCTCCACCCAAGCTAGGACCAAGGAGGGCCAATCAATGGCTAATGTTGATTCAGCAGATAGACCTATTGGCTCCTCCAAACACACCATCCTTAGCTCACAAGGATAGTGAGGTTGCAGCGACCAGAGGAACCAACGAGTTTGAGCGTGACTCGGGGCCCCAGTCTTGCAATCACCAGACAAGGACGCTACCACCAGGCCACCACAACCCTAAAAGTACTAATATCTAAGCATTATATTAAACTGATATTTTCATAAGAAATTACACTGATTTTTTCAGAAACAAAAGCATTGACATACAGGATTCAAATTAAACATTATAGTAAAACATTTTGCATTCTATAATCATCAGAACGAAAGCAATCGAAATAGAAATGGCATAAAATTCTTCAAATATGGCAACTGGAATACTGACGCGCAGGAAAGAAATTCATTAAAATTTCCTTATCATCCTGTCAAAATTTCAGTCATATTATATTTTATGATTTCAAAGCACTAGATTTTTTTTCCATGTTTGTACCTTTGATATTCAAAATAGGTAGTCTTTACAGAAAAGTCATCTGATATACATGTAATATTTCAATTGCTGGAATATAATGTATTATCAACTGAAATGTTTGAGATATGGCTGGATGATTCGCCACAATTCACACTCCTTTAAACGTACCCATTGAATATGCATATGAAAATTCATACATATACTATTCATATATATATATATATATATATATATATATATATATATATATATATATATATGTGTATATATATATATATATATATATATATGTACATATAGATATACATATGCATCTATATATATATATATATATATATATATATATATATATATATATATATATATATATATATACATATATATATATATATACATATATATATATATATATATATATATATATATACATATATATATACATACATATATATATATATATATATATATATATATATATCTATATCTATCTATCTATCTATCTATCTATATATATATATATATATATATATATATATATATATATATGTATGTATGTGTATATATATACATATAAAATACTCTTGTAAATTTTCAGTTTATTTATGTATACATATGGATATATATATATATATATATATATATATATATATATATATATGGGTGTTTTTCTATATACATATGTATATTAATGTATGATTATTAGATTATTACATATAATCTGGCATCATAACAGCGACGGTCATTGAGGATACATGTATGTGTGTATATATATACAGTATAATATGTGTGTATATATATACAGTATAATATGTGTGTATATATATACAGTATAATATGTGTGTATGTATGAATGCATAAATTTTTAGGTTTGTATCATTTATATGAAAATTAAATATAGACCCTTCTGTTTTATAGAAACAATTTACTTCCCAAGGAATAAATATCGGTCTTTTATTGCGTAATTTTGGTAAAAATTGCCATTTTTTTTTAATTGATAAAAATTTTTGATGCATAGTATTTGAAAACAAACTTTGTAGAATATATGCCATGTTTTTTAAAGTGTAATCTATTTTCAAGTTGCGACAATACATTTATTTAAACACAGTATAATATTGCAATGTCATCATAATTTTGTTCTAACTCGTCCCATTGCATTCATTCAACAATGTTAAAAATTTGCCGTGAAAAAAGATGGTTAAAATCCTGGACTAAAAGTTGCTGGGCATTTACCGTTTTAAAAATGGATACATTGATGTACAGGAATGATATCACGGTCACCAACCCGTAAAACATAGAGAGAATTTCTGATTAAAATTACGGTCCTTTTTAGCAGTGTTATATATCATCACTCTATCATGAATCTTAGTTAATATAAAGGTGTTAGCTTTATTCATTAGGAAAATTAAACAAATTTTCCATTAATAGTAGAATTTTATTAATGTACTATATAATATACTTTCCATAAACAATTTACTGATTGTTTTAGATTATCAAATATACAACTCTATAATTCAATCAGTAAAATTTGTCAACCAATATCTTTTCTTGTAACAAAAAAAAAAGAAAAAAAAAAGTTATTAAATGCTTTGATTGGGTCATTAGAAATTCGACTCTTTGAATTAATATACGTTTATTCCTTTTATTTACCTTATAATCTACCTTCAGAACACCTATATTGAAATATCAACAGGACAGTAAGAAATACCTCATGCTTGGTGGTAACTGGGGCTCTTTTTATTAACATACGTTTAATAATTTTATTTGCCTCTTAATCTACCTTTAAGACATCTGTATTGAAATATCAGCAAGACAGTAAGAAATACCTCCTGCTTGATGGTAACTGAGGCTCTTTTTATTAATATACGTTTATTCATTCTATTTGCCTCTTAATCTACCTTTAGGACACCTGTATTAAGATATCAGTAAAACGGTAAGCAATACCTCCTGCTTGGTGGTAACTGGGGCTCTTTATTAATATACGTTTAATAATTCTATTTGCCTCTTAATCTACCTTTTAGGACACCTGTACTAAAATATCAGCAAGACAGTAAGAAATACCTCCGGCTTGGTGGTAATTGAATTGTAGCAGAGGCAACAAGAGATTGCATAGTTTGGAATTATCCTCCATTTAGCAGTCAATAGTAGAGGACTGGTTTGTTTACTTCGTGTCACTCCAAACAAATAGTCGTCAGTCTCCCCGGGCTACACAGCAAATGAAGATGTATCTTAAGGCGTTGAACTAAAGCTCCCGGGGAGACTTTACCTGGCATGTATTCCTCTGTGTTGTGGTGGATATGGTGCTTCCTATGGAGTAAGTGTGAACTCTGCGGGTTTACGAGTTGTTGTTTGTGAGCATTTCTGTGGGATTGTGTGCTTTTTGTGACTGTCTAGTTATTTTTTGGGGCTATCTAGTGTTCGTGCTTCTTGGACTCTCCTATGTATTTTCTTTTCAATACTCTAATTTATTCTTTTGAGGTTTACGGGTAAGTGAAGTATGTTTTTCGTTCCAGCTGTTTTTGTGATTATGAACTTTGGGATTAGAGGTATATAGGACTCTCAGGCATTCCGAGTGTGATCCATTTGTATCTTTGGTTTTAGAAGTTTTTGGGGCTTGGAGGTGTTTTACGTTTAAGCAAGTTTGACCTTTTTGGTGTATTTTTGGGTTCTTGATCATAAGTTTTATGTATAGTTTTGAGCTGTATTAATTATGAGCTCTTCTAAAAATTGAGGTTTTTTTTAGCTTTAGGCTTTTGAGTTAATTGGGGGTTGGGTGTATTATATTCAAGCTTTTGGAATTTTAGTTCGTATATTTATTTACTAATTTTATTAGTTTTTAATTCTTTTGGGGGGAGTGGGCTATTTGGGAGCTACTTTTGCGTATTTTTTTTTATGGCTATTTGAGTTACATTGTTTTGGGTTACATAATTATCTTCTATGTGAACTACTTGTGTATTTAAGCCATCTATTTTGAGATTCTCTCGATATTTGAGATACTGTGGGTTTTGTAAGATATGGCTTGGTTACGGTGTCGGGACTTCCCAAGTATATAGTTAGGAGATTGGATGCTATGATTGTGTTCTTATTTTGTTAATATCTTTAAATATCTAATTTTGTTGGTTGATTTTATTAGAGCAATTGATAATCTCTCTAAATTTGATTTTAAAAAATCTGAGTAGTTGTTGATGCTCTTTAAATATATATTTTTCAATATTAAACTTACCCGATAATCATGTAGCTGTCAACTCCGTTGCCCGACAGAATTCTACGGAAGGGATACGCCAGCGATCACTATACTAGAAGGGGGTGTACTCACCAGCGCCACCTGTGGCCAGGTACTGCAGTACTTCTTGTTGACACCACCTCAATTTTTTCCTCTGTCGTGCTTCCGGCAAGACGTTCATGGGTACGCTTATAATTTTGGAGTATTGTTCACGGTTTTTGGTGAAGTATTTCTCTTAAGATTTCAGCTTTCGCTATACTGGAAACTTTTCTATTAGCTTAGATAGCTTTTATTTTGATTTGATTAATGGTTAACGATCTTTTGCTTTATTTGGAATCCCCCTTGACTAGCTCTTTGATTCAAGATGTCCGACCTTTCACAAGCCCCTCCCCATAGACGATGTAGGACTTGTAATAGGCGTATTCCGAAGGCCTCGGTTGATCCTCACACTGCTTGTTCCGACTGTAGGGAAAGATCCTGTCAGTTGGAAGATCGATGTGAGGAATGCGCCGGACTTTCGGAACTTGAGTTTGTTCGATTCCTTAAATATACCACTAAGTTAGAGAGAGAGAGAGTTAGGAGGAGTTCTGCTCGCTCTTCGCTTTTTTCCTCACCTCATGATCCTCAACCTTTTCCTCCCCCTGTAGTGGCTACCCCCGAACCTACTATTTGTGCTCAGCCTGATATGTCCGATGTTTTGCGTGCCATTCAGGCTTTAGGTGACAAAGTGGAATCGGTAGTGAGTGACCACAAGTTCCTCTTGGCGGACGTCAAGGAACTTAAGGTCAAAAGTGCAGTGGGAAGTGGTAGTGCCAGTGCTGTGCCGAGTGCTAGTGTCAGTGCGGTGCCGAGTGCTAGTGTCAGTGTCAGTGTTGTGCGTGAGGGTACTTCTGTGCGTGCCAGTCGTCCTCCCAGTCCGGGACCTCTTGCAAGCTCCCAAGCCCAGGGGAGAAGCAATGTCGAAGGGCAAAAGGGTTCGGCAGGCCTTGATCGGCGCACAGAAGTATCCTCGGTGGTTGCGGGCGTGTCTTACAGAGACAGTCACTCCCACCCGCAGACGATTGAGCCCTTATTTTCCTCGTCTGCAGAAGAAATTTCGGGGAGAAAACGCTGGACTCAGGTCTCAAGACCTCTTAAACGTAAAGTCCAGACCTCAAGAGTTCAACAACCCGGATGCAGTCATTGGGTTAGCTCTGACTCTCCGCAGTCATCAGGTGACTGCACACCTCCTAAGAGAGGTAAGGCGATGCCTCAACAGACCTCATCTTCTGTTAAGGCTTTGCCTCAACAGACCTTATCGTCTGTTGATCCCAAGATGTCTTTGCTGCAGTCCATGCAGTCGCAGCTTGCGGTCTTAATGCGTGAGTTTCAGGCTGAGAAGGTTACACCTCCTCCTGCGAGCGCTCCGCCTCACCGCAGTCCAGTCTGCCAGGCGTACGAAGTTGAGGTTCCTCAAGCTACCTTACCGCGTTCGGAGTTGCCAGTTACCAGCGTTGTGCAGCAACCTCAACCTTCCTTAAGGCAACCTCAACAATGGGAGCAGGAGTCTTATGCCTTGAGGCAAGATTTTCTTGCAGTTAGACCATCTTCGAGGCAACAACCTCTTGAGGTACGACAACCTCTACCATCCTTGAGGCAGCCACCTCAGCTCTCGCAGCTGCTACCTCAACTTTCCTCAAGGCGAGAGCCTCAACGCTTGAGGCCAGCACCTCAAGAACCTCAACTCGTGAGACAGGAACTGCGTTCTGCGCAGCCGCTACCTCAACTCTCGCAGCTCACACCTCAAGAACCTCAACTCGTGAGACAGGAACCTGCTACTGCGCATCCACCTCAACCCTTGAAGCAAGCGCAACTCTTGAGACAGGAAACTCATGCTAGGAGTCAGCCACCTCAACGCTTGCACCTACCTTCTTTTACTCTACCTGACCAGTCTTTGCAGCCTGAACCTCAGGTTTTAATACAGTCGCCTCTCTCCACACTTGCTCCTCAAACCGCCGCAGAACCTCCCTCATCCCAACCGCTTGACTTTGTCATTACCAGCCCTCATCCTCTTCAACAGAGACTTGAGGATGAAACCGCAAGTGTTTATGCACCCGCTTGTCAGGATTCTGCTGTTCAGCACACCGCTGTTACTTTACCTCTCGCTTCGCACCACTCAGGTGATGAGGTTTCTGAGGAGGAAGCTGCGCACCTAGATGATCCCTCTTCGGACGTGGAGGAACCCAAGTCTTCTCCTCCCTCCACTGACTTTCGCAAGGTCCTGGCTCTTTTCAGAGAGGTTTACCCGGACCATTTTGTTTCTGCTACCCCTCGCTCTCCTCCATCTGAGTTTTCGCTAGGCATGCAACCTGTTAAGTCGGCCTTTACTAAGCTCGTCTTTGCTAGATCCTCTAAGAGAGCTTTAAGAATGTTAGGGGATTGGTTGCAGTCCAAACAGCAACTAGGGAAGACTTCTTTTATGTTCCCTCCACCTAAGCTGACTTCTAAGGCGGGCGTATGGTATGCCACAGGAGAGGAACCAGGCTTGGGAGTCCCTGCCTCTGCCCAGGCTGACTTCTCAAGTTTGGTCGACTCTCCACGTAGATCGGCTATGAGGCGCTCTAAGGTCTGCTGGACCTTTTCCGACTTAGACCACTTCTTAAAGGGTATATTTCGTGCCTTTGAGATTTTCAATTTTCTCGACTGGTGCCTGGGGGCCTTGAGCAAGAAGACAGCCCCTGCTGACAAGGACTCAGCCATGCTTATAATGTCCTGCATGGATAAAGCAATTCGGGATGGGTCCGGCGAACTTGCCTCAATGTTTGTTTCAGGAGTACTCAAGAAAAGGGAACAACTTTGCACTTTTCTTTCTACTGGCATCACCCCTTGTCAAAGGTCTCGGCTACTTTTTGCTCCGCTTTCTAAGTTCCTGTTCCCCGAAGAACTTATCAAGGATTTGTCTGCGGCCCTTATTCAGAAGGACACTCATGACCTTGTGGCCTCTTCTGCTCGTAAGGCTAAGGTTGCTCCTTCAGTTCCCAGAACTTACCGCACCCCAGTAGCCGATACTCCTGCTACAAGATTTATTCCGCCCTTTCGTGGCAGAGCCCCCAGCAGAGGAAGTACCCGTCCAGACTCTTCCAGGGGCAGGCCTAAGAAAGGTCCCAAGACTTCAAAAGGCAAACACTGACTCTCCTCCTCTCCAGACAGCAGTAGGAGCCAGACTCAAGACCTTCTGGCAAGCTTGGGAAAGAAGAGGTGCAGACTCCCAGTCTGTCAAGTGGCTAAGGGAAGGTTACAGGATACCATTCTGCCGCAATCCCCCTCTGACCACTTCTCCCATCAACCTCTCTCCCAACTACAAGGAAAAGGACAAGAGGCTAGCGTTACACCAGGAGGTGTCGCTCCTGTTACAGAAGAAGGCAGTGGTGATAGTCCGGGACCATCAATCCCCGGGCTTCTACAACTGTCTCTTTCTGGTGGCCAAGAAGACAGGAGGTTGGAGACCGGTGCTGGACGTCAGCGCGCTCAATGCTTATGTCACCAAGCAGACGTTCACTATGGAGACGACGAAGTCGGTCCTAGCAGCGGTCAGGCAGGAGGACTGGATGGTCTCGTTGGATCTGAAAGACGCTTACTTTCACGTTCCTATTCATCCAGACTCCCAACCTTTCCTGAGATTCGTTTTTGGAAAGGTTGTGTACCAATTCCAAGCCCTGTGTTTTGGCCTAAGCACAGCTCCTATGGTGTTTACGCATCTGATGAGGAATATTGCAAAATTCCTCCACTTATCGGACATCAGAGCCTCCCTTTATTTAGACGACTGGCTGTTAAGAGCCCCCACAAGTCGTCGCTGTCTGGAGAGTCTCAACTGGACTTTGGACTTGATCAAGGAACTGGGTCTACTGGTCAACTTAGAAAAGTCCCAGCTCATTCCCTCTCAATCCATCGTTTACCTGGGAATGGAGATTCGGAGTCAAGCTTTTCCATCGGCCCCAAGGATAAGCCAAGCCCTAGAATGCATCCTGAGCATGCTGAAGAGGAACAGTTGCTCGGTGAGACAGTGGATGAGTCTAACAGGGACCCTGTCATCGTTAGCCCTGTTCGTCGAGTTAGGGAGACTCCACCTCCGCCCTCTCCAATTCCATCTAGCAGCTCACTGGGACAAGGATTTGACGCTCGAAGCAGTCTCTATTCCTGTCACCAAAGAGATGAAGACTACTCACTTGTGGTGGAAGACCAACATCCTTCTCAAGGAGGGTCTATCGTTAGCCATTCAGACCCCCAATCTTCATCTCTTTTCGGACGCATCAGACTCGGGCTGGGGCGCGACCTTGAACGGGCAGGAATGCTCGGGAACATGGAACAAGGAACAGGAAACGCTCCACATCAACTGCAAGGAGCTGCTGGCAGTTCATCTGGCCTTAATGAACTTCAAGTCCCTCCTGTTAGACAAGGTGGTGGAGGTGAACTCCGACAACACCACAGCCTTGGCTTACATCTCCAAGCAGGGAGGGACCCATTCGAGGACGCTGTACGAGATAGCAAGGGACCTCCTCATTTGGTCAAGAAGTCTAAATCTCACTCTGGTAACGAGGTTCATTCAGGGCAACATGAACGTCTCAGCAGATCGCCTCAGCAGGAAAGATCAAGTCATCCCCACGGAATGGACCCTTCACAAGAGCGTGTGCAACAGACTTTGGACCTTGTGGGGTCAGCCTACGATAGATCTGTTCGCCACCTCCATGACCAAGAGGCTTCCTTTGTACTGTTCCCCAGTTCCAGACCCAGCAGCAGTTCACGTGTATGCTTTTCTGCTGAATTGGTCCCATCTCGACCTATATGCATTCCCGCCGTTCAAGATCATCAACAGAGTCATTCAGAAGTTCCTCTCGCACGAAGGGACACGGCTGACGCTGGTTGCTCCCCTTTGGCCTGCAAGAGAATGGTTCACAGAGGTACTACAATGGCTGGTCGACGTTCCCAGGACTCTCCCTCTAAGAGTGGACCTTCTACGTCAACCTCACGTAAACAAGGTACACCCAAACCTCCACGCTCTTCGTCTGACTGCCTTCAGACTGTCGAAAGATTCGCTAGAGCTAGAGGCTTTTCGAAGGAGGCAGCCAGAGCGATTGCCAGAGCAAGGAGGGTATCCACTCGTAGAGTCTACCAATCCAAGTGGGAAGTCTTCCGAAGCTGGTGCAGAGCCAATGCAGTTTCCTCTACCAATACCTCTGTAACCCAAGTAGCTGACTTCCTATTACATCTAAGGAATGTGAGATCCCTTTCGGCTCCTACGATTAAAGGGTACAGAAGTATGTTGGCTTCAGTTCTCCGCCACAGAGGTTTGGACCTTTCCTCCAACAAGGACCTTCAAGACATCCTTAAATCTTTCGAGACTTCTAAAGAACGTCGTTTATCCACTCCAGGCTGGAATCTAGACTTAGTCTTAAGGTTCCTTATGTCTCTTAGGTTCGAACCTCTCCAGTCAGCTTCCTTCAAAGACCTTACTCTCAAAACTCTTTTCCTCGTCTGCCTTGCAACAGCTAAAAGAGTTAGTGAGGTTCACGCCTTCAGCAAGAACATTGGGTTCACATCCGAATCAGCAACATGTTCTTTACAGCTCGGATTTTTAGCTAAGAATGAACTTCCTTCACGTCCTTGGCCTAGATCGTTCGAAATTCCTAGCCTTTCCAACATGGTGGGTAACGAGCTAGAAAGAGTTCTTTGCCCTGTCAGAGCTCTGAAATACTATCTTAATAGGTCAAAACCTTTACGAGGACAGTCAGAAGCCTTATGGTGTGCAATCAAGAAACCTTCGATGCCTATGTCCAAAAACGCAGTTTCGTATTATATAAGGCTTCTGATTAGAGAAGCCCATTCTCACATGAAGGATGAAGACCTTGCTTTGCTGAAGGTAAGGACCCACGAAGTGAGAGCTGTAGCTACTTCGATGGCCTTTAAACAGAACCGTTCTCTGCAGAGCATTATGGATGCAACTTATTGGAGGAGCAAGTCAGTCTTTGCATCATTTTATCTTAAAGATGTCCAGTCTCTTTACGAGAACTGCTACACCCTGGGACCATTCGTAGCAGCGAGTGCAGTAGTAGGTGAGGGCTCAGCCACTACATTCCCTTAATCCCATAACCTTTTTTAACCTTTCTCTTGAATGCTTTTATTGTTGTTTTTTGGGTTGTTACGGTAGGCTAAGAAGCCTTCCGCATCCTTTTTGATTTGGCGGGTGGTCAATTCGTTCTTGAGAAGCGCCTGGGTTAGAGGTTGTGTAGAGGTCCTTTAGTATGGGTTGCAGCCCTGTATACTTCAGCACCTTAGGGTTGTTCAGCCTCCTAAGAGGAACGCTGCGCCCAGTAAGGAAGACTAACTTATTAAAGGCAGAGTAATGGTTCAAGTCGACTTCCTTACCAGGTACTTATAATTTCATTGTTATTTTGAATAACTGATAATATGAAATACGGGATACTTAGCTATCTTATAGTCATGTACACTGGTTTTCACCCACCTCCCTGGGTGTGAATCAGCTACATGATTATCGGGTAAGTTTAATATTGAAAAATGTTATTTTCATTAGTAAAATAAATTTTTGAATATACTTACCCGATAATCATGATTTAATTGACCCACCCTTCCTCCCCAGAGAGAACCAGTGGACCGAGGAAAAATTGAGGTGGTGTCAACAAGTACTGCAGTACCTGGCCACAGGTGGCGCTGGTGAGTACACCCCCTTCTAGTATAGTGATCGCTGGCGTATCCCTTCCGTAGAATTCTGTCGGGCAACGGAGTTGACAGCTACATGATTATCGGGTAGGTATATTCAAAAATTTATTTTACTAATGAAAATAACATTTTTTAATAAAATATTTTTAAAAACTCATTATTGGTTGCTCTTGGAGCTTTAATTATTCTTAAATCTATTGTAAGAAATTAATATCGCTGAATATTGGTTGGTATTATTTCTGCATTTTTGAATAATTAAAATTTTATATTTAAAATATCACTCATTAGTTGATGCTCTTGGAGCACTTATGATTCTGCGTTGTTTACTTATTAACAAGCGAAGTTTTCGCTTATTATGATTCTGCATTGTTTTACGTATTAAAGGTGAGTTTTCCGCTTGGTTTTCCGCTTGGAATCCTATCTGATTCAATTGTTTCTAATAAAACAGGTAATAAAACAGGTTTTATCTAGACACTACGAAGTCTCGACATATTGATATTAATATATCTTGTTGCTAGATGTGTTAATTCTAATTTTTTTCAGGTTAAACCGTCCCCTTGTTGGGTTATCCATTGGATAATCTGTCCGGGTCTCCAATGTGTCTCCAGAAGTGTTCTACTTCGACTTCTTCATAGAACTGATAAAGATGAATGTATACGAAGATCTGGCAGGTTTTCGACGCAATATTTTTCTTTGCTTTTGGAACTACTTTGGGTCTTTGCTCTCTGGCAAAGATTCAGTTCTTGGAGACGCCACAACAATACAGGAATGTTTTGTCAGTAATTAGATTTAAGTTTTAGCTAAGTCATTTAAGTTAATGTGTGTTTTTTTTTTAAATGTTTCAAGTTTGCCAGTTCCTATTAAATTTTGTCTGCTGTAATCGATGTGATATTGTAACCTTAAAATTCTAAATTACTTGCTTTATTTCCAGCTAGCTAGATTTGCATTTACCTGTCCTTTGAAGGAAATATCTTTAATAGTAAGTTTGCACATCATGTACTTTGTGCCATTTTAAATGCGTAGCTACAAAATAAATCCTGCCAGTAACTTTTTCATAATGTAATTTGTCATAAAGTAGTTTGTGTTCATGCAACTTATAATTTCTGTGTATTGTAATGTTTAACACTAATTTTTTTAAATGCTAACACCGTCAAGTTTCCAAATTAATCCTGCCAGTAATTTGTTAACCTAACGGAATGAACCCCTTTGTTTTTATCATATTAACGTTAAGTGGTTTTTGCCTTTACCATATTAAACTTTGCACGCCTGAAGTAGGATCCAACTATTCCCAATATGCGCCTATTCCATCTACTTTGATACTTCAAAACTCTTTAATTTAAAATGTATGAAATGCGTGTTTTCTTAATATAATTAAATTTCCCTCCCTCCAATATTAGCTTTCATAGGCCAAATATTTCCTATATTCGTAACTAGTAAATTTAAAGCTATTAAGTTTCCCAAATATATTTTTAAGATAACTGTAACATCTATTGTATTTCATATAGCTTTGGTTTTGTAAGTACAGTAACTTAATCTCTTAACCCAATGCGTTGATAATCTACGACTTTGATTTAACTTTAAAGTGTTTTTATTGTCTTGTTCAATGGTGTTTAATTGTTCTGTAAGTTATGTTGGTTTTTGTATAGCTGTGTGAATTGTTTGTAATGTCAATTGTCAAAGTTACGGACACAGGACTTTTTTTTTTAATTTAAATTTAAATCCTAATTCTACTCCCTAATTCTACTCCCTATTTTAACTTTATTAACCTGGCAACTTGTTTAATGTCTGCTTTAATGTCAACTGTGTATTTTAGTCGAGCCATGCTAGATCGCTTAACAGGCTACATCCGAACGCTGAAACTAGTAGGAGCCTTGTTTGAAAAAATGCTCTTCGTTCCTCTGGATCTGAAGTGTATTTTCAGTGCAAATCTAATTTTTAAGTGGGTGATTTATCGAATACCGGTTGCACGCAAACATAGCTGAAATCTGAAAGTTGAAACTAGTAGGAGCTATGTGAGCACATTTTTAGTCTATAGTACAGTTAGGTTTAAAATACTTATGAAAATGTAGTGATAATTATGGTAAATGCAATGATAATGCAGATAATGTAGTGATAATGCACAAATATATTAAATGTCAAAAAAAAGGCAAAATTTAGAAAAGGAAAAAAAAATCTTGTAAATTTGAAAAAAAAAAAAAAAAAATGCCTAACGTGCAAATTTTTTTTAAATAAAAATGAAAGGGGTGCCAACATATTTGAAAATCCGAAAGTTGAAACTAGTAGGAAGCTATGTTAACGTATTAGTATTACTGATTAGGTTCTAAAACTTTTGTAAAGGCTTTTGAGCAGACAAAAGGGTTCATTTAATTTAATTGTAATTGTTTTTTTTGAAGAAGTCAAATAAAAGCATCTAACAGACTTTTGTTCTATTCTATAACCCGTTATTTATATTTGTAATTTGCCATTATTGATATACTGTATATGATTCTTCGTACATATATATCAGGGAGGTGTTTTTTGACGCGTCGTAATTAAGGAATTTATGGTCATAATGACTAGATTAGTATAGTTTGGTGTATAGTATGGTCTGGTGTACTTTTGTACGTTCTAGACAAGAGTTTGAAAATGTTTATAAAGATATTGCCATTCTATTGGTGTGTCTTTTTACTCTCTGGATATGTATTTTATTCCAGGAAGTATTTGGTTTTATACCATACTACAGGAAAGCATTAATTTTACGCAGGAAATCATTAATTTTACGCATGGAAAAGTTGTTTTCTACCCTACTTTAATTTTTTTTTTTTTTTTTTTTTTTTTTTTTTTTTTTTTTTTTTTTTTAGAAACTGAAGATTTAAGATTTACTTGTTCTGACTAGCTAACCATTCCTTCGGATTTACAGCACAGTCTCTATAGAATATTTGCAGTCTTAACTTTTTTTATTCAAATAAAGCTCCCTAACCACTTGTAATATTTAAGTGTTCAATTCGGCACAGAATGCATAAATTAAAGTTAGGTTGTAATTTAACAATCCGCACTGGATGCAAAGATTTTTTCCGGTGATTATAGGTAGTTTATAAATTTTTAAGACTTATAATTTCCAAGATTTATTAAAGTAAATTTCTTTACTAAATCACTACTACAGTATGGTTATAAGTGAATAATTATGTAACATCCTGGTTACATTATTTGTGAACCAAGGGGAAGCTGTAGTAGCGGCTAGGCCAAGATTAAACTCCTAATCACTTTTTCATACTAACTTATTGTAAAGTTCCTGAATAGATAGATATTCATTTTTGGTGTATAATTTACAAAGTACAGTTACACAATCCAAGCAATACAGTATAGAATACTATTTCTATCCAATCTTAAATCTTGCATCTTGCATGTCTTTTATTAATTTGGGTTTTTTCTTTATTTCTTTATTTTTTTTTTAAAGTATAGCTGACTAGTGTAGTTAACATAGTTCTCAATTTTAGCAGTTACAAAACTTCTATATTTATCCTGGAGCTTGGATGCTGAAATATAGCTAGTAAATGGTAACTTCTCTCGATGCCCAAATAAATAATGTAGTCAAAACTACTGGTTATCTAAGAAATATTGTGTTTATAAAAAAGTACCTGTATGAATATTCTGTTAAGAGACCTGTGATAAACTGTAATTACCAGAATAGACTACTGTAACTCCATCCACTACAAGTTACCGTAAGTACAAATTACAAAACATAGCGGAGGAGCAAGCCTGATAAAAGCTGTCCCACCCAAAGAGAAAAACAATTACGCTAGTTGGTCTACATTGTCTGCCGATCAAAGCGAGAAATGAGCTTTGAATATGTACAATAACCCACCAAGTTATCAGAACCGGCCGTCCAATATATCCAAGAATGGCAGGCAACAAATCGTCCTGACACGAGAAGTTACAGATGGTTTCAAACAACTGGAACAGAGATACATGTCTACTGTAGGCTCTTAAGAGCCTTTAAATAAGACTGTACAATAAGCTCTCAAGAGACATTTGAATAATTGTAGATATCAAGGGTTTCAAGAGGGAACTGAAGACTCTCTTATTTCAGTGAGTGCTTAGATAGTTACGATCTAACAATAAGCGAGCAATACGCATTTTGAGATGTTGAATGCTCCCAAATGAACATTATAAAACGACCGTAGAGGTCCTGTAGAGAGTAGAGTTCCTCTGCTGTACAGGATCAGATATGCAGCCCTTAAAGTAAAGAAAATAGACAAATTGTTGCAGTTCAAGACTAGATATTCATAACTTGTGCACGGCTATTTTGTGTGTTTTAAGACTAATAGTGATGCTTATTACTTAAAATCCTAAAATATTTCAGCAATTTTTTTCCAGGAGGTAAATAGAGCATTGCTACCTTTGGTTAGTCGAAGCTAGGTATTTGTCCTGGTGCCATTAAAGATATTTATGGTATTTATTAAATCACGGCAAAAGGAGTTTAGCATACACACGGAAAGGAGAGATACAAAAAAAAAAAAAAAAAAAAAATTCAAGTTTCCTGTTTTCTTTTTTATTTTGTTTACTTAGGATGAACCAATAAAAGGTATAAAAATTATGGAAACAGAAGTGATTTGTACAGACGTTAGTTACCTTGAATATTATTGTCTCGGTTTGTCATAGGTAAACACAAACTTGATATAGAAAGTCCCTTCAGGATTTGTATCATGGTGATCCTAATTTTAAATGATTTAAGAAAAATGCTTATTCTAGTCAGAAGAATGTTGGGACGATATTATCCACTATGATATATTCAAAATGATTAAAATTATTAAAATAATCAAAATTATTGAAATAATCAAAATTATTGAAATAATCAAAATTATTGAAATAATCAAAATTATTAAAATCATCCAAATTATTAAAATAAAAATTTAAATAATCAAAATTATTAAAATCATAAAAAAATCATTGAAATCAAAATTATTGAAAGAATCAAAATTATTAAAATCAAAATGAAAATAATCAAAATTATTACTATTATAGTCATTATCAAAATTAACATTATTATTGTTATTGAAATGATTGAAGTCAACATTAAAATTATTTGGTGTCAAGCTTCAAAAGAGTGAGTTTATTACATAATTATGAGAGCATTGCTTATAGGTAACAACCAGATCTTTTGATCAAATTGTCCAAATCATGAAGGGTAAAGAGAGATAGAAACCATATCGTCCATTAGGTTTTATAAAAATACCAGGAATCTACAAAAAATTAAGTATATTAATCCACCGAACGTTGACCATACTGAAGTATCTCGAGCATATTTCATTAAACTTGTTTTTCTTAATTTCAACACTAAGCAATAAATTTTTTTTTTTTTTTTTTGAACCTAATGATGGACCTCTCCCTACTAGCCAGTTTACACGATCCTTGGAAAAAAAATCTTACAATGGTTCTAAAAGTGTTTTCTACTAACGTGTATGAACCTTGCGTTCAAGAAGACGTCCTAATATGGGCTAACAATCTCCTCTCGTCAGGCCCCCCCCCCCAAAAAAAAAAAGTTTGATTTTCATTATAACAAACAAACGCACGTATGAACATACTAGATGAAGAATAAAAACATAGTTGCTTATCTGCACCTAAGCATAAGGATTACTAAAATAAAATTAATAAGACAATAAAACGACCATAACTTTTTTGTTTTTATTTATAGCCCAGCCTAAGCCCACGTTCTATCTTATAAAACAAATTTCTGAAAAAAAAAAGATTCTATAATCACTTCATAATGAATGGAAAAAACATTTTGGTTGTTTAGCGTGAAATACAATAGAGAATAAAGCAAACTTAAAAAAAGTATTCTGAAATAAGCAGTAAAGCAAATAAACATGGAAATGCAGGTTATCATAGTGTAAGTTAGCATTGTGACAAATCTCGTATATAGCGGAGTTTCACAAAAGAGCGAAACTATATGTTAAAAGAGCGGCAACATTTTCTCGAAAGAGCGACAGATTTACTATTAAAAGAGCGGCTACATTTTACAACAGATGAGCGTCTTAATTACCTCTTCCGTTAGCCAGATGTAAATACCTGTTGCCCCCTGCTCACCACGGGGAGGTGGAAGTAGGCTTTTGAGCAGGAAAAATATTTTGTTTTAAAGCGGTTTTAAAGGTTTTAAAGGTTCATATCATATCTTCGTCTCTTAAATGTGTTCAGATCGTATTTTCGTCACTTAAGTGTGTTCACATCATATCTTCCGTTCACATCAAATCAGTTCTTGCCATGAAACTGCAACCCATAGATTGTAAATATTGACGTCGGTTAATATCCTGCGACTTGTACTTGGCGAACTGAGTTATGGCATATTCACACTTCTCTTTATCCACTTTCTTTGGGACAGCTGGCATGCCGGTACTTCTGATTTTCAAGTACGTTGTTGCTTGGAGCTTCTTGACTACATCCATGAAGATGAAGATGGTTGGGTGAGCTTTGTAAAATTGTGCGTTGAAATGCGCATGAAAGGATTCAGCCGCATTGTTTGTGCGTTTGTCGTTAGAGGGTACTTCAGCCCAAAGCACTGGTGGAAACTTGGAATGAGGTGTGACATAGTTATCAACGAGATAGTCTGCATAATTAGTACATTTTTCTTTCTGTGGTGCGCATGACATCAGTTCTTCAATAAAGCAGTCTTCAATATCAGCAGGATCAATGAAATGGAGACCATAAGATAGCTTTAACCACTGTCCTATGTCACTGTTCTTGTCTTTGTATTCTTTACTTAAGCCAAGGTTTTGGATTTTCCTCCACCACGCCTGCCCTAAATGGAATCTGCAGCATTTGATTATTGCATCCGGAAAAGTTTCTTTCAGGATAGTGAGTATGGGGAATTCAAAATCCACGTGTATTACAGAGGGTTGCAGTTGCAGATTTTTTGATACACAAATATCATGTAAGCATTTCCACATGGTTCGGTAAATCTCCTCCGATTTACCTGGTAAAAGAACATATACTAAAGGAATATAGTGGCCATTACATAGGCCATGGATAGAGTACAGTTGATAAAAATATTTTGGGCAACTCTTAAAGGTCCCGTCAATAAAAATCTCCTCTGCAGAAGTTACCAGAAATTCCAGATTTGTTGTACATGACAGGATAACAATGCCTGTGTCTGGGTTATTTTCCAACACGAACTCTTCGCCTTTGCTGGTGGTGGTATTCATGGATTCAAGCGCTTGATGAACTTCCTCACGATTTTTAGGTAAAACAGGATATTGCTTCCTTCTTTCACGGTATATTGATATTGCCAGACATTTCAGATCACCAGACTGCAGATTGTTTTCCGTAACTTTACAAAGTTCTGTCCTAATTATTTTTGCCGGCCTTGCTGTCATGTCATCACTTGCTTTTCTTTTCACTGCAGTACGTAGTTGTTGTCGTTCAAGCTTTCTCTCATCATTTTCATGATTGTGCTGCAACTGCACAGGGACAATGCTAACTATTTCACGAAGTAGGGGGTAGGGGTGGGAGGTTGGAGGATAATGAGGCAGTCAGGTCGTCCGCTCTTTTAATAGTATATTTTGTCGCTCTTTCAGAATACTCTCACTACTGATACGCCGCTCATTTGTCGGTCGCCCGTATATAGATTGGGTTCTGGATCCGCTGCTTCGTAGTGACTGGGTTAATCGGAAAATTATAAGCAAAATTAAAACCTTAATATAACCTTAACTCGTACTTTGTATATGTATTTAAATTGCTAATAGGTTAACTAAGACCAATTATTACATACGCAGCAATATCAGTATCCATTTTATATATTCTGCATACCGTAAATTTTATATTAAACCTACTGCAAAGGAAAATTATTATCTGATTATAATAAAATAATTCACAATAATATGCAAGTTGCTCATGCACTTAAACACGCACACATAAAAACATTCATAAACACACACACACATATATATTTATATACATACATATATATATATATATATATATATATATATATATATATATATATGTATATATACACACACATATATATATATATATATATATATATATATATATATATATATATATATATATATATATATATATATATACATAGTGTATGTCTGTATAATTACAATGAAAGGTATCATAACGAGCATTTAACATACCAACCAATGTTAATTTTTTGATTACGATACCGGTTAAATTTAAAATTTGATTTTTTCATATTTTCTTTTTATATCAAAATTTAATTTTTTAGCCACCTGTTATATACATAGGTTTGAAATAGGAATATATAAACATTCAGGAAATATAACCATTAAACGGCTCCAACTGGCGGTTGAGTGAGTTTGAAAGCTGAAAAGGAAGATACAACTACTATAATTGCTTTGAGCAATTGTCTTCTATTTTGTCCTTGGGAATTTGTCCACGTCTTTACCTCTGACTTCTCCTGACAAAATGTAGTCAGTTCTTCCCGGCTCGACTTCGAGTTAACATGTAGCTGACTAAGAGGCAGTTGCATGGCAGGGGATAACTTTCCCAGACAAATGTTTCTCTATTGTGTGGTGTTCTATTTGTTGTAAGTATATTTTGTGAATGCAGTGTTTATTTAATTGTTTAGAGAAGTTGGATTTGATAAATTAGTCTACTTTAGTTGTTGATTTACATAATTACTGTATCTACTGTGTTGGGTATTTTTTTCTGCTTTTTGAACGTTGTTGTGAATCTGTGGTTGGCTCATTTTGTGATCTTGATTTATTATAAGTGTAATTAATTCATATTGTCTACTTTTGATTTGACTATACGATGTAGCTTAAAAAGCTTTTCAGAAAAGCGTTCCATTTTGAATTTTTTTCCATAAAGTGTTCTACTCCTCTTACTAGTAAACTTTAATATTGCAAAATTATTTGGCTGAGTACTTAGTATTTTTTTAGCTTAGTCTGTGAATGTTAGCTTTAATTAATTCTTAGTCTCCAACGGTATGTTGAAGAGCTTTCAATTATAGAGACTGTAAATCTATATAACTTCGCTACCAATTAAAGTACACTCCCTTTTTCTTTAGTGTTTGAATAAATCTTGCTATTCACACGAATGCTTTTTAATACTAAAGACGGCACTTCGAATCACAGGTGGGGCAAATAGTGGCATTTTCGCATCTTGTAACACCGTATTCTTGGCAGTACTTTTTTCGAAGATATCAGAATAATGCTAAAAAATATTTATAATTCAAATAACTATTGAGCCAAGAACTTTGAGAAAATCCAGTCTTTGGTGTCTAAATAAATGGTCAACGAGAAACTGCACCAGAAGTTTTCGTATCCAGACTTAGATGTCAAGTAGATGATCAATGAGAAACCGCTTAAGTTTTTTCATAATCCTCCATGGCTTTCAAGACTGAAACAAATAGCGGTGGAGATTGTGTGCAATGTCAGTGTTCAGTTCCTAAGTAAAATTTTTGCCTTATTGGGTTAGTCGCGTGATTCGAGTTTTAAAAGGCCAGTCCCAAGTAAAATGTGGATCAGTTTATTAGTAAAACTGTGGCCTTGTTGGGTTACTCACGTGATTCTTATTTTTAAAATGCCAGTCCCCAAGTAAAGTGGTTTAGTTTATTAGTAAAACTATGGCCTTGTTAGTCTACTCACGTGATTCTAGTAAAATGCCAGTCCCAAGAAAAATGTGGTTCAGTCTTAGTAAAACTGTGGCCTTATTGGTTTACTCACGTGATTCTAGTTTTAAAATTCCAGTCCCCAGGTAAAATGTTTCAGTTTATTAGTATAACTGAAGCCTTATTGGTCTACTCACGTGATTCTAGTTTTAAAATTCCAGTCCCCAGGTAAAATGTTTCAGTTTATTAGTATAACTGAAGCCTAATTGCTTTACTCCCGTGATTCTAGTTTTAAAATACCAGTCCCCAAGTAAAATATAGTTCAGTTTATTAGTATAACTGAAGCCTTATTAGTTTAGTCACGCGATTCTAGATTTAAAATGCAGTCCCAAGTAAAATGTAGATAATAATAATGGTTATGAACTAAGACATTGATGGCTTATTTCTACGTAGAATAGACTGCAGTAATGACATAATCATCTTTTTAACATGAAAGAGGTTAGTCTGAAGAGTAATTTGGGACTTATAAAAGTCGAGGGACTAAGTTTGTTTGGAGGTAGGTTTAATATTTATTTTTAAACCACTTATAGACCCAGCTCCGGTTTTGATTTATGTATCCAACTGAACCTTGGACTTCATCTTTTTGGTGAAAGCGTTTAAACTTGATAACTTGCTGGCGGAGCTTTTGTGTAGAATTGCAGTTTAGACTATTTGAAGCCTAAAACCGAAGAGCTTTTGGATGCATCCTTTATTAAATATTTGTTAACCCAAAGTTTTGTTACGTGACTCTTACTCTTACTGGTATGATTTCAACATTCTGTATTGATAGGTAAAATTATAGCATATTGGAATAGGGCAATTGTCGGTATGTCAGGAAAACATTGTTTGACATTATGGTGATTTGATCTTAATAGGAAACTACTTCCAGGCTATATTTTTAATAAATCTGTTAATTTAAAACTTGGTATTTTAATTGGTAATTAATGGCTTTCTTTGTGACCTTACACTACAACCTTTTACTACTTTTTCAGGTCCAGACTTTGTTTAACAGAGTATTGGTAGCAGATTCTTCCAACAAATGCTCAGAAGTGCTCTTCTAGACTTCAAAGAACCGAAAGGCTGCAAGGTTTTAAAGATTGGCAGGCTCTCTTAAATACATGCATCCTTACTTCGGGAACATTGCAACCCTGCCTGTTACTTTTAGCGCAGGGTTTTTGGAGACTCCACAATAATACAGTCAAATGTTTGTACTGGTTTTATGTAAGGTTTAAGTTAGTTCATTGCAAAATCTTTGAATGCATAAATTTCAGTTTGCGTGCGAGATGGTACATGCGTTATTTCTTTAGGAATTTGAATTTGAAGATTTTGCAACATTTTTAGGACTAAGGATGAAGTTAGGGATACTAACACTGTTCAGGTTCTCTGTTACCCCTGCTAGTAATGGGAAAACCTGACGGAATGAGCTTCTGAATAGTGACGGGTTAATGTTTGTTTTTGCATACATTTTTGGCGTAAGTTTTTAAACTGGGCTATTACGGAAACCAGTTAATTTTTGTTCAAATTTCACAAGTTTTGTAGGCTTTTTCTTTCTGCACTGGGCTTTCTGGATGTAATGTTTGTTTAATGTCAATTTTTCTGTTTCATAAATTTTTCTATTTGCATAATAAAATGGTTCACAAGTTATTTAAATTTCGCGTAGATTTCACGTAGATTTCATATATAAATGATTTTGATCTCTCTAAGGCTAATATAAATCTGCGCTGCAGTATTAGCCTTCCTGAGACCTTATCTGTATTATGAGGATCGCTTTTGATAAAGATTTTAGATAAATTTAAATTTGCCAACCATTCTGTTGTCAACTGCTCTTTTCTTTTTTTTCTATAAATTCCTTTATGAAGTTTAGATAACAGTGAATTCTGAAAGCTTTGTGGAAGATGTAACTTTGACATTCATTAACCTGTCACATAATCAAGAACTAGTTTTGTAATTCCTGATGAGAGCGTCGGCACTGCCATGCTTGGCAAGTCCGAAAGTTTAAATGAGTAGGAGGCTTTGCATGGAGTCCATGTATTGGACATTAGTTTGGACATAAGTTGTGTAATTCTAAATTAGAGACAAGACTCAAGAGTGAGACATAAAACTTGGCTGGTCCGAAAGTTGAAACTAGTAGGAGGCTTTGCACCATATCCAATGTATTGGATATTCACCAAATCCAATGTATTGGATATTATGACTAGTAATTTTAGGATGGAGAATGATTCCAGAATGTGGCATAAGACTTGGCTAATCCGAAAGTTGAAACTAGTAGGAGGCTTAGTCTGGATTACTATGTATATTAGGTAAGAAGCTAAAGTATTAGCAGTCTTTAAACAAGATTTACTAGTACTTTAAATGTAAACTTTCAGGAGCTCATAAATATTTTTTATAATTAAATGAAGTCAAATAAAAAAAATCTAACCACTTATTAGTATTATGATTCCTTTGTGTATAATGTACTTAAGATCTATGACCACCTAAGGTTAAAGGACAATATTCTATTCAACTTTTAGTGGTGTCAACTACTCTTGAATGAGTTGGTACAGTAACCACAGAGTCTTCTGGCTATCTTGCAGGACACTCCTCAGTCCCAAACTATAAGGAAACCTTGCCAGACTTTTTGCAAGTTTGGAGTAATAAATATTTTTCTTGTAATTTGGTCTTGAAAAAAAAAATATGCGAAAAAAAAAAATCTTATAAAAAATTTTAAGGAGTCTCTTAAATCCAATGGCACCTGGAAAGGTTGTGGAAATAATTACACCCGGAACAGTTTGGTAAAAACCTTTCTACTTTTCTATACTAATTCAAGACTTTGAACTCCTAAATTATATATTGAATCCAATGAAAGTATTTTGGGCTGCAGTAATAACCAGCTTAATACCACTAGATTAGATTATCTTTGGCAATAAAAAGCAATTTTGCTTATCTATATAAAGATCTTAATTTATTGTAATGTAACAATATTATAGTAATTTAATTTGGATAGTCTCCTTCCATACGAGGGCCAATGCAAGGCGGGTAGTCTCTAACCAATTTTGTCGTATGTGTTAAAAGTGTAGATGAAGCCATAAACATGAAACTCTTAAGCAAACAATCTAAAGGTACTTTGCTCTCTGCTCGATATCTGGCCTGGCAAAGATGAGTTTGCTCGATTGTCTACTTCCAGCCTGAAACTGTTTGATCTGGTAACAGTTTCAAAGCAAAAGAATAATGGGCAAATCAAGAGTGCCTGCCATGTAAATTGCACCTTGTGCGGAAGGGGCTTAAAAAGCTCTAATCTTAATGCAGATATGTTAAGAATGGGAGATGGTCGCCTGGAGCTTGGGTTCAGATTGATTTGAAAATGGTTTGCTTGCTGTACTGGGTAGTTCCTGATGGAGACACTTACTAAAGCATTTTAATAGAGCAAACCATCTCTCCAGTTTCTGTAGTTATAGCAAGGAAGCAAACTTTGAAGCATATGATTCCAGAAGTAAAATCTTACATCGTTAACATTAGCCTGTTTTCTTGGCATTTTTCTTGAATACCATATGCATGATAGTAAGTTTTTGGTTTATAAGTTTTATATTATTGGGTATATCCTTGGGTCATTTATTTGTCTGAAATTTGAGCATCTTCCACCAGAGGGCGACCGACAAATGAGTGGTGAATCAGTAGTGAGAGTATTCTGAAAGAGCGACAAAATATACTATTAAAAGAGTGGACGACCTGACTGCCTCATTATCCTCCAACCTCCCACCCCTACCCCCTACTTCGTGAAATAGGTAGCATTGTCCCTGTGCAGTTGCAGCACAATCGTGAAAATGATGAGAGAAAGCTTGAACGACAACAACTACGTACTGCAGTGAAAAGAAAAGCAAGTGATGACATGACAGCAAGGCCGGCAAAAATAATTAGGACAGAACTTTGTAAAGTTACGGAAAACAATCTGCAGTCTGGTGATCTGAAATGTCTGGCAATATCAATATACCGTGAAAGAAGGAAGCAATATCCTGTTTTACCTAAAAATCGTGAGGAAGTTCATCAAGCGCTTGAATCCATGAATACCACCACCAGCAAAGGCGAAGAGTTCGTGTTGGAAAATAACCCAGACACAGGCATTGTTATCCTGTCATGTACAACAAATCTGGAATTTCTGGTAACTTCTGCAGAGGAGATTTTTATTGACGGGACCTTTAAGAGTTGCCCAAAATATTTTTATCAACTGTACTCTATCCATGGCCTATGTAATGGCCACTATATTCCTTTAGTATATGTTCTTTTACCAGGTAAATCGGAGGAGATTTACCGAACCATGTGGAAATGCTTACATGATATTTGTGTATCAAAAAATCTGCAACTGCAACCCTCTGTAATACACGTGGATTTTGAATTCCCCATACTCACTATCCTGAAAGAAACTTTTCCGGATGCAATAATCAAATGCTGTAGATTCCATTTAGGGCAGGCGTGGTGGAGGAAAATCCAAAACCTTGGCTTAAGTAAAGAATACAAAGACAAGAACAGTGACATAGGACAGTGGTTAAAGCTATCTTATGGTCTCCATTTCATTGATCCTGCTGATATTGAAGACTGCTTTATTGAAGAACTGATGTCATGCGCACCACAGAAAGAAAAATGTACTAATTATGCAGACTGTCGTTGATAACTATGTCACACCTCATTCCAAGTTTCCACCAGTGCTTTGGGCTGAAGTACCCTCTAACGACAAACGCACAAACAATGCGGCTGAATCCTTTCATGCGCATTTCAACGCACAATTTTACAAAGCTCACCCAACCATCTTCATCTTCATGGATGTAGTCAAGAAGCTCCAAGCAACAACGTACTTGAAAATCAGAAGTACCGGCATGCCAGCTGTCCCAAAGAAAGTGGATAAAGAGAAGTGTGAATATGCCATAACTCAGTTCGCCAAGTACAAGTCGCAGGATATTAACCGACGTCAATATTTACAATCTATGGGTTGCAGTTTCATGGCAAGAACTGATTTGATGTGAACGGAAGATATGATGTGAACACACTTAAGTGACGAAAATACGATCTGAACACATTTAAGAGACGAAGATATGATATGAACCTTTAAAACCTTTAAAACCGCTTTAAAACAAAATATTTTTCCTGCTCAAAAGCCTACTTCCACCTCCCCGTGGTGAGCAGGGGGCAACAGGTATTTACATCTGGCTAACGGAAGAGGTAATTAAGACGCTCATCTGTTGTAAAATGTAGCCGCTCTTTTAATAGTAAATCTGTCGCTCTTTCGAGAAAATGTTGCCGCTCTTTTAACATATAGTTTCGCTCTTTTGTGAAACTCCGCCACCAGAGGGGCAAATTCAGGGCGGTCACTCATATTTGACTGTAATTCAAAGTTACCAGATTGAGCAGTCTATGACGTCATCTACACCCTTGATCACTCCCCATATACCACACAATTAGTAAAGGCCTATCCACACTATTGAGTTAACCCGAGGGACAGTGATACCAGATCTCATTGGGTAATGAGAACGAGGATTAATGACGTCATAAGTGGGAAAACCACAGGCAGGGATCTGGCAATAACAGTCTCTGCTCGTTCAGCTGCCAAAGATTGGCGGGCAAATAAAACACAGCACACACTAATAGTATATATATGATTTCCAATGGAAAATCATTACTGAAGTATTCAAATCGCAAAGAAAGGTGCTTTCCGGCCACGTGCCACTTTACAGATATTGAGGTACCATATTTTATAAAATACCGTTAATAAATAACTTTTTATTTCTTCCAAATTCATTCACTAAACTTTTCTGTCTGTTATATAAAATCTACAAAAATCCTTCAATCATAATTTGAGTAACAAATCTAATCAGCAGAGAAGAAGCCAAATCAATATCTCTATCAATAATGGAAAAAACTAAATTTTCTAACTACTAAAATTTTCTCACGAGAGAGAGGGGGAGAGAGAAAATTGAGCAGACTTATTTGAATATGCCTTGAATGGAAATTTTCTGAGTAATGAAGCAACTCCCGGAATACTAACAAGATTATTTTGTAGAATATGGCGTGGAGGCAAAACCTGATTAATGGGAGCTAGGAGTGTTGGTGAAAATGACGAAAAAGAGGCGAGGTCCGACTGATTGCAATGTTTACGGAGGAATCACACTTCGTCAATTGTCATGAAAATATATAGTACGCTCCGTCTAAAGAGACTGGAGAGAAAGATTGATGAAAAGCTGAGAGATGAGGAAGCAGGATTTAGAAAATGTATAAGTTGTACTGACCAATTTTCATTTTAAGACATGTACAGCAATATGTAAATTCTAGAAGCCATTTTCTATGGCACTTTTGGACTATGAAAAAGCCTTTGATAGTTATCACCAGAAAATTCTGAGGAGTACTGCATTACTAAGGAGTAATGTGATCGTCTGTTCATGAACATAATAAGTGTAAAGTTAATGTTAGTGGATTGCTATCAAATGACTTTCCAGTGAACAGTGAAGTACTTCAGGGGAATACGTTGTCACCTATGTTGTTTACGTTCTTCATGGATTTTGTGTTGCAGAGAACAGTTGGAAATGGTAGGGTAAGATTGGACTGGATTGGTAACAGGAAATTAGCTGAACTAGAGTATGCTAATGATGCTTTCCTTGTTAGCAGAACACTACAAGACTTGGAAAATTTCCTTACCGGAATGCATGAAATATCACACGAGGTTAGGCTCAAGATAAATAGAGGAAAGACAGAGATAATGACAACGGATTATGCAATGAAAGATGAAATATCATTGGAAGAAGAGATGATTGATGAGGTGGAATTAAGGGAATATCAAATATCATTGGAAGGAGAAATGATTAATGAGGTGGAATCATTTAGATATTTAGGAACTCTGATCTCTAATATGTGGTCTTCAGAACTTGTATTGAATGAAAGATTGATAAAAGCAAAACAGACTATGGCTAGGTAAAGTAAATTCTGGAAATTAAATCACCTGAAATTACATAAAAAAATTATGCTATATATCAGTTTATTGAGATCGTTGTTACTGTGTGGACATGAGTTGTGGTATGACAATGAAACAATATTCAACAAATTTTGTAGATGTGAGAGCAAAGTCCTCAGGAGAATATTGGTAGGTAGATGGTAGGAGAAGATTAGAAACGAAACTATAAGAGATTATTCGAATGTCATATGTGTATGAGATCATGGTGAGGGGCAGATGTAGATGGTTTGAGCATGCTCTCCACACTCCCCAAAAGAGATTAGTTCACCAAAAGTTGAGCTGGGCTCCACACGACACTAGAAGAGTTGGGAGACCCAGTCCTACACGGTTGAAGACTATGAAACATGATGTAGAAGATGAATGGAGACGTATTGATTTAAAAGCTCAAGATAGAGATGGTAGGCGAAATCTAACCAAGGCCCTTTGGGTCAATAGGCGTGGGAGATGATCAGGATGATATTTATAAATAGTGTGTCTATATAATTACAATAAAAGGAATTATAAAGAGCTAGAATATATATAACAATATAGAATTATATTTAAATTCATGTTTCAATACGCATTTAACATACTGATCAATATTATTTGTGAATCATTCAAGTTTGATTTGGAAAATGATAAAATTTTAAATAGGACTCTTTTGATATTTTTTTTATATCTTTTTTTTTTTAATTTTGAGTCACTGTTTTACTCATATATTAAAAATATTAATATAATAACATTCAGAGAATATAACAATGAAACGGCTGCAACTAGTGGTTAAGTGATTTTGAAAGATGAAAATTAAGATACAACTGGTATTGCTGTTTTGGGCAATTGTCTTCAATTTTGTCCTTGGAAATTTGTCAACATCTTTACCTCTGATTTCTCCTGGAAAGAGGTAGTCAGTTCTCCCCGACTCGACTTCGAGTTAACATGTAGTTGACTAAGTAGTCGGCTGCATGGCTGGGGAAAACTTTCCTAGGCAAATATTCCTCTATTGTGTGGTGTTCTATTTGCTGTAAGTATATTTCGTGAATACACATTGTTAACTTCATTGATTAGTTAGGTTAGACTTGATAAATTAACGGACTGTAATGTTTGATTTACATCTAATATTTACTGTTTTGTATTGATTGTGTCGGGTTGTGTGAATCTGTATGTGAATCGTTAATCTGTTTGGTGGCTCATTTTGTGAGCCTGATTGATTATAAGTGCAATTAAGTCATATTGAGTTTACTTTAGATTTGACTATATGATGTAGCTTTCTAAGCTTCTCGGCAAGCTAAACTGATTATTCCTTAATCTAGTCTTGGAGAAAAATATTTAAATACCAACAGAACTGTAAACTGATTATTCCTTAATCTAGTCTTGGAGAAAAATATTTAAATACCAACAGAACTGTAGTGTTCATATACTAAACTAGTCTTAATGCGGCTTTTATATTTTACTTATTACTAGGGTCTTGCTTTCTATTTCTAATTGTTATAATGCAAAATTTATTACATACGATCAAACTACTGTTATAGTATAATGTTGCAGGACTATTTAGCGTTACTCTGTAAACTGCAGTATAGAATCTACATGCCATTAAATATTTATGCAAATAATAAATTATTAAACTCTAGTCTTGACGATTGCACTGTTAAACACTTTCATCAATTATGTATATATACTTGACCATTAGTTCAAGGGTTTTCTGGCAGAATTCGACACTCCCTAATAAGGCGTGAATTAGTTTTATTCCGTGAGTCTTTCTACATATATCGTACTAGTGAGCTTTTCAATATTACAAAACTTCTTTTGCACAAGATTTTTATAGAGTATCTTTTAGCGCCTAGTCTCTGAAAGTTAGCTTTGATCATCAATTTTGTCCAAAACGGTATGTAGGTGAGCTTCCTATCATTGGGACGGTAAATCTATTAAAATAGCTCCGCTACTATTAAAAGTACACCATTTTCATTAGATTTTTAATGAATCTTGCTTTTTGTCACACCGAAATGCTTTTTTAATATAAATTTAGGCACTTGGAACCACAGGTGGGACAAATAGTGTCACTTTCGCTGCTAATAACATCGTAATCTTGACAGTACTTTATCATTATTTCGATGATATCAGAATGATAAAAAAATCTTTATAATTTAAATAACACTTTAGACAAGAACTTGGGAGAAAATCCAGACTTTGATGTCAGTAGATGGTAAATGAGAAACCGCACCAGACGTTTCATAATCCTCTACGGCTCTCAAGACTTAAAAATAGTGGTAGAGATTTGGGTGCAGTGTCAGAAGTGTTCAATTTCCTAGTAAAACTGTCGCCTTATTGGTTTATTCACGGGATTTAGTTTTAAAATGCCAGTCCTAAGTAAAATTTAGTTCTGTGTATTAGTGAAACTATTGCCTTATTGGTTTAGTCATATGATTCTAGTTTTAAAATGCGTCCCAAGTAAAATGTTCATAATCATTATTGGTTATGAACGATGACTTTTGGTGACCTTATTTCTATGTAGACTAGTCTGTAGTAATGACATAATCTGTTTTTAACTTGATAGCTCGAGTCTGAAGATTAATTTGAGATATATAGTAGTCGAGGGACTTGGTTTAATACTTATTTTTAAACCATTTAGACCTAGCGCCGGTTTTCATTTATATATCCAACTGAACCTGGGACTTCATCTTTTCAATGAAAGCACATAAATTTCATAACTTGCTGGCAGAGCTGTTTTATAGATTTGCCGTTTAGACTATTTGAAGCCTAAAACTGAAAAGCTCTTTGATGCATCCTTTATTAGATATTTGGTAGCCCAAAATATTGTTACATGCCTCCTACTATTACTGGTATTTGTTTAAACATTCTATATTGATAATTAGAATTTTAGCATATTAAACTAGTGCAATTTTCGGTATAATGGAAAAATTTCGCTTATTGACATTATGGTGATTTACTTTTAATAGGAAATTACTTCCAGGTCATGTTTGAAATAAATCGCTTAATTTGAAGTATTTCAATTGGTAATTAACGGGTTGATTTATGACCTTTCACTACAACCGATATCTTTTTTCAGGTCCAGACTTTGTTCAACGGAGTATTGGTAGCAGATTCTTCCAACAAATGCTCAGAAGTGTTCTTCTAGACTTCAAAGAACCGAAAGGCTGCAAGGTTTTAAAGATTGGCAGGCTCTCTTAAATACATGCATCCTTACTTCGGGAACATTGCAACCCTGCCTGTTACTTTTAGCGCAGGGTTCTTGGAGACCACAATAATACTGTCAAATGTTTGTACTGGGTTTATGTAAGGTTTAGGTTAGTTCATTGCAAAATCTTTGAATGTATAAATTTCAGTTTGCGTGCGAGATGGTGCATGCGAAATTTCTTTAGGAATTTAAATTTGAAGATTTTGCAACATTTTTAGGACTAAGGATGAAGTTAGGGTTCAAGGTAGGACTTTCTAACACTGTTCAGGTTCTCGGTTACCCCTGCTAGTAATGGGAAAACCTGAATGAATGAGCTACTGAATAGTGACTGGTTAATGTTAGTTTTTGTATAAATTTTTTGGCGTAAATTTTAAAACTGGGCGATTACGGAAACCAGTTAATTTTTGTTCAAATTTAGAAGTTTTGTATATTTCTCTTTCTGCACTGGGCCTTCTGGATGTAATATTTGTTCAATGTTTAATGTCATAGTTTCTGTTGCATAAATTTTTCTATTTACTTAATATAATGGTTCCAATAAGTTATTCAAATTTAATATCTACGACAGTATTACGTGCATTAATGTCTCCTTAAATTTTTATAAATTCGCGTAGCTTTCATATATAAATTTTGATCTCTCTAAGGCTTATATAAATCTGCGCAGCAGTATTAGCTTTTTTGAAACCCTTTTGGTATTATGATGAAACTTTCCCTTACCCCCTGTGTAAAGGATCAGTTTTAACAGATTCTTTTTGTCTGAATTTAGTTTATAGGTATTTTGATAGTAATTTTGCTCTTTTAACTGCACAACATATTTTAAACTTTATATATCTTCGATTGGTGATTATTCAGAAAGCTTTGTGGAAGATGTAACTTTAATCTTCATTAACCTGTCACCTTATAAAGATCTGTGTTGTAATTCTAGGTAGGAGAATTGTAACACCAGGCTTAGCTAGTCCCAAAGTTTGAAACTAGTAGGAAGCTTTGCATCACATCCAAATCATTGGATGTTAATTATGTAAGTCTAAATTAGAGACAAGGCGCAAGTGATGACAAACTTTGCTGTTCCGAAAGTTGAAACTAGTAGGAGGCTTTGCACCATATCCAATGTATTGGATATCATGACTAGTAATTCTAGGTTAGAGTATGTTTCCAGAATATGGCATGAGACCTGGCTAATCCGAAAGTTGAAACTAGTAGGAGGCCTGAGCCTTGTCCACACAATCGAGCATGCCCGACGGGCAACCAGTGATACCAGACCACAGTAGTTAGTAAGAATGAGGGTTAATGATGTCAGAAGCGGGGAAACTCAAAGACTGGGATCTGGCATTATACATTGTTGCCAGATCACTGCCTTTACTTTAACTGCTTCTGACTTCATCAACCCTAATTTTTACCAACAATTGTGCCCTGGTATCACTGTTTTCCCGTCGTGCATGCTCGATCGTGTGGACAGGACTTTAGTCTGATTTATAATGTATATTAGGTAAGAAAGAAAAGTATGTCTTTAAACAAGATTTACTAGGACTTTTGTAAACTTTCAGGAGCTCATAAATATTTTTATAAATAAGTGAAGTCAAATAAAAAAATAAATAACCACTTACTAGTATTGTGATTCCTTGTGTGTATAATGGCCCAAAGATCGATGTCCCCCTGAGGTTAAAGTATAAATATTCTAAAATTTTAGCAGTCTAATACTCTCAAATGTGTTGGTACGGAAACTACAGCTCCGTTTGGATATCTTTCATGACTTATCGGCCCAAAACTATATGGAAACATTGCCAAACTTTTCGTAAGTTTGGTAGTAATAAATATTTTAATGTAATTTGGAGTAGTCTTGAAAAAAAAGTCAGGGGACAAAAAAAAATCTTATCAAAATTTTAATGTAATTTGGAGTAGTCTTGAAAAAAAAGAAAGGGGACAAAAAAAAATCTTAATTTATCCAAATTTTAAGAGTTTCATGCATTCAATGGCACCTGAATATGTTGTGGAAATACTCCCGGAACCGGTTGTTAAAAACCTTTCGACTTTTATATAATAATTTAAGGCTTTTGAACTCCAAAATTTCATTTTGAATCCAATGAAAATAGTTTGGGCTGCAGTAATAACCAGCTGATTACCACTCTTGTATCTTTAGCAATAAAAAGCAATTTTGCTTAGCTCTATATTAAGATCTTAATTTATCGGAATGTAAAGATGATATTGTAATTTAATTTGGATAGTCTCCTTCCATAAGATGGCAAATGCAAGGCGGGCAGTCACATAAACAGTTTTGTAGTATGGGTTACGAGGAGTGTAGATGAAGCCATAGACGATAAAACTCTGGAAAACCTTCGAAGGGTTCTTTGCTCTCTGCTCGACGTATGGCCTGGCAAAGTCACGAGTTCCCCCGATTGTCTACTTTCAGCCTGAAACGGTTTGATCTGGTAAGTGTTTCAAAGCAATAGAATAATGGGCAAATCAGGAGTGCCCGCCTTGTATTTGCAGCCTGTGCGGTAGGGGCTTCAAAAGTTTTTCTTAATCTTGGAGCACTTATGTTGAGAAAAACCGTAATTAAGCAGACAATGGAGATAGTCACCTGGAACGTGGGTCCAAATTGCTTGGGAAAGGGTTTGATTGTTCAACTGGGGAGTCCCTGGTGGAGACCTTTTACTAAAGCATTTCAATAAGAGCAAACTGTCTCCAGTTCTGTAGTTATAGCAAGGAAGGAAACTTTCAGGCATATGATTCCAGAAGGGAAATCTTATTTGGTTAACATTAACCTGTTTACTCGGTATTTTCCTTGAGTACCATCTGCATGGTAGTAAGTTTTTTTAAGTTTTATATAATTGGGTATATCTATGGGTCCTTTGTCTTGGTCTGAAATTTGAGGCTCTTAACATTTGAGGGACAAATTCAGGGCGGTCACTCGGATTTGACTGGAATTCTTACTTAAGCCCTGTCCACACGATCGAGCATGACAGACGGGCAAACAGTGATAAGAGACCACAAAAGTTACTAAGAAAGAGGGTTAATGATGTCAGAAGCGGGAAAACCAGGCAGGGATCTGGCCTGTGTTGCCAGATCCGTGCCCTTAGTTTTCCCGCTTCTGACGTCGTCAACAATCATTTTCACAAACTATTGTGGCCTGCTATCACTGTTTGCCCGTCGGGCATGCTTGATCGTGTGGACAGGGCTTCAGTTACCAGATCGAGCAGTCTATGACGTCACTACACCTTTGATTGCCCTCCTTAAACGGCTTAATTGGTAAAGGCCTATCCACACAAGAGTAAGCCCGAGGGACGAACAGTGTTAGCAGATTTCATTGGGTAATGAGAACGAGGATTAATGACTTAAGTGGGAAAACCACAGGCAGGGATTTGGCAACAACAATGATACCAGATGGAGTGTAGCCCAAAATCTCTGCTCGTTCAGCTGGCAAAGATTGGCGGGCAAAAAAAAAGTAGACACCAATAGTAGAAATGATTTCCGATGGAAAAGCATAACTGAATTATTCAAGTTGCAAAGAAACGTGCTTTCCGGCCACGTGCCACTATTGACATTAAGGTACCACATCTTATGAAATACCGTTAATAAATATTTAAAAGTTTTGTTTATTCCAAACTCATTCACTAAACTTTTCTGTCTGTTATAAAAAATCTTAGGGGTTTTCTAACTCGTATCCTATAAAAGGGTATCTTCGTGTTCTTTTTAATATAAATCTACAAGAATCGTTTAATCATAATTTGAGTAACAAATCTAACCAGTAGAGAAGACGACAAATCAATATCTCTATCAATAATGAAAAACTAAATTTTCAAACTAATAAAATTGGCAATAGGAAAAACTGCTTGAAAAATCCTGAGAGGCGGGTATTTTGGTAAGAAAAATGAGCAGAATTATGTGAATATGCCTCGAATGGAAATATTCTGAGTAATGAAGAAACTCCTAGAATACTTACAAGATTATTTTGTAGAATATGGCATGAAGGCAAAACCTGATGAATGGGAGCTAGGAGTGTTGGTGAAAATTACAAAAAAGAGGAGATCTGACTGATTGCAATGTTTACAGAGGCATCACACTTAGCTGTCATGAAAATATATAGTATGCTCCTTCTCTAAAGAGACTAGAGAGAGATTGATGAAAAGGTGAGAGATGAAAAAGTAGGATTTAGAAAAGGTACAAGTTGTACTGACCAATTTTCATTTTAAGACATGTACAGCAATATGTGAATTCTCGAACCCATTTTTGACGGCACTTTTGGACTATAAAAACACCTTTGATAGTATGCACCAGACAATTTTGAGGAGTCTTGCGTTATTATGGAGTTCTTCTTAAGCATGTAAATTTGATCGTCTGTTCATGAACATAAGTGCAAAGTTAATATTAGTGGAGTCCTATCAAATGCCTTTCCAGTGAACAGTGAAGTAATTCAAGGGAATATGTTGTCACCTATGTTATTTATGCTCCTCATGGATTTTGTAATGCAGAAAACAGTTGGGAATGGCAGAGGAAGATTGGACTGGATAGGTAACAGGAAATTAGCTGACCTTGAGTATGCTAATGATACTTTCCTTATTAGCAGAACACCACAGGACTTGCAAAACTTCCTTACCAGAATGCATGAAATATCACATGAGATTGGGCTGAAGATAAATAGAGGAAAGACAGAGATTATGACAATGGATTATGCAATAGAAGATGAAATATCATTGGAAGGAGGGATGATTAATGAGGTGGAATTAAGGGAAGATGAAATGTTATTGGAAGGAGAATTGATTAATGATGTGGAATCATTTAGATATTTAGCAACTTTGATCTCCAATACGTGGTCTTTATATTTTGTATTTAATGAAAGATTGATAAAAGCAAATCAGACAATGGCTAGGTTAAGTAAAATCTGGAAATCAAATCACCTGAAATTACATATAAAAATTATGCTATATATCAGCTTATTGAGATCGTTGTTACTGGGTTGACATGAGTCGTTGCATGACAATGAAGCAATATCAAACAGATTCTGTAGATTTGAGAACAAAGTCCTTGGGAGAATATTGGTAGTTAGATGGTAGGAGAGGATTAGAAACAAAACTATAAGAGAGATTACTCGAATGCCATATGTGTATGAGATCATGGTGAGGGACAGATGGAGATGGTTTGAGCATGCTCTTCACACTCCCGAAGAGAGATCAGTTCACCAAAAGCTCAACTGGGCTCCTCACGACACTAGAAGTTAGGAGACCCAGTCCTACATGGCTGAGGACTATGAAGCGTGATGTAGGAGATGAATGGAGACATTGATTTAAAAGCTCAAGATAGAGATGGTAGGCGAAATCTAACTAAGGCCCTTTGCGTCAATAGGCGTAGGAGATGATGACTATGATATTGATAAAAAGTGTGTCTATATATTTACAATGAAAGGGATTATAAGGAGCTAGAATATATATAACAAAATAGAGTCATATTTAAATTCATGTTTCACTACTCATTTAACAAACCAATCACTATTATTTGTGAATTATTCAAGCTCGATTAGGAAAGTGGTAAAATTTCAAATATGATTTGTTCATATTTCATATATATATATATATATATATATATATATATATATATATATATATATATATATATATATATATATTCAGTTTTTAGTCATCTGTTTTATTTACACATTTAAAATAGGAATATATCAAATTTTAGGAAATATAACCATGAAACGACTGCAACTGACGGTTAAGTGATTTTGAAAGATGAAAATTAAGATACAACTGTTATAGCTGTTTCGAGCAATTGTCTTCTGTCTTGTCTTTGGAAATTTGTCCATATCTTTACTTCTGACTTCTCCAGAAACAAGGTAGTTAGTTCTCCCCGACTCGACTTCGAGTTAACATGTAGCTGACTAAGAGACAGCTGCATGGCAGGGGAAAACTTTCCCAGGCAAATATTCCTCTATTGTGTGGTGTTCTATTTGCTGTAAGTATATTTTATGAATTCACATTGTTAATTTCATTGGTTAGAAAAGTTAGTAGACTTTAGTTGATGTACTTTATTATATGTTTGGTATTTATTGTCTTGGCTTGTGTGAACATTGTTGTGAATCTGATGGGTTCCTCATTTTGTGAGTGTGATTTTATAAGTGCAGTTCATTCATATTAGCTCTTGATTTAACAATACACTGTCGCTTTTTAAACTGTTAAGAAAGCTTACCATTTCTCCAATTCGTTACTTAATTATCTAGACAATTATTCTTTACGATCAATCCCTGAGTGAACTGTTAAGTCCTTAAACTAGTTTTGGTGAAAATAGTGCTTAAAATACCACCAGAACTGTGTGTAGTTCATGTACTAAATAAGACTTGAGGGGACATGTATATCTATTTATTTTTAGGGTCCTAAATTTTATTTATCAACATAATTTTTGCATTAACTACTGCCAGTTTAATGTTGCTATATTTTAATCTAGCTTCAATCTCTAGGGTCCTAAACTTTATGTATATATATTTTTTGCATTAACTACTGCCATAGTATAATTTTGCTCGACTTTAATTTAGCTTCGATCTCTAAACTCCGTTTTGCATTAACTACTGCCATAGTATAATTTTGCTCGACTTTAATTTAGCTTCAATTTCTAAGCTTCGATCTCTAAACTCCGTTTTGCATTAACTACTGCCATAGTATAATTTTGCTCGACTTTAATTTAGCTTCAATTTCTAAACTCCGGTATAGACTCCACATGCTATTGAAATTCTCATTCCAATGATAAGGTGTGAAACTCTAGTCTTGACCATTGTACTGTAAACACACTTTTAATCTCTTTTATATGTACTTTACTATTATTTCAAGGGTTCTTGCTTAATTAGAGCCATATTATGGCATTCAATTAACACTTTGAGAAAAGACCCTGGGAGAAAATCCTGATTTTGATGTCATAAGTAGATGGTAAACGAGAAACCACACCAGTTGTTTCAAAGTCCTCCACGGCTCTCAATACTGAAAAAACAGCTGTAAAGATTGTATGCAGTGTCAAAAAAGTTTTCAGTTTATTAGTAAAACTGTCGCTTATTGGTTTAGTCGCCTAATTCTAGTTTTAAAATGCTACTCCCAAGTATAATGTGGATGATATCTTTTGTTATGAACTAGGACATTTTGGTGACTTATTTTTACGTAGAATAGTCTGTAGTAATGACTGATTTTAATGAGAGAGGTCAATCTGAAGAGTAATTTGAGGTATATATTAGTCGAAGGATTTTGTTTGTTTGCAGTTTGATTTAAAATTCTTCTTTAAACTACTTTTAGACCTAGCGCTGGTTTTGATTTATATATCCAACTGAACCTTGGACTTCATCTTTTTAGTGAAAGTACTTAAATATCATGACTTTTTGGCGGAGCTATTTTATAGAATTGCAGTTTAGACTATTTGAATGCAACCTTTATTAAATATTTGGCAACCAAAAATTTTGTTACGTGCCTACTACTATTACTGGTATTCATTTAAACATTCTATATAGATAATCAAAATAACATATTAAACTAGGGCAATTCTCGGTATATCTGGAAAATATCTTTTAATGACATTATGGTGAATTAATTTTAATAGGAAATTGTTACTTCCAGGTCATGTTTGAAATAAATCACCGAACTTATATCTTAGTATTTTAATTAGTAATTAACGGCTTGCTCTTTGACCTTGCACTACAACCTATTACTTCTTTTTCAGGTCCAGACTTTGTTCAACAGGGTATTGGTAGCAGATTCTTCCAACAAATCCTCAGAAGTGTTCTTCTAGACTTCAAAGAACTGAAAGGCTGCAAGGTTTTAAAGATTGGCAGGCTCTCTTAAATACATGCATCCTTACCTCGGGAACATTGCAACCCTGCCTGTTACCTTTAGCGCAGGGTTCTTGGAGACTCCATAATAATACAGTTAAATGTTTGTACTGGTTTTATGTAAGGTTTAGGTTAGTTCATTGCAAAATCTTTGATTGCATAAATTTCAGTTTGCGTGCGAGATGGTGTATGCGGAATTTCTTTATGAATTTAAATTTGAAGATTTTGCAATATTTTTAGAACTAAGGATGAAGTTAGGGTTCAAGGTAGGACTTGCTAACACTGTTCAGGTTCTCTGTTACCCTTGCTAGTAATGGGAAAACCTGACGGAATGAGCTTCTGAATAGTGACTGGTTAATGTAAGTTTTTGCATACATTTTTTGGCGTTATGTCATTTAAACTGGATGATTATGGAAACCAGTTATTTTTTTTGTTCAAATTTAGGAAGTTTTGTAGATCTCTTTTCTTTCTCCACTGGGCTTGCTGGATGTAATTTTTGTTTAACGTCTTTGTTTCTGTTGCGTAAAATTTTTCCATTTACTCGATCTAATGGTTCCGATAAGTTATATAAATTTGATATCTACGGAAATATTAGTACACTTATTATAATATCTCAATTTATTTTTCTATAATATCTCAATTTATTTTTCTATAAATTAATTCAGTTTAAATTATTTTTGATCTCTCTAAGGCTAATATAAATCTGCCCAGCAGTATTAGCCTTCCTGACCCTATCAGTATTATGATGAAACTTTCCCTTATTTCCCGTGAAAAGGATAGTTTTTAAAGAGGTTTTTAGTTAAATTCAATTTGCAAATCATTGTTACTTTTAACTCCACCAAAAAAAAAAAAAAAATTAAATTCCCTTTTATAAATCTTCGATTGGAGAAAATCCAGAAAGCTTTGTGTTAGGTGTAACTTTAAGCTTCATTAACCTGTCACATAATCAAGAACTAGTTTTGTAATTCATGATGAGAGCGTCGGCACCGCCATGCTTGGCAAGTCCGAAAGTTTAAATGAGTAGGAGGCTTTGCATGGAGTCCATGTATTGGACATTAGTTATGTAATTCTAAATTATTGACCTGACTCGAGAGTGAGACATAAAACTTGGCTGGTCCGAAAGTTGAAACTAGTAGGAGGCTTTGCACCATATCCAATGTATTGGATATTCACTATATCCAATGTATTGGATATTATGCCTAGTAATTTTAGGCTGGAGACTGATTCCAGAATGAGGCATGAGACTTGGCTAGTCCGAAAGTTGGAACTAGTAGGAGGCTAGTCTGGATTACTATGTATATTAGGTAAGAAGCTAAAGTATTAGCAGTCTTTAAACAAGATTTACTAGTACTTTAAATATACTAGTACTTTAAATATAAACTTTCAGGAGCTCATAAATATTTTTTGTAATTAAATGAAGTCAAATAAAAAAAAATCTAACCACTTATTAGTATTATGATTCCTTTGTGTATAATGTACTTAAGATCTATGACCACCTGAGGTTAAAGGTCTATATTCTATTCAACTTTTAGTGGTGTCAACTACTCTCAAATGAGTTAGTACAGTAACTACAACGTTGTCTGGCTATCTTGGACACTCCTCAGTCCCAAACTATAAGGAAACCTTGCCAGACTTTTTGCAAGTTTGGAGTAATGAATATTTTTCTTTTAATTTGGTCGTGGAAAAAAAATATGCGAAAAAAATCTTATAAAAATTTTAGTCTCTTACATCCAATGGCACCTGGAAAAGTTGTGGAAATAAATACACCCGGAACAGTTTGGTAAAAACCTTTCGATTTTTCTATGCTAATTCAAGACTTTCAACTCCTAAATCATTTATTAAATCCAATGAAAGTATTTTTGGCTGCAGTAATAACCAGCCTATTACCACTAGAGTAGAATATCTTCAACCATAAAAAGCTATTTTACTTATCTATATAGAGATCTTAATTTATTGAAGTTAACGATATTATAGTAATTTCTTTTGGATAGTCCCCTTCCATACGAGGGCCAATGCAAGGCGGGTAGTCTACAACCAATTTTGTTGTATGGGTTACAAAGAGTGTAGATGAAGCCATAGACATTAAACTCTTAAGCAAACAATCGAAGGGTACTTTGCTGTTTGCTCGACATCTGGGCTGGCAAAGCTGAGTTTGCTTGATTGTCTACTTCCAGCCTGAAACTGTGTGATCTGGTAACAGTTAAAAAGCAAAAGAATAATGGGCAAATTAAGAGTGCCTGCCATGCAATTGCACCTTGAGCGGAAGGGGCTTAAAAAGCTCTAATCTTAATGCAGATATGTTAAGAATGAGAGAGTGTCGCCTGGAGCGTGGGTCCAAATTGATTTGAAAAGTGTTTGCTTGCTGAACTGGGTAGTCCCTGGTGGAGACTTTTTACTAAAGCATTTTAATAGAGCAAAATATCTCTCCAGTTTCTGTAGTTATAACAAGGAAGGAAAATTTCAGGCATATGATTCCAAAAAATTAAATATTATTTCGTTGACATTAGCCTGTTTACTTGGCATTTTGCTTGAATACAATTGCATGGTAGTAAGTTTTTGGTTTATAAGTTTTATACAATTAGGTATACCCATGGGTCATTAGTCTTGGTTTGAAATTTGAGGCCCTTCCATTAGAGACAAATTCAGGGCGGTCACTCAGATTTGACGAATTCTCACTTAAGCACTATCCACTCTATCGAGCGTGCCCGACGGGCAAACAGTGATACCAGACCACAATAGTTAGTAAGAAAGGGGTAATGACGTCGGAAGCGGGAGAACCAGATAGGGATCTGGCATCATACAGTGTCGGGCATGCTCGATCGTGTGGAGAGGGCTTTAGTTACCGGATCGAGCAGTCTATGACTTCATCTACACCCTTGATCGCCCATCATATACCACATAATTGGTAAAGGCCTATCCACACTATTGAGTAAGCCCGAGGGACAGTGATACCAGATCTCATTAGGTAATGAGAACGAGGAATAATGACCTCATAAGTGGGAAAACCACAGGCAGGGATCTGGCAACAACAGTGCAGCCAGATGGAATGTAGCCCACAATCTCTGCTCGTTCAGCTGCCAAAGATTGGCGGGCAAAACGAACACAGCAGACACCAATAGTATATATTTGATTTCCTATGTAAAATCATTACTGAATTATTCAAATCGCAAAGAAAGTGATTTTCCGGCCACATGCCACTTTACAGATAATAAGGTACCATATTTTATAAAATACCATTAATAAATATTAACTTTTATTTCTTCCAAAATCATTCGCTAAACTTTTCTGTCTTATATAAAATCCTATAAAAAATCTTATGGGTTTACTAACTCTTATCCTAAAAAGGGTACATTCATGTTTTTAACATAAATCTACAAAAATCGTTTAATCATAATTTGAGTAACAAATATAATCAGTAGAGAAGAAGCCAAATTAATTTCTCAATCAGTAATGGAAAGATTGATGAAAAAGCAGGATTTAGAAAAGGTATGAGTTGTACTGACCAATTAAGACATGTACAGTAATATGTAAAATATATAATCCATTTTTGATGGCACTTTTGGACTATGAAAAGCCCTTTAATAGTTTGCACCAGACAATTTTGAGGAGTCTTGAGTTATTATGGAGTTCCTCTTAAACATGTAAATTTGATCGTCTGTTCATGAGCATAAGTGCAAAATAATGTTAGTGAACAGTGAAGTACTTTAAGGGAATACGTTGTCACCTATGTTGTTTACACACTTCATGGATTTTGTTATGACGAGAGAAGTTGGGAGATGGTAGGCGAAATCTAACAGAGGCCCTTTGCGTCAATAGGCGTAGGAGATAAGGACGATGATTTTGATAAATAGTGTGTGTATATATAATTATAATGAAAGGGATTATAAAGAGTTAAAATAAATAACAAAATAGTCATATTTAATTTAATGTTTCACTACACCTTTAACAAACCAATCACTATTATCTGTGAACTATTCAAGCTCGATTAGGAAAACTGTAAAATTTCAAATATGATTTGTTCATATATATATATATATATATATATATATATATATATATATATATATATATATATACATATATATATATACATATATATATGTATACATATATGTGTGTGGGTATATATGTATATATATGTGTGGGTATATATATATATATATATATATATATATATATATATATATATATATATATATATATATATATATATGTATTATAGCCACGAAAGGAAAAATGAAAAAGACTTGATTGGAGTTAGTACTTTCATCCACTCAGGACATTATCAAACTCAGCAATGCTGAGTTTGATAATGTCCTGAGTGGATGAAAGTACTAACTCCAATCAAGTCTTTTTCATTTTTCCTTTCGTGGCTACAATACATTTTATATTCATCACGTGTCAGCTTTCGTGATTTCTACACATATATGTATGTATGTATGTATATATATATATATATATATATATATATATATATATATATATATATATATATATACATATTCAGTTTTTAGTCACCTGCTTTATTTATACATTTAAAATAGGAATATATTAAAATTCAGGAAATATAACCATGAAATGACTGCAACTGACGGTTAAGTGATTTTGAAAGATGAAAATTAAGATACAACTCTTATAGCTGTTTCGAGCAATTGTCTTCTGTCTTGTCTTTGGAAATTTGTCCATATCTTTACTTCTGACTTCTCCAGAAACAGGGTAGTCAGTTCTCCCCGACTCGACTTCGAGTTAACATGTAGCTGATTAAGAGACAGCTGCATGGCAGGGGAAAACTTTCCCAGGCAAATATTCCTCTATTGTGTGGTGTTCTATTTGCTGTAAGTACATTTTGTGAATGCGCATTGTTAATTTCATTGATTAGAAAAGTTAGCAGACTTTAGTTGATGTACTTTATTATATGTTTGGTATTGATTGTCTCGGCTTGTGTGAACATTGTTGTGAATCTGATGGGTTCCTCATTTTGCGAGTGTGATTTTATAAGTGCAATTAATTCATATTAACTCTTGATTTAACAATACGCTGTCGCTTTTTAAACTGTTCAGAAAGCTTACCATTTCTCTAATTTGTTACTTAATTATCCAGACAACCATTCTTTAATATCAATCCCTGACTGTTACTTAATTATCCAGACAACCATTCTTTAATATCAATCCCTGACTGAACTGTTAAGTCCTTAAACTAGTCTTGGTGAAAATAGTGCTTAAAATACCATCAGAACTGTGTGTAGTTCTTATACTAAATAAGACTTGAGGGGACTTGTATATCTACTTATTTTTAGGGTCCTAAACTTTATATATTAACATATTTTTTTGCATTGACTACTGCCACAGTATAATATTGCTCGACTTTAATTTAGCTTCAATCTAGACTCCACATGCTATTGGAATTCTCATTCAAATGATAAGGTGTGAAACACCAGTCTTGACCATTGTACTGTTAAAACTTTCATCTATCTTTTATATGTACTTGACTATTATTTCAAGGGTTCTTGCTTAATTAGAGCCATTTTATGGCATTCAATTAACACTTGAGACAAGAACTTGGGAGAAAATCCTGATTTTGATGTCAAAGTAGATGGTAAATGAGGAACTGCACCAGAAGTTGTTTCAAAATCTTCCACGGTTCTCAAGACTGAAAAAATAGCTGCATAGATTGTATGCAGTGACAAAAAAGTGTTCAATCTCTTAGTAAAACTGTCGCCTTGTTGGTTTAGTTACGTGATTCTAGTTTTAATATGCCAGTCCCAAGTAAAATTGGTTCAGTTTATTAGTAAAACTGTCGCCTTATTGGTTTAGTCGCCTAATTCTTGTTTTAAAATGATACTCCCAAGTAAAATGTGGATACTAATTTTTGGTTATGAACTAGGACATTTTGGTGACTTATTTCTACGTAGAATAGTCTGTAGTAATGACAATGTTTTTAACATGAAAGGGCTCACGTCTGAATAGTAATTTAAGATATATAATATTCGAGGGACTATGTTTGCAGGTGGATTTAAAATTTTTCTTTAAACTACTTCTAGACCTAGCGCCGGTTTTGATTTATATACCCAACTGAACCTTTAACTTCATCTTTATAGTGAAAGTACTTAATTTTCATAACTTGTCGGCGGAGCTAATGTATAGAATTGCCGTTTATAGACTATTTGAATGCAACCTTTATTAAATATTTGGCTACCCAAAATTGTTATGCCTACTATTACTGGTATTCATTTAAACATACTATATAGATAATTAAAATTATAACATTTAAATAGGGTATTTCTCGGAATATCTGGAAAATTTCTTTTATCGACATTATGGTTATTTAATTTTAATAGGAAATTATTACTTCCAGGTCATGTTTGAAATAAATCACCGAACTTAGATCTTGGTATTTTAATTAGTAATTAACGGCTTGCTCTTTGACCTTGCACTACAACCTATTACTTCTTTTTCAGGTCCAGACTTTGTTCAACAGGGTATTGGTAGCAGATTCTTCCAACAAATGCTCAGAAGTGTTCTTCTAGACTTCAAAGAACTGAAAGGCTGCAAGGTTTTAATGATTGGCAGGCTCTCTTAAATACATGCATCCTTACTTCGGGAACATTGCAACCCTGCCTGTTACCTTTAGCACAGGGTTCTTGGAGACTCCACAATGATACAGTTAAATGTTTGTACTGGTTTTATGTAAGGTTTAGGTTAGTTCATTGCAAAATCTTTGAATGCACAAATTTCAGTTTACGTGCGAGATGGTGCATGTGAAATTTCTTTAGGAATTTAAATTTGAAGATTTTGCAACATTTTTAGGACTAAGGATGAAGTTAGGGATTCAAGGTAGGATTTACTAACACTGTTCAGGTTCTCGGTTACCCCTGCTAGTAATGGGAAAACCTGACTGAATGAGCTACTGAATAGTGACTGGTTAATGTTTGTTTTTGCATACATTTTTGGCTTAAATTTTTAAACTGGGATATTACGGAAACCAGGTAATTTTTGTTCAAATTTAGAAGTTTTGTAGGCTTTTTCTTTCTGCACTGGGCTTCTGGATGTAATGTTTGTTTAATGTTTAATGTCGGTTTCTGTATCATAATTTTCTATTTAATATAATAGTTCCAATGAATTTTTCAAATTTAATATCTACGAAAGTATTACACTTATTATAATAATGTCTCATTTAATTTCTTTTTATAAACTCTCATAGCTTTCATTTATAAATTAGTTTGATCTCTCTAAGGCTAATATAAATATGCGCTGCAGTATTATCCTTCCTGAGACCTTATCGGTATTATGATGAGGATCGCTTTTGATAAAAATTTTATCGATAAATTTATTTTTCAAACCATTCTGTTGTTAACTGCTGAGGATCGCTTTTGATAAAAATTTTATCGATAAATTTATTTTTCAAACCATTCTGTTGTTAACTGCACATATTTTTTTTTTTTTTTTTTTTTTGATAAATTCCTTTATGAAGTTTAGATTGGAGTGCATTCTGAAAGCTTTGTGGAAGTTGTAACTTTAAGCTTCATTAACCTGTCACATAATCAAGAACTAGTTTTGTAATTCATGATGAGAGCGTCGGCACCGCCATGCTTGGCAAGTCCGAAAGTTTAAATGAGTAGGAGGCTTTGCATGGAGTCCATGTATTGGACATTAGTTTGGACATTAGTTATGTAATTCTAAATTCTTGACATGACTCGAGAGTGAGACTTAAAACTTGGCTGGTCCGAAAGTTGAAACTAGTAGGAGGCTTTGCACCATATCCAATGTATTGGATATGAAGAAGAGTAATTTTAGGTTGGAGACTGATTCCAGAATGAGGCATGAGACTTGGCTAGTCCGAAAGTTGAAACTAGTAGGAGGCTTAGTCTGGATTACTATGTATATTGGGTAAGAAACTAAAGTGTTAGTAGTCTTTAAACAAGATTTACTAGAACTTTAAATGTAAACTTTCAGGAGCTCATAAATATTTTTTATAATTAAATGAAGACAAATAAAAAAAAAACTAACCAATTATTAGTATTATAAATCCTTGTGTGTAAAATCCTTGTGTGTATAATGGACCAAAGATATATGACCATTTCAAGTTAAAAGACAATATTCTATCGACTTTTAGTGGTGTCAACTACTCTCAAATGAGCTGGTACTGAAACTACACCCCCGTTTGGATGTCTTGCATGACATTACCAAACTTTTCGCAAGTTTGGAGTAATAAATATTCTCATCGTAATTTTGTGTTTTCTGGGAAAAAAGTCTGGAGGAAAAAAAAATCTTATCGATATTTTAAGGGAGTTTCATACATCCAATGGCACCTGGAAAGGATGTGGAAATAAATTCACCCGGAACAGTTTGGTAAAAACCTTTCTACTTTTATATAATAATCTAGGATTTTGAAATCCGAAATTATTTTCTAAATTCAATGGAAATAGTTTGGGCTGCAGTAATAACTAGCATATCACTACTCTATCTTTAGCAGTAAAAATCAATTTTGCTTAGCTATATACTACGGTCTTAATTTATCTAAATGTGACTATAGAACGGTAATATCATTTGGGTAGTCTCCTTCCATAGGAGGGCAAATGAAAGTCAGGCAGATAATATTGGTCAATTTTGTTGGATGGGTTACAAGTGTAGATGAAGCCATAGACTATGAAACTCTCGGCAAACATTCGAAGGGTGCTTTGCTCTCTGGTCGACGTCTGGCCTGGCAAAGATGAGTTCGCTTGATTGTCTACTCCCAGCCTTAAGTTGTTTGGTCTGGTAACACGGTTTCAAAGCAGAAGAATAATGGGCAAATTAGGAGTTCCCTCCCTGAATTTGCACCTTGTGCGGAATGGACTTAAAAAGTTATAATCTTAATGCAGATATGTTGAGAATGGAGATAGCCGCCTCGAGCGTGGGTCCAAATTGATTTGTTCAACTGGGTAGTCCCTTGTGGAGACCTTTTACTATAGCATTTTAATAGAGCAAACTATCTTAACAGTTTGTGTTGGAAACTTTCAGGCATAAGATTCCAGAAGTAAAATCTTCGTTAACATTAGCCTGTTTACTTGGCATTTTCCTTGAATACCATATGCATGGTAGTAAGTTTTTGGTCTATAAGTTTTATGAGATTGGGTATATCCTTGAGTCACTTGTCTTAGTCGTCACTTGTCTTAGTCTGCAATTTGAGCATCTTCCACCAGAGGGGTAAATTCAGGGCGGTCACTCAGATTTGACGAATTCTCACTTTGTTACCAGATCGAGCAGTCTATGACGTCATCTACACCCTTGATCGCTCACCATATACCACATAATTGGTAAAGGCCTATCCATACTATTGAGTAAGCCCGAGGGACAGTGATACCAGATCTCATTGGGTAATGAGAACCAGGATTAATGACGTCAGAAGTGGGAAAACCACAGGCAGGGATCTGGCAACAGTGCAACCAGATGGAGTGTAGCCCACAATCTCTGCTCGTTCAGCTGCCAAAGATTGGCGGGCAAATAAAAGACAGCACACACTAATAGTATGTATATGATTTCCAATGGAAAATCATTACTGACGTATTCAAATCGCAAAGAACGATGCTTTCCGGCCACGTGCCACTTTACAGATATTAAGGTACCATATTTTATAAAATACCGTTAATAAATATTAAAAACATTTATTTCATCCAAATTCATTCACTAAACTTTTCTGTCTTATATAAAATCTTTTAAAAATACTTGTGTTTTCTAACTCTTATCCCAAAAAATGGTACTTTATGTTCTTTTTAATTAAATCTACAAAAATCGTTTATTTAATTAAATCTACAAAAATAGTTTGATCATAATTTGAGTAACTAATCTAATCAGCAGAGAAGAAGCCAAATTAATATCTATCAATAATGGAAAAACTAAATTTTCTCCAGAGAGAGTGGGAGAGAGAGAGAGGCGGGTATTTTGGTAAGAAAATTGAGCAGAATTATATGAATATGCCTCTAATGGAAATATTCTGAGTAATGAAGCAACTCCCGGAATACTAACAAGATTTTGTAGAATATGGCGAGGAGGCAAAACCTGATGAATGGGAGCTAGGAATGTTGATTAAAAATGGCAAAAAAGAGGCGAGGTCCGACTGATTGCAATGTTTATGGAGGAATTACACTTCGTCAATTGCCATGAAAATATATAGTATGCTCCGTCTAAAGAGACTGGAGAGAAAGATTGATGAAAAGCTTAAGAGATGAACAAGCAGGATTTAGAAAAGGTACAAGTTGTACTGACCAATATTCATTTTAAGACTTGTACAGCATTATGTAAATTAAAGAATACGTTTTTTATGACACTCTTAGACTATGAAAAGGCCTTTGATAGTATGCACCAGATAATTTGGGGAGTCTTGTGTTATTATGGAGTTCCTCTTAAACATGTAAATTTTGATCGTCTGTTTATGAGTATAACGCGTGCAAAGTTAATGTTAGTGGGGTCCTATCGAATGACTTTCTAGTGAACAGTGAAGTAGTTCAGGGGAATATGTTGTCACCTATGTTGTTTAAGCTCCTCATGGATTTTGTAATGCAGAGAACAGTTGGGAATGGCAGAGGAAGATTGGACTGGTTTGGTATTGGAAATTAGCTGACCTAGAGTATGCTAATGATGATTTCCTTATTACAGAACACCACAGGACTTGCAAAACTTCCTTACCAGAATGTATGAAATATCACATGAGGTTGGGCTCAAGATAAATAGAGGAAAGACAGAATTAATGACAACGGATTATACAATGGAAGATGAAGAATCATTGGAAGGAGGGATGGTTAATGAGGTGGAATTGAGGGAAGATGCAATGTCATTTTAAAGAGAAAAAATTAATGAGGTGGAATCAAGGGAAGATGAGATATCATTGGAAGGAGATATGATTGTAGAGGTGATATCATTTAGATATTTAGCAACTTTGATCTCTAATACGTGGTCTTTATATTTTGTATTTATTGAAAGATTGATAAAAGCATCGCGTTCTTCTGTTTCAGAGGTCCTGAGTTCGCGTCCCGCTAAGGCGCGAAGAGTGTGAGACCTTCTACCGGGGGTACTCCCCAGGGTGGTGCCTGGGGGGGAGGTTAGAGGGGGCTAGTGATAGTCCCAGCTGGCTCCTGGTCGCCCGAGGAGGTGATAAAGGTCGTCTCTGAGGAGACCTAAAACCCGCAACTTTGACTTTAACAATGGCTAGGTTAAGTAAAATTTGGAAACCAAATCACCTGAAATTACATAAAAAATAATGCTATATATCAGTTTATTGAGATCGTTGTTACTGTGTGAACATGAGTCGTTGCATGACAATGAAGCAATATCCAAGAGATTTTGTAGATATGAGAACAAAGTCCTTAGGAGAATATTGGTAGTTAGATGGTAGGAGAAGAATAGAAACAAAACTATAAGAGAGATTACTAGAACGCCATATGTGTATGAGATCACAGTGAGGGGCAGATGTAGATGGTTTGAGCATGCTCTTCGCACTCTCCAAGAGAGATTAGTTCATCAAAAGTTCAGATGGGCTCCACATTCACTAGAAGAGTTGGGAGACCCAGGCCTACATGGCTGAGGACTAGGAAGCGTGAAGTAGGAGAAGATGAATGGAGACGTATTGATTTAAAAGCTCAAGATAGAGAAGGTAGGTGAAATTTAACTGAGGTCCTTTGCGTCAATAGACGTAGGAGATGATGAAAATGATTTTGATAAATAGTGTGTCTATATAGTTATAATGAAAGGGATTATAAAGAGTTAAAATATATAACAAAATAGAGTCATATTTAATTTCATGTTTCACTATGCATTTAACAAACCAATCACTATTATTTGTGAATTATTCAAGTTCGATTAGGAAAATGGTATATATATATATATATATATATATATATATATATATATATATATATATATATATATATATATATATATATATATATATATATATATATATATATATATATATATGTGTTCAGTTTTTAGTCACCTGTTTTATTTATACGTCTAAAATAGGAATATATTAAAATTCAGGAAATATAACCATGAAACGACAGCAACTGACGGTTGAGTAATTTTGAAAGATGAAAATTAAGATTCAACTGTTATAGCTGTTTTGAGCAATTGTCTTCTGTCTTGTCTTTGGAAATTTGTCCACGTCTTTACCTCTGACCTCTCCTGAAACGTGGTAGTCAGTTCTCCCCGACTCGACTTGGAGTTAACATGTAGCTGACTAAGAGGCAGCTGCATGGCTGGGGAAAACTTTCCCAGGCAAATATTTCTCTATTGTGTGGTGTTCTATTTGCTGTAAGTATATTTCGTGAATGCACATTGTTTATTTCATTGATTAGTTAAGTTACTTGATAAATTAGAAGACTTTAGTTGTTTTACATCTTATATCTACTGTGTTGGGTGTAGATTGTCTCTGCTTGTGTGAACCTGATTGTGAATCTGTTGGGTGGTTCATTTTGTGAGTCTGGTTGATTGTAAGTTCAATTCATTCATATCGAATGAACTTTGATGTAACTATATGCTCTAGCCTTCTATTTCTCTAATTCACTACCTAATTGTCCAGATAATTACTCATTAATATCAGTCCCTGGCTAAACTGTTAATTCCTTACACTAGTCTTGGTGAAAATAGTGCTTGGATACCATCAGAACTGTTTAGTGGGCATTCATCAAATTGATCTTAAGGCTACTAATGTCTTGCATATTATTAGGGTATTACTTTTTATTTCAAGATGTTTTAATACAAAGTTTATTACATAGGAACAAAACTACTGCCACAGTATAACGTTGCGTGTCTTTATTTAGCTTTACTCTGCAAACTGCGTTATAGCCTCTATTTGCTATTGAAATTCCTATTTAAACAAAAGTTATAAAACTCCAGTCTAGACCATCGCACAACACTTTCATCAATCTTGTAAATGGTACTTTACCAACTTTTCAAGAGTTTCTTGCAGAATTAAGGAAACCATAATATGGAGATTTTTTTTTCAATGAGGCGTTCTACTTATCTCGTACTAGTAAGCTTTGTCAATACTGCAAATTTCTTTTGCAGAGGATTCAGTATCTTTTAGCGCTTAGTCAATACTGCAAATTTCTTTTGCAGAGGGTTCAGTATCTTTTAGCGCTTAGTCAATACTGCAAATTTCTTTTGCAGAGGATTCAGTATCTTTTAGCGCGTAGTCTATGAAGGTTAGCGTAAGCTTTGTCAATACTGCAAATTTCTTTTGCAGAGGATTCAGTATCTTTTAGCACTTAGTCTATGAAGGTTAGCTTTAATTAATACTGTCTCTAACGGTATGTGGGAGAGCTTTGTCACACGAACGATGTTTTAAGCTTTGTCAATAATGCAAATTTCTTTTGGAAAGGATTGAGTATCTTTTAGCGCTTAGTCTATGAAGGTTAGCTTTAATTAATACTGTCTCCAACGGTATGTGTTAGAGCTTTGTCACACGAACGATCTTTTAATACTAAAGTCGGCACTTGGAACCACAGGTGGGGCAAATAGTGTCGCTTTCGCTACTAGTAACACGTAATCTTGGCAGAACTTTAATCATTCTTTCGATGATATCTGAATAATGCTAAAAAATTATCTTTTATAACTTAAATAATACTTTAGACAAGGACTCGGGAGACAATCCAGACTTTGTCTGTAGATGGTAAATGAGAAACCGCACCAGAAGTTTTCATGATCCTCTACGGCTCTCAAGACTGAAAAATAGCTGTAGAGATTTGTGTGCAGTTTCAAGTGTTCAGTTTCCTAGTAAAACTGTCGCCTTATTGGTTTATTCACGTGATTCTAGTTTTAAAATGACAGTAATGTTTAGTTTCTTACTAAAACTGTCGCCTTATTGGTTTAGTCACGCGAGTCTAGTTTTAAAATGACAGTCCTAAGTAAAATTTAGTTCGGTTTATTAGTGAAACTATTGCCTTATTGGTTTATTCACTTGATTCTAGTTTTAAAATGCCAGTCCTAAGTAAAATGTGAATAATCATTATTGGTTATGATCTATGACTTTTGGTGACCTTATTTCTACGTAGAATAGTCTGTAGTAATGACACAATCTGTTTTTAACTTTATAGTTCGAGTCTAAAGAGTAATTTGAGATATATAATAGTCGAGAGACTTGGTTTGTTTGGGTGTATGTTTTAAACCATTTCTAGACCCAGCGCCGGTTTGATTTATGTATCCAACTGAACCTTGGACTTCATCTTTTTAGTGAAAGCACTTAAACTTTATAACTTGCTGGCAGAACTGTTTTATAGAATTGCCGTTTAGACTATTTGAAGCCTAAAACTGTAAAGGTTAGATGCAACCTTTATTGAATATTTGGTAACTCAAAATTTTCTATTACATGCCTACCATTACTGGTTTTCATATAAACTTTCTATATTGATAATTAAAATTATAGCATATTAAAATAGGGCAATTGTCGGTATATCAGGATAACATTGTTTATTGACATTATGGTGATTTGATATTAATAGTGATTTGATATTAATAGGAAAGTACTTCCAGGTTATATTTGAAATAAATCTGTATATTTAGAACTTAGTATTTTAATTGGTAATTAATGGCTTGCTTTGTGACCTTGCACTACAACCTATTACTACTTTTTCAGATCCAGACTTTGTTCAACAAGGTATTGGTAGCAGATTCTTCCAACAAATGCTCAGAAGTGTTCTTCTAGACTTCAAAGAACTGAAAGGCTGCAAGGTTTTAAAGATTGGCAGGCTCTCTTAAATACATGCATCCTTACTTCGGGAACATTGCAACCCTGCCTGTTAATTTTAGCGCAGGGTTCTTGGAGACTCCACAATAATACAGTTACATGTTTGTACTGGTTTTATGTAAGGTTTAGTTTAGTTCATTGCAAAATCTTTGAATGCATAAATTTCAGTTTGCGTGCGAGATGGTGCATGCGGAATTTCTTTAGGAATTTAAATTTGAAGATTTTGCAACATTTTTAGGACTAAGGATGAAGTTAGGGATACTAACACTGTTCAGGTTCTCGGTTACCCCTGCTAGTAATGGGAAAACCTGACGGAATGAGCTACTGAATTATGACTGGTTAATGCTTGTTTTTGCATACATTTTTTGGCGTTAATGTTATTTAAACTGGACGATTATGGAAACCAGTTATTTTTTTGTTCAAATTTGGGAAGTTTTGTAGATTTCTCTTCTTTCTGCACTGGGCTTGCTGCATGTAATGTTTGTTTAATGTCATTGTTTTTGTTGCGTAAAATTTTTTCATTTACTCAATCTAATGGTTCCAATAAGTTATTTAAATTTGATATCTAAGGAAATATTAGTACACTTATTATAATATCTCATAATTTATTTTTTTATAAATTCAGTTTAAATTATTTTTGATCTCTCTAAGGCTAATATAAATCTGCCCAGCAGTATTAACCTTCCTGAGACCCTATCAATGTTGTGATGAAACTTTCCCTTATCTCCCGTGAAAAGGATAGTTTTAGGAGTTTTTAGTTAAATTCAATTTGCAAATCATTGTTACTATTAACTGCACCAAAAAACTAAAAAAAATTATAAATTCCCTTTATAAATCTTCGATTGGAGAGAATCCAAAAAGCCTTGTGGAAGATGTAACTTTAAGCTTCATTAACCTGTCACATAATCAAGAATAGTTTTGTAATTCATGATGAGAGCGTCTGCACCGCCATGCTTGGCAAGTCCGAAAGTTTAAATGAGTAGGAGGCTTTGCATGGAATCTTATGTATTGGACATTAGTTATGTAATTCTAAATTAGAGAAAAGACTCGAGAGTGAGACATAAAACTTGGCTGGTCCGAAAGTTGAAACTAGTAGGAGGCTTTGCACCATATCCAATGTATTGGATATTATGACTAGTAATTTTAGGCTGGAGACTGATTCCAGAATGAGGCATGAGACTTGGCTAGTCCGAAAGTTGAAACTAGTAGGAGGCTTAGTCTGGATTACTATGTATATTAGGTAAGAAGCTTAAGTATTAGTAGTCTTTAAACAAGATATACTAGTACTTTAAATGTAAACTTTCAGGAGCTCATAAATATTTTTTATAATTAAATGAAGTCAAATAAAAAAAATCTAACCACTTATTAGTATTATGATTCCTTTGTGTATAATGTACTAAGATCTATGACCACCAGAGGTTAAAGGACAATATTCTATTCAACTTTTTGTGGTGTCAACTACTCTCAAATGAGTTGGTACAGTAACTACAACGTCGTCTGGCTATCTTGGACACTCCTCAGTCCCAAACTTTAAGGAAACCTTACCAGACTTTTTGCAAGTTTGGAGTAATGAATATTTTTCTTGTAATTTGGTCGTGAAAAAAAAATGCGAAAAAAAAAAAAATCTTAGTGTCTCTTACATCCAATGGCATCTGGAAAGGTTGTGGAAATAAATACACCCGGAACAGTTTGGTAAAAACCTTTCGACTTTAAAATACTAATTCAAGACTTTGATCTCTAAATTATTTATTAAATTCAATGAAAGTATTTTGGGCTGCAGTAATAACCAGCTTATTACCACTAGAGTAGAGTATCTTTAGAATAAAAAGCAATTTTGCTTATATATATAAAGATCTTAATTTATTGAAATTAACTATATTATAGTAATTTAATTTGGATAGTCCCCTTCCATACGAGGGCCAATGCAAGGCGGGTAGTCTCTAACCAATTTTGTTGTATGGGTTACGAAGAGTGTAGATGAAGCCATAGACATGAAACTCTTGAGCAAACCATCGAGTGGTACTTTGCTCTCTTCTAGACATCTGGGTTGGCAAAGATGAGTTTGCTTGTTTACTTCCAGCCTGAAACGGTTTGATCTGGTAACACGGTTTAAAAGCGAAAGAATAATGGGCAAATCAAGAGTGCCTGCCATGCAATTGCACCTTGTGTGGAAGGGGCTTAAAAAGCTCTAAACTTGATGCAGATATGTTAAAAATGGGAAATAGTCGCCTGGACCGTGGGTCCAAATTTATTTGAAAAGGGTTTGCTTGTTAAACTGGAACCTCTGGTGGAGACCTTTTACTAAAGCATTTTTATAGAGCAAACTATCTCAACAGTTTCTGTAGTTATAGCAAAGAAGGAAACTTTCAGGCATATGATTCCAGAAGTAAAATCTCGTTTCGTTAACATGAGCCTGTTTACTTGGCATTTTCCTTGAATACCTTCTGCGTGGTAGTAAGTTTTTTTTTTGTTAAGTTTTATATAATTGGGTATATCCATGGGACCTTTGTCGTGGTCTGAAATTTGAGGCAATAACACTAGAGGGGCCAATTCAGGGCAGTCACTCAGATTTTACTGGAATTCTCACTTAAGCCCTGTCCACACGATCGAGCATGCCAGACGGGCAAACAGTGATACCAGACCACAACAGTTACTAAGAAAGAGGGTTAATGACTTCCGAAGCGGGAAAACCAGACAGGGATCTGGCATCAGGGTTGCCAGATCCGTGCCCTTAGTTTTCCCGCTTCTGACGTCATCATCCCTCATTTTCACAAACTATTGTGGCCTGCTATCACTGTTTGCCCGTCGGGCATGCTCGATCGTGTGGACAGGGTTTCAGTTACCAGATCGAGCAGTCTATGGCGTCATCTACACCCTTGATCGCCCACAATATACCACATAATTGGTAAAGGCCTATCCACACTCGAGTAAGCCCGAGGGACGAACAGTGTTACCAGATCAAATTGGGTAAAGAGAACGAGGATTAATGACGCCAGAAGTGGGAAAACCAAAGGCAGGGATCTGGCAACAACAGTGCAACCAGATGGAGTGTAGCCCAAAATCTCTGCTCATTCAACTGGCAAAGATTGGCGGGTAAAAAGAACACAGCAGACACCAATAGTATATTTGATTTCCAATGGAAAATCATTACTGAAGTATTCAAATCGCAAAGAAAGGTGCTTTCCGGCCACGTGCCACTTTACAGATATTAAGGTACCATATTTTATAAAATACAGTTAATAAATATTAACTTTTATTTCTTCCAAATTCATTCACTAAACTTTTCTGTTATATGAAATCCTATAAAAATTCTTATGGGTTTACTAACTCGTATCCTAAAAAGGGTACCTTCATGGTCTTTTTAATACAAATCTACAAAAATCGTTTAATCATAATTTGAGTAACAAATATAATCAGTGGAGAAGAAGCCAAATTAATATCTCTATCAGTAATGGAAAAAAACTAAATTTTCAAACTACTAAAATTGGCAATTGGACAAATTGCTTGAAAATCCTGAATTATGGGCATTGAGACAGAGAGAAGAGAGAGAGGCGGGTATTTTGGTAAGGAAATTGAGCAGAATTATGTGAATACGCCTCAAATGGAAATATTCTGAGTAATGAAGCAACTCTCAGAATGCTTACAAGATTATTTTATAGAATATGGCATGAAGGCAAAATCTGATGAATGGGAGCTAGGAGTGTTGGTGAAAATGGCAAAAAAGATGGGAGACCTGACTGATTGTAATGTTTACAGAGTTATAACACTTACGTCAGTTGTCATGAAAACATATAGTTTTGATGGCACTTTTGGAGTATGAAAAGGTCTTTGATAGTATGCACTAGACAATTTTGAGGAGTCTTGCATTATTAAGGAGTTCCTGTTAAACATGTAAATTTGATCCTCTGTTCATGAGCATAATAAGTGCAAAGTTAATGTTAGTGGAGTCATATTAAATAAATTTCCAGTGAAGAGTGAAGTAATTCAAGGGAATACGTTGTCACCTATGTTGTTTACGCTCTTCATGGATTTTGTAATGCAGAGAACAGTTGGGAATGGCAGAGGAAGATTGGACTGGATTGGTAACAGGAAATTAGCTGATCTTGAGTATGCTAATGATGCTTTCCTTATTAGCAGAACACCACAGGACTTGCAAAACATCCTTACCAGAATGCACGAAATATCACATGAGGTTGGGCTCAAGATGAATAGAGGAAAGACAGAGATGATGACAATGGATTATGCAATGGAAGATGAAATTTCATTGGAAGGAGGGATGACAATGAAGGTGGAATTAAGGGAAGATGAAATATCATTTCAAAGAGAAAGAATTAATGAGGTGGAATCAAGGGAAGATCAAATATCATTGGAAGGAGAAATGATTAATGAGGTGGAATCATTTAGATATTTAGCAACTTTGATCTCTAATACGTGGTCTTTAGAATTTGTGTTTAATGAAAGATTGATAAAAGCAAATCAGACTATGGCTAGGTTAAGTAAAATCTGGAAACCAAATCGCCTGAAATTATATAAAAAGTCATGCTATATATCAGTTCATCGAGATCGTTGTTACTGTGTTCATGAGTCGTTGCATGACAATGAAGAAATATCCAACAGATTTTGTAGATATGAGAACAAAGTCCTCAGGAGAATATTGGTAGGTAGATGGTAGGAGAGGATTAGAAACGAAACTATAGGAGATTATTCGAATGCCATATGTGTATGAGGTCAAGGTGAGGGGCAGATGGAGGTGGTTTGAGCATGCTGTTCGAACGCCCCAAGGGAGACTAGTTCGCCAGAAGTTCAGCTGGGCTCCACAAGACACTAGAAGAGTTGGGAGACCCAGTCCTACATGGCCGAAAACTATGAAGCGTGATATAGAAGATGAATGGAGACGTATTGATTTAAAAGCTCAAGATAGAGATGGTAGGCGAAATCTAACCATGGCCCTTTGGGTCAAGAGGCGTAGGAGATGATGACGATCATATTGATAAATATTGTCTATATAATTACAATGAAAGGGATTATAAAGAGCTAGAATATATATAAAAAAATAGAATTATATTTAAATTCATGTTTCAATACGTATTTAACATACCGATCAATATTATTTGTGAATCATTCAAGTTTGATTAGGAAAATGATAAAATTTCAAATAGGACTCTTTTGATATTTTGTTTATATATATATTTTCATTTCGAGTCACTGTTTTACTCATATATTCAAAATATTAATACAATAACATTCATAAAATATAACAATGAAACGGCTGCAACTAGTGGTTAAGTGATTTTGAAAGAGAAAAATTAAGATACAACTGTTATAGCTGTTTTGGGCAATTGTCTTCTATTTTTTCCTTGGAAATTTGTCCACATCTTTACCTCTGACTTCTCCTGAAACAAGGTAGTCAGTTCTTCCCGACTCGACTTCGAGTTAACATGTAGTTGACTATGAGTCGGCTGCATGGCAGGGGAAAACTTTCCCAGGCAAATATTGCTCTATTGTGTGGTGTTCAATTTGCTGTAAGTATATTTTGTGAATACACATTGTTAATTACATTTATTAGGAAAGTTAGATTTTAAGAATTAGTCGACTTTAGTTGATGTACTTAATTATGTTTGGTATTTATTGTCTCGGCTTGTGTGAACATTGTTGTGAATCTGTTGGGTTCCTCATTTTATGAGTGATTTATAAGTGCAATTAATTCGTATTAACTCTTGATTTAACCATACGCTGTAGGTTTCTTAACTCTAAAGAAAGCTTTCCATTTCTCTAATTAGTTACTTAATTATCCTGAAGATTATTCTTTAATATTAATCACTGATTTAACTGTTAATTCCTTAAACTAGTCTTGGTGGAAATGGTGCTTAAAATACCATCAGAACTGTGTGGTTCATACACTAAAGACTTGAGGGGACTTGTGTATCTACTTATTTTTAGGGTCTTTAACTTTATATATCAACATACTATTTGCATTAACTACTGCTTCAATATAATGTTGCTCTACTTTAATTTAGCTTGAATCTTTAAACTCTGGAATAGACACCACATGCTATTGATATTCTTATTCAAATGATAATGTGTGAAACTCCAGTCTTGACCATTGTACTGTTAAAACTCTTTCATCCATTTTTTTATATGTACTTTACTATTATTTCAAGGGTTCTTTCTTAATTAGAGCCATATGATGTTCAATTAACACTCGAGACAAGAACTTGGGAGATAATCTTTATTTTGATTTCAAAGTATATGGTAAATGTGGAACTGCACCAGAAGTTTTTTCATATCCAGTGATTTTGATGTCAAAGTAGATGGTAAACGAGAAACCGCACCAGAAGTTGTTTCAAAATCCTCCACGGCTCTTAAGACTGAAAAATAGCTCTAGAGAGTGTATGCAGTGTCTAAAAAGTGTTCAGTTTCTTAATATAACTGCCGCCTTATTTATTAATAAAACTGTCGCCTTATTAGTTTAGTCACGTGATTCTAGTTTTAAAATGCAAGTCCCAAGTAAAATTTGGTTGTTTATTAGTAAAACTGTCGCCTTATTGGTTTAGTCGCCTAATTCTATTTCAAAATGTCAGTCCCAAGTGAAATGTGGATAATAATCTTTGGTTATGAACTAGGACATTTTGGTGACTTATTCCTACGTAGAATAGTGTAGTAATGACAATGTTCTTAACATGAAAGAGCTCAGTCTGAAGAGTAATTTGAGATCTATAATAGTCTAGGGACTATGTTTGCAGGTGGGTTTAAAGTTTTTTCTTTAAACTACTTCTAAACCTATAGCCGGTTTTGATTTATATATCCAACTGAACCTTAGGCTTTTTTAGTGAAAGCGCTTAAATTTCATGACTTGTTGGCGGAGCTATTTTATAGAATTACCGTTTAGACTATTTGAATGCATCCTTTATTAATTTTAATAGGAAATTATTTTTCCAGGTCTTGTTTGAAATAAATCACCGAACTTAGATCTTAGTATTTTAATTAGTAATTAACGGCTTGCTCTTTGACCTTGCACTACAACCTATTACTTCTTTTTCAGGTCCAGACTTTGTTCAACAGGGTATTGGTAGCAGATTCTTCCAACAAATGCTCAGAAGTGTTCTTCTAGACTTCAAAGAACTGAAAGGCTGCAAGGTTTTAATGATTGGCAGGCTCTCTTAAATACATGCATCCTTACTTCGGGAACATTGCAACCCTGCCTGTTACCTTTAGCGCAGGGTTCTTGGAGACTCCATAATAATACAGTTAAATGTTTGTACTGGTTTTATGTAAGGTTTAGGTTAGTTCATTGCAAAATCTTTGAATGCATAAATTTCAGTTTGCGTGCGAGATGGTGCATGCGAGATTTCTTTAGGAATTTAAATTTGAAGATTTTGCAACATTTGTAGGAATAAGGATAAAGTTAGGGAATCAAGGTAGGACGTACTAACACTGTTCAGGTTCTCGGTTACCCCTGCTAGTAACGGGAAAACCTGACTGGATGAGCTACTGAATAGTGACGGGTTAATGTTTGTTTTTGCATACTTATTTGGCGTAAATTTTATTTAAACTGGGTGACTACAGATACCGGTTAACTTTTGTTCAAATCTACAAGTTTTGTAGATTTCTTTTCTTTCTGCACTGGGCTTACTGGATGTAAAGTTTGATTTTTAATGTCATTGTTTCTGTTCCATAATTTTTTCTATTTGATTAATATGATGATTCCAATAAGTTACTTAAATTTAATATTTACGGAAATATTATTACACGCATTATAATGTCTCTTATTCTTTTTTTTTCTATAAATTCGTGCATCTTTCATAGTTTAAAACATTTTGATATCTCTAAGGCTAATATAAATCTGCCCAGCAGTATTAGCCTTCCTGAGACCCTATTAGTATTATGATGAAACTTTCCCTTATCTCCTCTGTAAAGGATAAGTTTTAGTTCAAAATTTTTTAGGTAAATTTAATCTGCAAATCAGTTACTTTAAATTGCTCCCCAAATTCTTTTTATTTTTTATAAATCTTCGATTGGGGAGAATCCAAAAAGCTTTGTGGAAGATGTAACTTTAAGCTTCATTAACCTGTCGCATAATAAAGAACTAGTTTTGTAATTCCTGATGAGAGCGTCGGCATCGCCATGCTTGGCAAGTCCGAAAGTTTAAATGAGTAGGAGGCTTTCCATGGAATCTTATGTATTGGACATTAGTTATGTAATTCTAGATTATTGACATGACTCGAGAGTGAGACATAAAACTTGGCTGGTCCGAAAGTTGAAACTAGTAGGAGGCTTTGCACCATATCCAATGTATTGGATATTATGACTAGTAATTTTAGGCTGGAGAATGATTCCAGAATGTGGCATGAGACTTGGCTAATCCGAAAGTTGAAACTAGTAGGAGGCTTAGTCTGGATTACTATGTATATTAGGTAAGAAGCTAAAGTATTAGTCTTCTTTAAACAATATTTACTAGTACTTTAAATGTAAACTTTCAGGAGCTCATAAATATTTTTTATAATTAAATGAAGTCATATAAAAAAAAATCTAACCACTTATTAGTATTATGATTCCTTTGTGTATAATGTACTTAAGATCTATGACCACCTGAGGTTAAAGGACAATATTCTATTCAACTTATAGTGGTGTCATCTACAATCAAATGAGTTGGTACAGTAACTACAACGTCGTCTGGCTATCTTGGACACTCCTCAGTCCCAAACTTTAAGGATATCTTACCAGAATTTTTGCAAGTTTGGAGTAATAAATATTTTTCTTGTGATTTGGTCGTGAAAATAAAATGCGAAAAAAAAAATCTTAAAGACTTTGGACTCCTAAATTATATATTAAATCCAAAAAGTATTTTGGGCTGCAGTAATAACCAGCTTATTACCACTTGAATAGAGTATCTTTAGCAATAAAAAGCAATTTTGCTTACCTATATAAATATCTTAATTTATTGGAATGTAACTATGTAATTTCATTTGGATAGTCTCTTTCCATACGAGGGCCAATGCAAGGCGGGTAGTCACTAACCAATTTTGTTGTATGGGGTTACAAGTGTAGATTAAGCCATAGACATGAAACTCTTGAGCAAACCATCGAATGGTACTTTGCTCTCTGCTCGACATCTGGCATGGTAAAGATGAGTTTGCTTGATTGTTTACTTCCAGCCTGAAAGTTTGATCTGAAACACAGTTTCAAAGCGAAAGAATAATGGGCAAACCAAGAGTGCCTGCCATGCAAATGCACCTTGTGTGGAAGGGGCTTAAAAATCTCTAAATCTTAATGCAGATATGTTAAGAATGGGAGATAGTCGCCTGGAGCGTGGATCCAAATCAATTTGAAAAAGTGCTTGCTGAACTGGGTAGTCCCTGGTGGAGACTTCTTAATAGAGCAAACACTCTCACCAGTTTCTGTAGTTATAGCAAGGAAGCAAACTTTGAAGCATATGATTCCAGAAGTAAAATCTTACATCGTTAACATTAGCCTGTTTACTTGGCATTTTTCTTTAATACCATATGCATGATAGTAAGTTTTTAATTTATAAGTTTTATATTATTGGGTATATCTTTGGGTCATTTGTTTGTCTGAAATTTGAGCATCTTCCACCAGAGGGGCAAATTCAGGGCGGTCACTCAGATTTGACTGGAATTCAAAGTTACCAGATCGAGCAGTCTATGACGTCATCTACACCCTTGATCACTCACCATATACCACACAATTAGTAAAGGCCTATCCACACTATTGAGTTAGCCCGAGGGACAGTGATACCAGATCTCATTGGGTAATGAGAACGAGGATTAATGACATAAGTGGGAAAACCACAGGCAGGGATCTGGCAAGAACAGTGCAACCAGATGGAGTGTAGCCCAAAATCTCTGCTCGTTCAGCTGCCAAAGATTGGCGGGCAAATAAAACACAGCACACACTAATAGTATATATATGATTTCCAATGGAAAATCATTACTGAAGTATTCAAATCGCAAAGAAACGTGCTTTCCGGCCACGTGCCACTTTACAGATATTAACGTACCATATTTTATGAAATACCGTTGATTTAATATTAAAAACTTTTATTTCATCCAAATTCATTCACTAAACTTTTCTGTCTGTTATATAAAATCTTATAAAAATTCTTGTTTTGTAACGCTTATCCCAAAAAAGGGTACATTCATGTTCTTTTTAATTAAATCTACAAAAATCGTTTAATCATAATTTGAGTAACAAATCTAATCAGCAGAGAAGAAGCCAAATTAATATATATCAATAATGGAAAAACTAAATTTTCTAACTAAAATTTTCTCGAGAGAGAGAGAGAGAGAGAGAGAGAGAGAGAGAGAGAGAGAGAGAGAGAGAGAGAGGCGGGTATTTTGGTAAGAAAATTGAGCAGAATTATATGAATATGCCTCTAATGGAAATATTCTGAGTAATGAAGCAACTCCCAGAATACTTACAAGATTATTTTATAGAATATGGCGTTGAGGCAAAACCTGATGAATTGATGAATGGGAGCTAGGAATGTTGGTGAAAATGGCAAAAAAGAGGCGAGGTCCGACTGATTGCAATGTTTACGGAGGAATCACACTTCGTCATTTGTCATGAAAATATATAGTAAGCTCCGTCTAAAGAGACTGAAGAGAAAGATTGATGAAAAGCTGAGAGATGAACAAGCAGGATTTAGAAAAGGTACAAGTTGTACTGACCAATATTCATTTTAAGACATGTACAGCATTGTATAAATTAAAGAATACGTTTTTTATGACACTCTTAGACTATGAAAAAGCCTTTGATAGTATGCACCAGACAATTTGGAGTCTTGCGTTATTATGGAGTTCCTCTTAAACATGTAAATTTTGATCGTCTGTTTATGAGTATAACGCGTGCAAAGTTAATGTTAGTGGAGTCCTATCGAATGACACTAGTGAACAGTGAAGTACTTCAGGGGAATACGTTGTCACCTATGTTGTTTATGTTTCTCAAGGATTTTGTAATGCAGAGAACAGTTGGGAATGGCAGAGGAAGATTGGACTGGATTGGTAACAGGAAATTAGCTGACCTAGAGTATGCTAATACTGCTTTCCTTATTAGCAGAACACTACAAGACTTGGAAAATTTCCTTACCGGAATGCATGAAATATCACATAAGGTTGGGCTGAAGATAAATAGAGGAAAGACAGAGATAATGACAACGGATTATGCAATGAAAGATGAAATATCATTGGAAGAAGAGATGATTGATGAGGTGGAATTAAGGGAATATCAAATATCATTTGAAGGAGAAATGATTAATGAGGTGGAATCATTTAGATATTTAGGAACTCTGATCTCTAATACGTGGTCTTCAGAATTTGTATTGAATGAAAGATTGATAAAAGCAAAACAGACTATGGCTAGGTTAAGTAAATTCTGGAAATTAAATCACCTGAAATTACATAAAAAAATCATGCTATATATCAGTTTATTGAGATCGTTGTTACTGTGTGGACATGAGTCGTGGTATGACAATGAAACAATATTCAACAAATTTTGTAGATGTGAGAGCAAAGTCCTCAGGAGAATATTGGTAGGTAGATGGTAGGAGAGGATTAGAAAGGAAACTATAAGAGATTATTCGAATGTCATATGTGTATGAGATCATGGTGAGGGGCAGATGTAGATGGTTTGAGCATGCTCTCCACACTCCCCAATAGAGATTAGTTCACCAAAAGTTGAGCTGGGCTCCACACGACACTAGAAGAGTTGGGAGACCCAGTCCTACACGGTTGAAGACTATGAAGCATGATGTAGAAGATGAATGGAGACGTATTGATTTAAAAGCTCAAGATAGAGATGGTAGGCGAAATCTAACCAAGGCCCTTTGGGTCAATAGGCATGGGAGATGATGGCGATGATATTTATAAATAGTGTGTCTATATAATTACAATAAAAGGGATTATAAAGAGCTAGAATATATATAGCAATATAGAATTATATTTAAATTCATGTTTCAATACGCATTTAACATACCGATCAATATTATTTGTGAATCATTCAAGTTTGATTTGGAAAATGATAAAATTTCAAATAGGACTCTTTTGATATTTTGTTTATATCTCTTTTTTTTCATTTTGGGTCACTGTTTTACTCATATATTCAAAATATTAATATAATAACATTCAGAAAATATAACAATGAAACGGCTGCAACTAGTGGTTAAGTGATTTTGAAAGATGAAAATTAAGATACAACTGTTATAGCTGTTTTGGACTATTGTCTTCTATTTTGTCCTTGGAAATTTGTCAACATCTTTACCTCTGATTTCTCCTGAAAAGAGGTAGTCAGTTCTCCCCGACTCGACTTCGAGTTAACATGTAGCTGACTAAGAGTCGGCTGCATGGCAGGGGAAAACTTTCCCATGCAAATATTCCTCTATTGTGTGGTGTTCTATTTGCTGTAAGTATATTTCGTGAATACACATTGATAACTTCATTGATTAGTTAGGTTAGACTTGATAAATTAACGGACCGTAGTGTTTGATTTACATATAATATTTACAGTTTTGTATTGATTGTGTCGGGTTGTGTGAATCTAGATGTGAATCGTTGATCTGCTTGGTGGCTCATTTTTTGAGCCTGATTGATTATAAGTGCAATTAATTCATATTGAGTTAACTTTTTGACTTGACTATACGATGTAGCTTTCTAACCTTCTCAGAAAGCTAAACTGATTATTCCTTAATCTAGTCTTGGAGAAAAATAGTTAAATACCAACAGAGCTGTAGTGTTCATATACTAAATTAGTCTTAATGCGGCTTTTATATTTTACTTATTTCTAGGGTCTTGCTTTCTATTTCAAATTGTTATAATGCAAAATTTATTACATAAGATCAAACTACTGTTATAGTATAATGTTGCGGGACTGTTTAGCGTTACTCTGTAAACTGCAGTATAGAATCTACATGCCATTTAAATATTTATGCAAATAATAAATTATTAAACTCTAGTCTTGACGATTGCACTGTTAAACACTTTCATCAATTATGTATATGTACTTGACCATTAATTCAAGGGTTTTCTGGCACAATTAGAGACTCCCTAATAAGGCGTGAAATAGTTTTATTCCATGAGTCTTTCTACGGATCTCGTACTAGTAAGCTTTTCAATATTGCAAAATTCTTTTGCAGAAGATTATAATAAGTATCTTTTAGTGCTTAGTCTCTAAAAGTTAGCTTTGATCATCAATTTTGTCCAAAACGGTATGTAGGTGAGCTTCCTATTATTGGGACGGTAAATCTATTAAAATAGCTCCGCTTCTATTAAAAGTACACCATTTTCATTAGTTTTTTAATGAATCTTGATTTTTGTCACACCGAAATGCTTTTTTAATAGAAATTTAGGCACTTGGAACCACAGGTGGGACAAATAGTGTCACTTTCGCTGCTAGTAACTCCGTAATCTTGACAGTACTTTATCATTCTTTCGATGATATCAGAATGATAAAAAAATCTTTATAATTTAAATAATACTTTAGACAAGAACTTGGGAGAAAATCCAGACTTTGATGTCGGTAGATAGTAAATGAGAAACCGCACCAGACGTTTCATAATCCTCTACGGCTCTCACGACTTAAAAATAGTGGTAGAGATTTGGGTGCAGTGTCAGAAGTGTTCAGTTTCCTAGTAAAACTGTCGCCTTATTGGTTTATTCACGGGATTTAGTTTTAAAATGCCAGTCCTAAGTAAAATTTAGTTCGGTGTATTAGTGAAACTATTGCCTTATTGGTTTAGTCACGTGATTCTAGTTTTAAAATGCGTCCCAAGTAAAATGTGTATAATCATTATTTGTTATGAACGATTACTTTTGGTGACCTTATTTCTATGTAGACTAGTCTGTAGTAATGACATAATATGTTTTTAACTTGATAGCTCGAGTCTGAAGATTAATTTGAGAGATATAGTAGTCGAGGGACTTGGTTTGGTTGGAGGTGGGTTTAATACTTATTTTTACACCATTTAGACCTAGCGCTGGTTTTCATTTATATATTCAACTGAATCTGTGACTTCATCTTTTCAATGAAAGCACATAAATTTCATAACTTGCTGGCGGAGCTGTTTTATAGATTTGCCGTTTAGACTATTTGAAGCCTAAAACTGAAAAGCTCTTGGATGCATCCTTTATTAGATATTTGGTAGCCCAAAATATTGTTACATGCCTACTACTATTACTGGTATTTGTTTAAACATTCTATATTGATAATTAGAATTTTAGCATATTAAACTTGTGCAATTTTCGGTATAATGGAAAAATTTCGCTTATTGACATATGGTGATTTACTTTTAATAGGAAATTACTTCCATGTAATGTTTGAAGTAAATCGCTTAATTTAAAGTATTTCAATTGGTAATTAACGGGTTGATTTATGACCTTTCACTACAACCTATCTTTTTTCAGGTCCAGACTTTGTTCAACAGAGTATTGGTAGCAGATTCTTCCAACAAATGCACAGAAGTGTTCTTCTAGACTTCAAAGAACTGAAAGGCTGCAAGGTTTAAAAGATTGGCAGGCTCTCTTAAATACATGCATCCTTACTTCGGGAACATTGCAACCCTGCCTGTTACTTTTAGCGCAGGGTTCTTGGAGACTCCACAATAATACAGTTAAATGTTTGTACGGGGTTTATGTAAGGTTTAGGTTAGTTCATTGCAAAATCTTTGAATGTATAAATTTCAGTTTGAGTGCGAGATGGTGCATGCGAAATTTCTTTACCAATTTAAATTTTAAGATTTTGCAACATTTTTAGGACTAAGGATGAAGTTAGGGTTCAAGGTAGGACTTTCTAACACTGTTCAGGTTCTCGGTTACCCCTGCTAGTAATGAGAAAACCTGAATGAATGAGCTACTGAATAGTGACTGGTTAAAGTTAGTCTTTGTATAAATTTTTTGGCGTAAATTTTAAAACTGGGCGATTACGGAAACCAGTTAATTTTTGTTCAAATTTAGAAGTTTTGTATATTTCTCTTTCTGCACTGGGCCTTCTGGATGTAATGTTTGTTCAATGTTTAATGTCATTGTTTCTGTTGCATAAATTTTTCTATTTACTTAATATAATGGTTCCAATAAGTTATTCAAATTTAATATCTACGACAGTATTACGTGCATTATAATGTCTCCTTAATTTTTTATAAATTCGCGTAGCTTTCATATATAAATTTTGATCTCTCTAAGGCTTATATAAATCTGCGCAGCAGTATTAGCCTTCTTGAGACCCTTTTGGTATTATGATGAAACTTTCCCTTACCCCCTGTGTAAAGAATCAGTTTTAACAGATTTTTTTTTTTTTTTTTTTTTTGTCGAAATTTAGTTTATAGGTATTTTGATAGTAATTTTGCTCTTTTAACTGCACAATATATTTTAAACTTTATATATCTTCGATTGGTGATTATTCAGAAAGCTTTGTGGAAGATGTAACGTTAATCTTCATTAACCTGTCACCTAATAAAGATCTGTGTTGTAATTCTAGGTAGGAGAATTGTAACACCAGGCTTAGCTAGTCCGAAAGTTTGAAACTAGTAGGAAGCTTTGCATCACATCCAAATCATTGGATGTTAATTATGTAAGTCTAAATTAGAGACAAGGCGCAAGTGATGACAAACTCTGCTGTTCCGAAAGTTGAAACTAGTAGGAGGCTTTGCACCATATCCAATGTATTGGATATCATGACTAGTAATTCTAGGTTAGAGTATGTTTCCAGAATATGGCATGAGACCTGGCTAATCCGAAAGTTTAAACTAGTAGGAGGCCTGAGCCTTGTCCACACAATCGAGCATGCCCGACGGGCAAACAGTGATACCAGACCACAGTAGTTAGTAAGAATGAGGGTTAATGATGTCAGAAGCGGGGAAACTCAGACGGGGATCTGGCATTATACATTGTTGTCAGATCACTGCCTTTACTTTAACTGCTTCTGACTTCATCAACCCTAATTTTTACCAACAATTGTGCCCTGGTATCACTGTTTTCCCGTCGTGCATGCTCGATCGTGTGGACAGGACTTTAGTCTGATTTACAATGTATATTAGGTAAGAAAAAAAGTATGTCTTTAAACAAGATTTACTAGGACTTTTATTGTAAACTTTCAGGAGCTCATAAATATTTTTATAAATAAGTGAAGTCAAATAAAAAAAAAACTAACCACTTACTAGTATTGTGATTCCTTGTGTGTATAATGGCCCAAAGATCGATGTCTCCCTGAGGTTAAAGTATAGATATTCTAAAATTTTAGCAGTCTACTACTCTCAAATGTGTTAGTACGGAAACTACAGCTCCGTTTGGATATCTTTCATGACTTCTCGGCCCCAAACTATACGGAAACATTACCAAACTTTTCGTAAGTTTGGGAGTAATAAATATTTTAATGTAATTTGGAGTAGTCTTGAAAAAAAGCCACGGGACAAAAAAAAATCTAATTTTAATGTAATTTGGAGTAGTCTTGGAAAAAAAAGTCAGGGGACAAAAAAAAATCTTAATTTATCCAAATTTTAAGTTTCATGCATTCAATGGCACCTGAATATGTTGTGGAAATACACCCGGAACCGGTTGTTAAAAACCTTTCGACTTTTATATAATAATTTAAGGCTTTTGAACTCTAATTTCATTTTGAATCCAATGAAAATAGTTTGGGCTGCAGTAATAACCAGCTGATTACCACTCTTGTATCTTTAGCAATAAAAAGCAATTTTGCTTAGCTCTATATTAAGATCTTAATTTATCGGAATGTAAAGATATTATTGTAATTTAATTTGGATAGTCTCCTTCCATAAGATGGCAAATGCAAGGCGGGCAGTCACCTAAACAGTTTTGTAGTATGGGTTACGAGGAGTGTAGATGAAGCTCTGGGGAAACCTTCGAAGGGTTCTTTGCTCTCTGCTTGACGTATGGCCTGGCAAAGTCACGAGTTCGCTCGATTGTCTACTTTCAGCCTGAAACGGTTTGATCTGGTAAGTGTTTCAAAGCAATAGAATAATGGGCAAATCAGGAGTGCCCGCCCTGTATTTGCAGCCTGTGCGGTAGGGGCTTCAAAAGTTTTTCTTAATCTTGGAGCACTTATGTTGAGAAAAACCGTAATTAAGCAGACAATAGAGATTGTCACCTGGAACGTGGGTCCAAATTGCTTGGGAAAGGGTTTGATTGTTCAACTGGGGAGTCCCTGGTGGAGACCTTTTACTAAAGCATTTCAATAAGAGCAAACTGTCTCCAGTTCTGTAGTTATAGCAAGGAAGGAAACTTTCAGGCATATGATTCCTGAAGGGAAATCTTATTTGGTTAACATTAACCTGTTTACTTGGCATTTTCCTTGAGTACCATCTGCATGGTAGTAAGTTTTTTTAAGTTTTATATAATTGGGTATATCTATGGGTCCTTTGTCTTGGTCTGAAATTTGAGGCTCTTAACATTTGAGGGACAAATTCAGGGCGGTCACACGGATTTGACTGGAATTCTTACTTAAGCCCTGTCCACACGATCGAGCATACCAGACGGGCAAACAGTGATAAGAGACCACAAAAGTTACTAAGAAAGAGGGTTAATGATGTCAGAAGCGGGAAAACCAGGCAGGGATCTGGCCTGTGTTGCCAGATCCGTGCCCTTAGTTTTCCAGCTTCTGACGTCAACAATCATTTTCACAAACTATTGTGGCCTGCTATCACTGTTTGCCCGTCGGGCATGCTCGATCGTGTGGACAGGGCTTCAGTTACCAGATCGAGCAGTCTATGACGTCATCTACACCTTTGATTGCCCTCCTTAAACGGCTTAATTGGTAAAGGCCTATCCACACAAGAGTAAGCCCGAGGGACGAACAGTGTTAGCAGATTTCATTGGGTAATGAGAACGAGGATTAATGACTTAAGTGGGAAAACCACAGGCAGGGATCTGGCAACAACAATGATACCAGATGGAGTGTAGCCCAAAATCTCTGCTCGTTCAGCTGGCAAAGATTGGCGGGCAAAAAAAAAGTAGACACCAATAGTATAAATGATTTCTGATGGAAAAGCATTACTGAATTATTCAAATTGCAAAGAAGCGTGCTTTCCGGCCACGTGCCACTATTAACATTAAGGTACCACATCTTATGAAATACCGTTAATAAATATTTAAAAGTTTTGTTTATTCCAAACTCATTCACTAAACTTTTCTGTCTTATAAAAAATCTTAGGGGTTTTCTAACTCGTATCTTATAAAAGGGTATCTTCGTGTTCTTTTTAATATAAATCTACAAGAATCGTTTAATCATAATTTGAGTAACAAATCTAACCAGTAGAGAAGACGACAAATCAATATCTCTATCAATAATGAAAAACTAAATTTTCAAACTAATAAAATTGGCAATGGGAAAAACTGCTTGAAAAATCCTGAGAGAGGCGGGTATTTTGGTAAGAAAAATGAACAGAATTATGTGAATATGCCTCGAATGGAAATATTCTGAGTAATGAAGCAACTCCTAGAATACTTACAAGATTATTTTGTAGAATATGGCATGAAGGCAAAACCTGATGAATGGGAGCTAGGAGTGTTGGTGAAAATTACAAAAAGAGGAGATGACTGATTGCAATGTTTACAGAGGCATCACACTTGGTCAGTTGTCATGAAAATATATAGTATGCTCCTTCTCTAAAGAGACTAGAGACAGATTGATGAAAAGGTGAGAGATGAAAAAGTAGGATTTAGAAAAGGTACAAGTTGTACTGACCAATTTTCATTTTAAGACATGTACAGCAATATGTAAATTCTCGAACCCATTTTTGACGGCACTTTTGGACTATAACACCTTTGATAGTATGCACCAGAAAATTTTGAGGAGTCTTGCGTTATTATTGAGTTCTTCTTAAACATGTAAATTTGATCGTCTGTTCATGAACATAAGTGCAAAGTTAATATTAGTGGAGTCCTATCAAATGCCTTTCCAGTGAACAGTGAAGTAATTCAAGGGAATATGTTGTCACCTATGTTATTTATGCTCCTCATGGATTTTGTGATGCAGAGAACAGTTGGGAATGGCAGAGGAAGATTGGACTGGATTGGTAACAGGAAATTACCTGACCTAGAGTATGCTAATAATGCTTTCCTTATTAGCAGAACACCACAGGACTTGCAAAACTTCCTTACCAGAATGCATGAAATATCACATGAGGTTGGGCTCAAGATAAATAGAGGAAAGACAGAGATAATGACAACGGATTATGCAATGGAAGTTAAAATATCATTGGAAGGAGGGTTGATTAATAAGGTGGAATTAAGGGAAGATGAAATTTCATTTTAAAGAGAAAGAATTAATGAGGTAGAATCAAGGGAAGATAAAATTTCATTGGAAGGAGAAATGATTAATGATGTGGAATCATTTAGATATTTAGCAACTTTGATCTCTAATACGTGGTCTTTAGAATTTGTGTTTAATGAAAGATTGATAAAAGCAAATCAGAGTATGGCTAGGTTAAGTAAAATCTGGAAACTAAATCGCCTGAATTTGCATAAAAAATCATGCTATATATCAGTTCATTGAGATTGTTGTTACGGTGTGTTCATGAGTCGTTGCATGACAATGAAGAAATATCAAACAGATTCTGTAGAATTGTGAACAAAGTCCTCAGGAGAATGTTGGTAGTTAGATGGTAGGAGAGGATTAGAAACAAAACTATAAGAGAGATTACTAGAATGCCATATGTGTATGAGATCATGGTGAGGGGCAGATGGAGATGGTATGAGCATGCTCTTTGCTCTCCCCAAGAGAGATTAGTTCACCAAACTTTCAACTGGGCTCCACAAGGCACTAGAAGAGTTGGGAGACCCAGTCCTACATGGCTGAGGACTAGGAAGCATGAAGTAGGAGAAGATGAATGGAGACATTGATTTAAAAGCTCAAGATAGAGATGGTAGGCGAAATCTAACCGAGGCCCTTTGCGTCAATAGGTGTAGGAGATGATGACGATGAGTTTGATAAATAGTGTGTTTATATAATTACAATGAAAGGGATCATAAAGAACAAAAAATATATAACAAAATAGAGTCATATTTTATTCCATGTTTCACTACGCATTTAACAAAACCAATCACTATCATTTGTGATTTATTAAAGTTTGATTAGGAAAACGGTAAAATTTCAAATATGATTTGTTCCTATTATATATATATATATATGTATATATATATATATATATATATATATATATATATATATATATATATATATATATATATACATATATACATATATATATATATATATATATACATATATACATATATATATATACATATATATTCAGTTTTTAGTCACCTGTTTTTTATATCCGTTTAAAATAGGAATATATTAAAATTTTGGGAATATAACTATGAAACTACTGCAACTGACGGTTAAGTGAATTTGAAAGCTGAAAAAAGGAAGATACAACTCTTATAGCTGTTTTTTGCAATTGTCTTCCTATTCTGTCCTTAGAAATATGCCCATGTCTTTACTTCTGACTTCTCCAGAAACAAGGTAGTCAGTTCTCTCCGGCTCGACTTCGAGTTAACATGTAGCTGACTAAGAGGCAGCTGCATGGCTGGGGAAAACTTTCCCAGGCAAATATTTCTCTATTGTGTGGTGTTTTATTTGCTGTAAGTATAATTCGTGAATGCACATTAATTTCGTTGATTAGTTAAGTTAAACTTGATAGAATAGAAGACTTTGTTGTTTTACATCTAATATCTACTGTGTTGGGTGTAGATTGCCTCTGCTTGTGTGAACCTGATTGTGAATCTGTTGGGTTGTTCATTTTTTGAGTGTTTGATCGAGTATAAATTCAATTAATTCATATCGAGTGAACTTGGATTTAACTATATGCTCTAGCCTTCTAATTCACTACCTAATTGTCCAGACAATTACTCATTAATATCAGTCCCTGGCTAAACTGTCAATTCAAAGGCAGCTAATGTCTTGCATATTATTAGGGTTTTACTCTTTATTTCAACATATTTTAATGCAAAGTTTATTACATAGGAACAAATTACTGCCACAGTATAACGTTACGTCTTTATTTAGCTTTACTCTGCAAACTGCGTTATAGCCTCTACTTGCTATTAGAAATTCCTATTCAAATAAAAGGTATAAAACTCCAGTCTAGACCATAATTGCACAACACTTGCATCAATCTTGTAAATGGTACTTTACCAACATTTCAAGAGTTTCTTGCAGAATTAAGGAAACCATAATATGGAGTTTTTTTTTCAATGAGGCGTTCTACTTCTCTCGTACTAGTAAGCTTTGTCAATACTGCAAACTTCTTTTGCAATGGTTTGAGTATCTTTTAGCGCTTAGTCTATGAAGGTTAGCTTTAATTAATATTGTCTCCAACGGTATGTTGTCACACGAACGATCTTTTAATACTACAGTTGGCACTTGGAACCACAGGTGGGGCAAATTGTGTCGCTTTCGCTACTAGTAACACGTAATCTTGGCAGAACTTTTATCATTCTTTCGATGATATCAGAATAATGCTAAAAAATAATCTTTATAACTTAAATAATACTTTAGACAAGAACTTGGGAGAAAATCAAGAATTTGATGTTAATAGATGGTAAATGAGAAAACCGCACCAGAAGTTTTCATAATCCTCTACGGCTCTCAAGACTGAAAAATAGCGGTAGAGATTTGTGTAGAGTGTCTAGTGTTCAGTTTCCTAGTAAAACTGTCGCCTTATTAGTTTATTCACGTGATTCTAGTTTTAAAATTTCAGTCCTAAGTAAAATGTGGTTTAGTTTCTTACTAAAACTGTTGCCTTATTGGTTTAGTCACGTGATTCTAGTTTTAAAATGCGTCCCAAGTAAAATGTGAATAATCATTATTGGTTATGAACTATGAGTTTTGGTTACCTTATTTCTATGTAGACTAGTCTGTAGTAAATGACATAATCTGTTTTTAACTTGATAGCTCGAGTCTGAAGAGTGATTTGAGATATATAATAGTCGAGGGACTTGGTTTGTTTGGAGGTGTGTTTAATATTTACTTTTGGGCTCAAGCCATGTCGTCCTGATGGAAGTTCCTATAGGGTAGCTTCCTAGGGTATATTACAACTACGGCGATATTCCCAGATTACAACTACGGCGATATTCCCAGATAATTCACCTTAAGGTACCAGAATTCTAACTAAGGTATATTACAACTACGGTGATATTCCCAGATTACAAGTACGGCGATATTCCCAGATAATTCACCTTAAGGTACTAGAATTCTAACTCCTGGAGCGAATATCCCTCGTGAAAGGGATATCGCGACATATCAGAGGACGTATTCTTGACACGCCACATAGCAATCTGCATCCTGAACAGAGATTTCGTCTCGCAGGGGGCAATTGGCAAGAAACGAATTCGGGAAAGAAAAAGGGGGATTCGCACCTAAGGCTCCCTATCTCCCGTTTCGTAAGCGTGCCTGGCGCCAATCCTGGCGCCATCTGCATTCCTTTTTGCGTAGCTTAACAACTCTGTGTTTTTTCCTGTGTTTCTCGCAAATCTTGGATTTATTCTGCTTTTCATGGCTTCTCCTACTTCGTCGGCCTCTGATAAGTTGAGTACCATGTCTTTTATGTATAAATGTAGGCTCTTGGTAAATTTTTGAGTGATTATTAGGATTAATCTTTGTTACAAGAGCCGTAGCCTACCGGAGGCGTCATGGACGCTGTCGCTCGCTAGGTATAAGTTTAGTTAGTCAGAGCGACATTCCCGGTTGTTTTGCTTTAATAAATTTTAGCTATTTAGCATTACATAGGATTTCCTTCGTGCTTAGTATTATTTTGGCGAAGTATTCGCCATTCTGGCCTACGCTAGGCCATGTAGCCTAGTCGTTTGGTCCTAGTACTTCATGCATGATTTTGGTTTTTCCGACTGTATTAAAATTTTATTGAAGCTTTTGGCTATGTTTTATACTTTTCAATATTAAACTTACCCGATAATCATGTAGCTGTCAACTCCGTTGCCCGACAGAATTCTACGGAAGGGATACGCCAGCGATCACTATACTAGAAGGGGGTGTACTCACCAGCGCCACCTGTGGCCAGGTACTGCAGTACTTCTTGTTGACACCACCTCAATTTTTCCTCTGTCGTGCTTCCGGCAAGACATACATGGATACGCTTATAATTTTGGAGTCTTGTTCACGGTTTTTGGTGAAGTATTGCTCTAAGATTTCAGCTTTCGCTATACTGGAAACTTGTCTATTAGCTTAGATAGCTTTTATATTGATTTGATTAATGGTTAACGATCTTTTGCTTTAATTGGAATCCCCCTTGACTGTTCTTTGATTCAAGATGTCCGACCTTTCTCAAGCCCCTCCCCAAAGACGATGTAGGACTTGTATTAGGCGTATTCCGAAGGCCTCGGTTGATCCTCACACCGTTTGTTCCGACTGTAGGGGAAAATCCTGTCAGTTGGAAGATCGATGTGAGGAATGCGCCGGACTTTCGGAACTTGATTTTGTTCGATTCCTAAAGTATACCACTAAGTTAGAGAGAGAGAGAGTTAGGAGGAGTTCGGCTCGCTCTTCGCTTTATTCCTCACCTCATGATCCTCAACCTTTTCCTCCCCCTGTAGTGGCTACCCCCGAACCTACTTTTTGTGCTCAGCCTGATATGTCTGATGTTTTACGTGCCATTCAGGCTTTAGGTGATAAAGTGGAGTCGGTAGTGAGTGACCACAAGTTCCTCTTGGCGGACGTCAAGGAACTTAAGGTGAAAAGTGCAGTGGGAAGTGGTAGTGCCAGTGCTGTGCCGAGTGCTAGTGTCAGTGTCAGTGTTGTGCGTGAGGGTACTTCTGTGCGTGCCAGTCGTCCTCCCAGTCCGGGACCTCTTGCAAGCTCCCAAGCCCAGGGGAGAAGCAATGTCGAAGGGCAAAAGGGTTCGGCAGGCCTTGATCGGCGCACAAAAGTATCCTCGGTGGTTGCGGGCGTATCTTACGGAGATCGTCACTTCCACTCTCAGACGATTGAGCCTTTAATTCCCTTGTCTGCAGTAGAATTTTCGGGGAGAAAACGCTGGACTCAGGTCTCAAGACCTCTTAAACGTAAAGTCCAAACCTCACGAGTTCAACCCGGATGTAGTCATTGGGCTAGCTCTGACTCGCCGCAGTCATCAGGTGACTGCACACCTCCTAAGAGAGGTAAGGCGATGCCTCAACAGACCTCAACTTCTGTTAAGGCTTTGCCTCAACAGACCTCATCGTCTGTTGATCCCAAGATGGCTTTGCTGCAGTCCATGCAGTCACGGCTTGCGGTCTTAATGCGTGAGTTTCAGGCAGAGAAGGTTACACCTCCTCCTGCGAGCGCTCCTCCTCTCCGCAGTCCAGTCTGCCAGACGTACGAAGTTGAGGTTCCTCAAGCTACCTCCATGCGTGAGCTACCGCGTTGGGAGTTGCCAGTTACCAGCGTTGTGCAGCAACCTCCACCTTCCTTAAGGCAGGAATCTCTTACCACGCTACAACCTCCTCAACAATGGGGACAGGAGTCTTATGCCTTACAACCTCCTCTTCCTTTGAGGCAAGAGTTTCTTGCTGTAAGACCATCCTCGAGGCAGCAACCTCTTGAGGTACGACAACCTCTACCATCCTTGAGGCAGCCACCTCAGCTCTCGCAGCTGCAACCTCAACTCTCGAGGCAAGCTCCTCAAGAACCTCAACTCGTGAGACAGGAGTCGCGTTCTGCGCAGCCGCCACCTCAACTCTCGCAGCTTACACCTCAAGAACCTCAACTCGTGAGACAGGAATCTCTTACTGCGCAACCACCTCAACCCTTGAAGCAAGCGCAACTCTTGAGACAGGAACCTCATGCAATGAGTCAGCCACCTCAACGCATGCATCTACCACCTTCTCCTCTACTTGACCAGTCTTTGCAGCCTGAACCTCAGGTTTTACTTCAGTCGCCTCTCACCACACTTGCTCCTCAAACCTCCGCAGAACCTCCTTCATCCCAGCCTCATGACTTTGTCATTACCAGCCCTCATCCTCTTCAACAGAGACTTGAGGATGAGACCGCAAGTGTTTATGCACCCGCTTGTCAGGATTCTGCTGTTCAGCACACCGCTGTAACTTTACCTCTCGCTTCTCAACACTCAGGTGATGAGGTTTCTGAGGAGGAAGCTGCGCACCTTGATGATCCCTCTTCGGACGTGGAGGAACCCAAGTCGCTACCACCCTCCATTGACTTTCGCAAGGTCCTGGCTCTTTTCAGAGAGGTTTACCCGGATCATTTTGTTTCTGCTACCCCTCGCTCTCCTCCATCAGAGTTTTCTCTAGGCATGCAACCTGTTAAGTCGGCCTACACTAAGCTCGTCTTTGCTAGATCCTCTAAGAGAGCTTTAAGAATGTTAGGGGATTGGTTGCAGTCCAAACAGCAACTAGGGAAGACTTCATTTATGTTTCCTCCCACTAAGCTGACTTCTAAGGCGGGCGTATGGTATGCCACAGGAGAGGAACCAGGCTTGGAAATCCCTGCCTCTGCCCAGGCTGACTTCTCAAGTTTGGTTGACTCTCCACGTAGATCGGCTATGAGGCGCTCTAAGGTCTGCTGGACCTTTTCCGACTTAGACCACTTCTTAAAGGGTGTCTTTCGCGCCTTTGAGATTTTCAATTTTCTCGACTGGTGCCTGGGGGCCTTGAGCAAGAAGACTGCCCCATCTGACAAGGATTCGGCCATGCTTATAATGTCCTGTATGGATAAAGCAATTCGCGATGGGTCCGGCGAACTTGCCTCCATGTTTGTTTCGGGAGTACTCAAGAAAAGGGAACAACTGTGCACTTTCCTTTCCACTGGTATCACCTCTTGTCAAAGGTCTCGGTTACTTTTTGCTCCGCTTTCTAAGTTCCTGTTTCCTGAGGAGCTTATCAAGGAATTGTCTGCGGCCCTTATTCAGAAGGACACTCGTGACCTTGTGGCCTCTTCAGCCCGTAAGGCTAAGGTTGCTCCTTCGGTTCCTAGAACTTACCGCACCCCAGTGGCCGATACTCCTGCTACAAGATTTATTCCGCCCTTTCGTGGCAGAGCCCCCAGCCGAGGAAGTACCCGTCCAGACGCTTTCAGGGGCAGGTCTAAGAAAGGTCCCAAGCCTTCGAAAGGCAAACACTGACTCTCCTCCTCTCCAGACAGCAGTAGGAGCCAGACTCAAGATCTTCTGGGAAGCTTGGGAAAGAAGAGGTGCAGACGCCCAGTCTGTCAAGTGGCTAAGGGAGGGTTACAGGATACCATTCTGTCGCAATCCCCCTCTGACCACTTCTCCCATCAACCTCTCTCCCAACTACAAGGAAAAGGACAAGAGGCTAGCATTGCACCAGGAGGTGTCGCTCCTGTTACAGAAGAAGGCAGTGGTGATAGTCCGGGACCATCAATCCCCGGGCTTCTACAACCGTCTCTTTCTGGTGGCCAAGAAGACAGGAGGTTGGAGACCGGTGCTGGACGTCAGCGCGCTCAATGCTTATGTCACCAAGCAGACGTTCACTATGGAGACTACGAAGTCGGTCCTAGCAGCGGTCAGGCAGGAGGACTGGATGGTCTCGTTGGATCTGAAAGACGCTTACTTTCACGTTCCTATTCATCCAGACTCCCAACCTTTCCTGAGATTCGTTTTTGGGAAGGTTGTGTACCAATTCCAAGCCCTGTGTTTTGGCCTAAGCACAGCGCCTATGGTGTTTATGCGTCTGATGAGGAATATTGCAAAATTCCTCCACTTAGCGGACATCAGAGCCTCCCTTTATTTAGACGACTGGCTGTTAAGAGCCCCCACAAGTCGTCGCTGTCTGGAGAGTCTCAACTGGACTTTGGACTTGATCAAGGAACTGGGTCTTTTGGTCAACTTAGAGAAGTCCCAGCTTATTCCCTCCCAATCCATCGTTTACCTGGGAATGGAGATTCGGAGTCAAGCTTTTCGGGCTTTTCCGTCGGCCCCAAGAATCAGCCAAGCCCTAGAGTGCATTCTGAGCATGCTGAAGAGGAGCATTTGCTCGGTGAGACAGTGGATGAGTCTAACAGGGACCCTGTCATCGTTAGCCCTGTTCATCGAGTTAGGGAGACTCCACCTCCGCCCTCTCCAATTCCATCTAGCAGCTCACTGGGACAAGGAATTGACGCTCGAAGAGGTCTCTATTCCTGTCACCAAAGAGATGAAGACTACTCTCATGTGGTGGAAGACCAACATCCTTCTCAAGGAGGGTCTATCGTTAGCGATTCAGACCCCCAATCTTCATCTCTTTTCGGACGCATCAGACTCGGGCTGGGGCGCGACCTTGGACGGACAAGAATGCTCGGGAATATGGAACAAGGAACAGGAAGCGCTTCACATCAACTGCAAGGAGCTGCTGGCAGTTCATCTGGCCTTAATGAACTTCAAGTCCCTCCTGCTAAACAAGGTGGTGGAGGTGAACTCCGACAACACCACAGCCTTGGCTTACATCTCCAAGCAGGGAGGGACCCATTCGAGGAAGCTGTACGAGATAGCAAGGGACCTCCTCATTTGGTCAAGAAGTCTAAACCTCTCACTGGTAACGAGGTTCATTCAGGGCAATATGAACGTCTCAGCAGATCGCCTCAGCAGGAAAGATCAAGTCATCCCCACGGAATGGACCCTTCACAAGAGCGTGTGCAACAAACTTTGGACCTTGTGGGGTCAGCCAACGATAGATCTGTTCGCCACCTCCATGACCAAGAGGCTCCCTTTGTACTGTTCCCCAGTTCCAGACCCAGCAGCAGTTCACGTGGATGCCTTTCTGCTGGATTGGTCCCATCTCGACCTATATGCATTCCCGCCGTTCAAGATCATCAACAGAGTCATTCAGAAGTTCGTCTCTCACGAAGGGACACGGCTGACGCTGGTTGCTCCCCTTTGGCCTGCAAGAGAATGGTTCACAGAGGTACTACAATGGCTGGTCGACGTTCCCAGGACTCTCCCTCTAAGAGTGGACCTTCTACGTCAACCTCACGTCAAGAAGGTACACCCAAACCTCCACGCTCTTCGTCTGACTGCCTTCAGACTGTCGAAAGACTCGCTAGAGCTAGAGGCTTTTCGAAGGAGGCAGCCAGAGCGATTGCCAGAGCAAGGAGGATATCCACTCGTAGAGTCTACCAATCCAAGTGGGAAGTCTTCCGAAGCTGGTGCAGAGCCAATGCAGTTTCCTCTACCAATACCTCTGTAACCCAAGTTGCTGACTTCCTATTACATCTTAGGAATGTTAGATCTCTTTCGGCTCCTACGATTAAAGGGTACAGAAGTATGTTGGCTTCAGTTCTCCGCCACAGAGGTTTGGATCTGTCCTCCAACAAGGACCTACAAGACATCCTTGAATCTTTCGAGACTTCTAAAGAACGTAGTTTGTCCACTCCAGGCTGGAATCTAGACGTAGTCTTAAGATTCCTTATGTCTCCTAGGTTCGAACCTCTCCAGTCAGCTTCCTTCAAAGACCTTACTCTCAAAACTCTTTTCCTCGTCTGCCTTGCGACAGCCAAAAGAGTTAGTGAGGTTCACGCCTTCAGCAAGAACATAGGATTCACATCCGAATCAGCAACATGTTCTTTACAGCTCGGATTTTTAGCTAAAAATGAACTTCCTTCACGTCCTTGGCCTAGATCGTTCAAAATTCCTAGCCTTTCCAACATGGTGGGTAACGAGCTAGAAAGAGTTTTTTGCCCTGTCAGAGCTCTGAAATATTATCTTAAAAGGTCAAAACCTATACGAGGACAGTCAGAGGCCTTATGGTGTGCCATCAAGAAACCTTCGATGCCTATGTCCAAAAACGCGGTTTCGTATTATATAAGGCTTCTGATTAGAGAAGCTCATTCTCACATGAAGGATGAAGACCTTGCTTTGCTGAAGGTAAGGACCCACGAAGTGAGAGCTGTAGCCACTTCGATGGCCTTTAAACAGAACCGTTCTCTGCAGAGTATTATGGATGCAACTTATTGGAGGAGCAAGTCAGTGTTTGCATCATTTTATCTGAAAGATGTCCAGTCTCTTTACGAGAACTGCTACACCCTGGGACCATTCGTAGCAGCGAGTGCAGTAGTAGGTGAGGGCTCAGCCACTACATTCCCTTAATCCCATAACCTTTTTTAACCTTTCTCTTGAATGCTTTTATTGTTGTTTTTTGGTTGTTACGGTAGGCTAAGAAGCCTTCCGCATCCTGTTTGATTTGGCGGGTGGTCAATTCGTTCTTGAGAAGCGCCTAGGTTAGAGGTTGTGTAGAGGTCCTTTAGTATGGGTTGCAGCCCTTTATACTTCAGCACCTTAGGGTTGTTCAGCCTCCTAAGAGGAACGCTGCGCTCAGTAAGGAAGACTAACTTATTAAAGGCAGAGTAATGGTTCAAGTCGACTTCCTTACCAGGTACTTATAATTTCATTGTTATTTTGAATAACTGATAATATGAAATACTGGATACTTGGTTACTGATATACATGTACACTGGTTTTCACCCACCTCCCTGGGTGTGAATCAGCTACATGATTATCGGGTAAGTTTAATATTGAAAAATGTTATTTTCATTAGTAAAATAAATTTTTGAATATACTTACCCGATAATCATGATTTAATTGACCCACCCTTCCTCCCCATAGAGAACCAGTGGACCGAGGAAAAATTGAGGTGGTGTCAACAAGAAGTACTGCAGTACCTGGCCACAGGTGGCGCTGGTGAGTACACCCCCTTCTAGTATAGTGATCGCTGGCGTATCCCTTCCGTAGAATTCTGTCGGGCAACGGAGTTGACAGCTACATGATTATCGGGTAAGTATATTCAAAAATTTATTTTACTAATGAAAATAACATATTTAAGATTGTGTGGAATATTTCCAAGATAGTATACGAGTGAGTTTCGGTGATTTAGGTAATCGATTCTCTTGGTGCCTGGGCTAAGTTGCTTATGGAGCCTTAGTATACTTTCTCATACTCCCCGGTTGCTTTCTTTTCTTCGGAGAAGGTATGCAATCACTTTCCCTCTGTTTAAGCCTTGGGCTTATCCCTAAGTGGTTTATCTGAATTAATTTTCGATAAAACTATACTGGGGTGTTACTGTACCTTCCTGTTCCAGTAAGTCTGGTTCAAAGAGGGACAGAACAACAGAGTTTTTTAGTCTTGAGTCTGTGTTTGTCTGGCTTGGGGTAGAGTCTCCCTCGCTGGCCTGACACAGACAAAGGTGGCTTAGCCTCCTTAGGTCACTACCGAAGGTTTCTGTGGATATGATTCCTTCTTTTGTGATCTACCAGACTAGTCCTTGTTGCTGTTCTCGGGGGAGGATAAGTTTCTTTCCCTGGGAGTAGCAACACCTTCCTTGCTTTGGTGCTCTGGGAGCTGGCAAGTATTGCTGGCCTCCCCCCTTGGATCTCCCTTAGGCTAAGATGAGTTTCTTGGCTGCGGGTGATCCGTCACTAAGCAAGGTTGGTAGGACCCTCTTTTGTCCCTTCCCCCTCTATCTCCGTAATGGCCTAGCCATTACAGTACTGTACGTCTTTCTACATCTGGACCTAGAATAGGTTAGGATGTGGAATTGACTCGGTCCCTTGCCGGCCGGCAGAGCTGCCGGCCGGCAAGGGTCTTCTGCTTTGAGTGCTACCCAGACCTCCCTTGGTCCCTCATCCATGCCGGCCTGCAGAGTCAGACGGCATTGGTCAGGAAGCCTGAATTAGATTCTCCTCTTCCTTATTTGCACTCTTTCGGATTGCCGGGCTTGGAGGTAGTGTACACTCTTATCCCGGCATCCATTCTGTTTTTCTTCTAGTGCTGTACCCGACCCGGCTGCCGGCCTATGAGGCCGGCAGCCGCGCGGTTGTAGTCCTCTGGTTCTTTTGCTGCCGGCTGGCATCGGTCCTGTACCTTTGCCGGCCGGCTAATGTCAGCCCTTGTCTGCCGGTCACCAAGAGTGTGGCCAGCAGCTGGGCACTACCTTGTGTAGTTGCCGGCCGGCAGTCATTGCCGGCCGGCATTGGCTGTTGCCAGCCGGCACATGCATTTGAACTAGCATTCTGCCGCCTTATAGCTGTTAAGTAGTATACTTTAAAGCTAGTTATGGTGTGTGCCGGCCGGCACGTAACCTCCTATACTGTACCAGTATTCTTCAGTATAACATATACTTTAAGAAGAAAACTATAGTATGGGTTTTGGTACAGCACTGTGTGTTCTAACACTTTTGTGTTTTCTTGCACAAGTCCTTTGCTGTTGCCCTACAGATAGGAAAGTGAGTTCTTTCCTGTCTATTATCCAGGATTTTAAAATCATTGCTTAGGTGTGAGCTCCACCTGTTTCCTCTGGAAACTTTGCATTGGTTACTCTAGAAGAGATTAACCATTTGATTTTATTATCTGGAAGGCTGCAACAATGGGTTGTGAGGGAAACACAAGTGTGTGTCTTTCCTTTCTGTATTGTTATGCTATACTATGCATATCCAGTGATACATAGTTCACTTGATACTCTTGGAAATTTCTTCTCTTTACAGAAGGACCCTCAGAAGTGCGGAAGTGTCTTCTGCAACGTCCGCAGCAAGAGCCTCTGCGGACATGAGTTTGGTAGGAGACACGCAGCATGCGCTGTCTCCAAGGGTGATCTCCGGTATTGGGACACTCGGGTATGTACTGTGCATTAATCTAATTACGGAGGCCTTTGATTCCCCTAGGATGGCGGAATCAAGGGATATAGCAAGGGAGAAGCTTCGTACCTGGGTAAGGGGCTTCCAGAAGAACACCTCTGGACCTTATCTTCCAAGTGAGAAGATGAGGGCGTATCTTTTTCCCTAAGGCATCAGCTGATGCAGTGATTCCCCAGCCTCAAGAGGAGATCCCCTAAGTTCAGATCCAGGTGGATGCTGAAGTCTCGGTCGCTATGTAAGACATCCAGTTAGATGACAGGATGTCTGTCGTGGATGAGCGTCTGGAGGAAGACCTCCTGGCAGAAGCCCAGGGTGAAGTTCAAGCCCCAGACGTCGTAAAGGAAGAGGTCGACCCTATAGGAACTTCCATCAGGACGACATGGCCATCTCACCCAAAAATAGATTTTTCGCTTTTTAAACCATTTCTAGACCCAGCGCCGGTTTGATTTATGTATCCAACTGAACCTTGGACTTCATCTTTTTAGTGAAAGCACTTAAACTTTATAACTTGCTGGCGGAACTGTTTTATAGAATTGCCGTTTAGACTATTTGAAGCCTAAAACTGAAAAGCTCTTGGATGCAACCTTTATTAAATATTTGGTAACTCAAAATTTTCTATTACATGCCTACTACTCTTACTAGTAGTATTTTCAACTTTCTATATTGATAATTAAAATTATAGCATATTAAAATAGGGCAATTGTCGGCTAATCGGGAAAACAGTTTTTGGACATTATGGTCATTTGATTTTAATAGGAAAGTACTTCCCGGTTATATTTCAAATAAATCTGTCAATTTAGAACTTAGTATTTTAATTGATAATTAATGGTAATTAATGGCTTGCGTTGTGACTTTGCACTACAACCTATTTCTTCTTTTTCAGATCCAGACTTTGTTCAACAAGGTATTGGTAGCAGATTCTTCCAACAAATGCTCAGAAGTGTTCTTCTAGACTTCAAAGAGCCAAAAGGCTGCAAGGTTTTAAAGATTGGCAGGCTCTCTTAAACATATGCATCCTTACTTCGGGAACATTGCAACTCTGCCTGTTACCTTTAGCGCAGGGTTCTTGGAGACTCCACAATAATACAGTCAAATGTTTGTACTGGTTTTATGTAAGGTTTAGGTTAGTTCATTGCAAAATCTTTGAATGTATAAATCTCAGTTTGTGTGCGAGATGGTGCATGCGAAATTTCTTTAGGAATTTAAATTTGAAGATTTTGCAACATTTTTAGGACTAAGGAAGAAGTTAGGGATACTAACACTGTTCAGGTTCTCGGTTACCCCTGCTAGTAATGGGAAAACCTGAATAAATGAGCTACTGAATAGTGACTGGTTAATGTTAGTTTTTGCATACATTTTTTGGCGTAAATTTTAAAACTGGGCGATTACGGAAACCAGTCCATTTTTGCTCAAATTTAGAGTTTTGTAGATTTCTCTTTTTTTTTTTTCTGCACTGGGCTTTCTGGATGTAACGTTTAATTTTTAATGTCGGTTTCTATTGAATAAATTTTTCCTTTTACTTGATATAATGGTTCCAATAAGTTATTTAAGTTCAGTATCTGCAGAAATATTATTACACTTATTATAGTCTCTTAATTTTCTTTTTTAATAAATTAGTGTGTTTCATTGTTTAAATTATTTTGATCTCTCTAAGGCTAATATACATCTGCCCAGCAGTATTAGCCTTCCTGAGACCCTATCGGTATTATGATGAAACTTTCCCTTATCTCCTGTGTAAAGGATCAGTTTTAATTAAAAAATTTTTAGCTAAATTTAATTTGAAAATCATTGTTACTTTTAACTGCACCAAAAAAAAAAAAATATATATATAAATTCCCTTTATAAACCTTTGATTGGAGAGATTTCTGAAAGCTTTGTGGAAGATGTAACTTTAACCTTCATTAACCTGTCACAGAATCAAGAACTAGTTTTGTAATTCCTGATGAGAGCGTCGGCACCGCCATGCTTGGCAAGTCCGAAAGTTTAAATGAGTAGGAGGCTTTGCATGGAATCTTATGTATTGGACATTAGTTATGTAATTCTAAATTCTTGACATGACTCGAGAGTGAGACATAAAACTTGGCTGGTCCGAAAGTTGAAACTAGTAGGAGGCTTTGCACCATATCCAATGTATTGGATATTATGACTAGTAATTTTAGGCTGGAGACTGATACCAGAATGAGGCATGAGACTTGGCTAGTCCGGAAGTTGAAACTAGTAGGAGGCTTAGTCTGGATTACTATGTATATTAGGTAAGAAGCTAAAGTATTAGTAGTCTTTAAACAAGATTTACTAGTACTTTAAATGTAAACTTACAGGAGCTCATAAATATTTTTTGTAATTAAATTAAGTCAAATAAAAAAATCTAACCACTTATTAGTATTATGATTCCTTTGTGTATAATGTACTTAAGATCCATGACCACCTGAGGTTAAAGGACAATATTCTATTCAATGTTTAGTGGTGTCAACTACTCTCAAATGAGGTGGTACAGTAACTACAACGTCGTCTGGCTATCTTTGGCACTCCTCAGTCCCAAACTATAAGGAAACCTTACCAGACTTTATACAAGTTTGGAGTAATGAATATTTTTCTTGTAATTTGGTCGTGAAAAAAAATATGTGAAAAAAAATATTATAAAATTTTTAAATAGTCTCTTACATCCAATGGCACCTGGAAAGGTTGTGGAAATAAATACACCCGGAACAGTTTGGTTAAAACCTTTCGACTTTTCTATACTAATTCAAAACTTTGAACTCCTTAATTATTTATCAAATCCAATGAAAGTATTTTGGGCTGCAGTAATAACCAGCTTATTACCACTAGAGTATCTTATGCAATAAAAAGCAATTTTGCTTATCTATATAAAGATCTTAATTTATTGGAATTAACGATATAGTAATTTCATTTGGATAGTCCCTTACATACGAGGGCCAATGCAAGGCGGGTAGTCTCTAACCAATTTTGTTGTATGGGTTAAAAGTGTAGATGAGGCCATAGACATGAGACTCTTAAGCAAACCATCGAATGGTACTTTGCCAGGCTGCTCTCTGCTCGACATCTGGCCTGGCAAAGATGAGTTTGCTTGATTGTCTACTTCCAGCCTGAAACTGTTTGATCTGGTAACTGTTTCAAAGCAAAAGAATAATGGGCAAATCAAGAGTGCCTGCCATGCAATTGCACCTTGTGCGGAAGGGGCTTAAAAAGCTCTAAATCTTAATGCAGATGTTGAGAATGGGAGATAGTGGCCTGGAGCGTGGGTCCAAATTGATTTGAAAAGGTTTTGCTTGCTGAACTGGGTAGTCCCTGGTGGAGACTTTTTACTAAACCATTTTAATAGAGCAAGCTATCTCTCCAGTTTCTGTAATTATAGCAAGGAAGGAAACTTTCAGGCATATGATTCCAGAGGTAAAATTTATTTCGTAAACATGAGCTTGTTTACTTGGTATTTTCCTTGAATACGATCTGCATGGTATTAATTTTTTTTTTTTTAAGTTTTATATAATTGGGTATATCTATGGGTCCTTTGTCTTGGTCTGAAATTTGAGGCTCTGATACTAGAGGGGCAAATTCAGGGCAGTCACTCAGATTTGACTGGACTTCTCACTTAAGCCCTGTCCACACGATCGAGCATGCCAGACGGGCAAAGTGATACCAAACCACAATAGTTACTAAGAAAGAGGGTTAATGACTTCCAGAAGCGGGAAAACCAGAGGGATCTGGTATCAGTGTTGCCAGATCCGTGCCCTAAGTTTTCCCGCTTCTGACGTCCCTCATTTTCACAAACTATTGTGGCCTGGTATCACTGTTTGCCCGTTGGGCATGCTTGATTGTGTGGACAGGGCTTCAGTTACCAGATCGAGGAGTCTTTGACGTCATCTGCACCCTTGATTCCCCACCTTATACCACTTAATTGGTAAAGGCCTATCCACACTCGAGTAAGCCCGAGGGACGAACAGTGTTACCAGATCTCATTGGGTAATGAGAACGTGGATTAATGACTTCATAAGTGGGAAAACCACAGGCAGGGATCTGGCAACAACAATGATAACAGATGGAGTGTAGCCCACAATCTCTGCCCGTTCAGCTGGCTAAGATTGGCTGGCAGAAAGAACACAGCAGACACCAATAGTATATATGATTTCCGATGGAAGATTATTACTGAAGTTTTAAAATCGCAAAGAAAGGTGCTTTCCGGCCACATGCCACTTTGCATACCTTAAGGTACCATATTTTAGGAAATGCCGTTAATAAAGGTTCAAAACTTTTGTTTCTCCCAAATTCTTTCACATAACTTTTCTGTCTGTTATAAAAAATCTTATAAAAAAAATCTTATGGGTTTTCTAAATCGTATCCTAAAAAAGGGTCCCTTCATGTTCTATTCAATATAAAGCTACAAAAATCGTTTAATCATAATTTGAGTAACAAATCTAATCAGTAGAGAATTAGATAAATTAACATCTCTCAATAATGAAAAAAAAACTAAATTTTCAAACTACTAAAATTGGCAATATGAGAAATTGCTTGAAAAATCGAGAGAGAGAGAGAGAGAGAGAGAGAGAGAGAGAGAGAGAGAGAGAGAGAGAGAGAGAGAGAGAGAGAGAGAGAGAGAGAGGCTTGTATTTTGGTAAGAAAATTGAGCAGAATTATGTGAATATGCCATGATTGGAAATATTCTGAGTAATGAAGCAACTCCCGGAGTACTTACAAGATTATTTTATAGAATATGGCATGGAGGCAAAACCTGATGAATGGGAGCTAGGAGTGTTGGTGAAAATGCCAAAAAAAGAGAGATCTGACTGATTGCAATGTTTACAGAGGTATAACACTTACGTCAGTTGTCATGAAAACATATAGTATGCTCCTTCTTAAGAGAATAGAGAGAAAGATTGATGAAAAGCTGAGAGATGAAAAAGCAGGATTTAGAAAAGGTACAAGTTGTACTGACCAATTTTCATTTTAAGACATGTACAGCAATATGTAAATTATAGAATTAATTTTTTATGGCACTTTTGGACTATGAAAAGGCCTTTGATAGTATGCACCAGACAATTTTGAGGAGTATTGCATTAATAAGGAGTTCCTGTTAAACATGTAAATTTGATCGTCTGTTTATAAGCATAACAAGTGCAAAGTTGTTAGTGGAGTCCTATCAAATGACTTTCCAGTCAACAGTGAAGTACTTCAGGGGAATACGTTGTCACCTATCTTGTTTATGTTCCTCATGGATTTTGTAATGTAGAGAACAGTTGGGAATGGCAAAGGAAGATTGGACTGGATTGGTATTGGAAATTAGCTGACCTAGAGTATGCTAATGATGCTTTCCTTATTAGCAGAACACTACAGGACTTGCAAAACTTCCTTACCAGAATGCATGAAATATCACATGAGGTTGGGCTTAAGATAAATAGAAGAAAGGCAGAGATAATGACAATGGATTATGCAATGGAAGATGAAATATCATTGGAAGGCGGGATGATTAACGAGGTGTAATTAAGGGAAGATGCAATGTCATTTTAAAGAGAAAGGATTAATGAGGTGGAATCAAGGGAAGATCAAATATCATTGTAAAGAGACATGATTAATGAGGTGGAATCATTTAGATATTTAGCAACTTTGATCTCTAATACATGGTATTTTGAATTTGTATTTAATGAAAGATTGATAAAAGCAAACCAGACAATGGCTAGGTTAAGTAAAATCTAGAAACCAAATCGCCTGAAATTACATAAAAAATCATGCTATTTATCAGTTTATTGAGATCGTTGTTACTGTGTGAACATGAGTCGTTGCATGACAATGAAGCAATATCCAACAGATTTTGTAGATTTGAGAACAAAGTCCTCAGGAGAATATTGGTAGTTAGATGATAGGAGAGGATTAGAAACAAAACTAAAAGAGATTACTTGAATGCCATATATGTAAGACATCACGGTAAAGGCCAGATGTTGATGGTTTGAGCATGCTCTTCGCACTCCCCAAGAGAGATAAGTTCACCAAAAGTTCAGTTGGGCTCCACAAGGCACTAGAAGAGTTGGGAGACCCAGTCCTACATGGCTGAGGACTATGAAACGTGAAGTAGGAGAAGATAAATGGAAACGTATTGATTTAAAAGCTCAAGACAGAGATGACAGGCGAAAACTAACCGAGGCCCTTTGCGTCAATAGGCATAGGAGATGATGACGAAGATATTGATAAATAGTGTGTCTATATAATTACAATGAAAGGGATTATAAAGAGCTAGAATATATAAAACAAAATAGAATTATATTTAAATTCATGTTTCAATACGCATTTAACATACCGATCAATATTATTTGTGAATCATTCAAGTTCGATTAGGAAAATGATAAAATTTCAAATAGGACTCTTTTGATATTTTGTTTATATCTATATTTTCATTTTGAGTCACTGTTTTACTAATATATTCAAAATATTGATATAATAACATTCAGAAAATATAACAATGAAACGACTGCAACTGACGGTTAAGTGATTTTAAAAGATGAAAATTAAGATACAACTGTTATAGCTGTTTTGGGCAATTGTCTTCTATTTTTTCCATGGAAATTTGTCCATATCTTTACTTCTGACTTCTCCAAAGACAAGAAGTCAGTTCTCTCCGACTCGACTTCGAGTTAACATGTAGCTGACTAAGAGTCAGCTGCATGGCTGGGGAAAACTTTCCCAGGCAAAAATTTCTCTATTGTGTGGTGTTCTGTTTGCTGTAAGTATAATTCGTGAATGCATATTGCTAATGTCAGTGATTAGTTAAGTTAGACTATAAATTAGAGGACTTTAGTTGTTGTTTTACATCTATTATCTACCGTGTTGGTTGTAGATTGTCTCTGCTTGTGTGAACCTGATTGTGAATCTGTTGGGTGGTTCATTTTGTGAGTTTGTTTGATTGATTAAAAGTTCTATTCATATCGAGTGAGCTTTTTTTAACTATATTCTCTAGCCTTCTATTTCTCTAATTTATTACCTGATTGTCCAGACAATTACTCATTAATATGTCCCTGGCTAAACAATTAATTTCTTAAACTAGTCATGGTGTAAATAGTGCTTGGATGCTCTCGGAACTGTTTAGTGTGCATTCATCAAATTAGTCTTGAGGCTGCTAATATATCTTGCATATTATTAGGGTTTCACTTTTTATTTCGGCATGTTTTAATGCAAAGTTTATTACATAGGAACAAATTACTGCCACAGTATAACGTTGCGTCTTTATTTAGCTTTATTCTGCAAACTGCGTTACAGCCTCTACTTGCTATTGAAATTCCTATTCAAATAAAAGGTATAAAACTCCAGTCTAGACCATTGCACAACACTTTCAATCAATCTTGTAAATGGTACTTTACCAACATTTCGAGAGTTTCTTGCAGAATTAAGGAAACCGCAATATGGAGAGTTTTTTTTTCAATGAGCCGTTCTACTTCTCTCGTACTAGTAAGCTTGTCAATACTATAAATTTCTTTTGCAGAGGATTGTGTATCTTTTAGTGCTTTGTCTCCAGTGGTATGTAGTAGAGCTTTGTCACACGAACGATCTCTTAATACTAAAGTCGGCACTTGGAACCACAGGTGGGGCAAATAGTGTCGCTTTCGCACACGTAATCTTGGCAGAACTTTATCATTCTTTCGATAATATCAGAATAGTGCTGAAAAATAATCTTTATAATTTAAATAACACTTTAGACAAGAACAGAAAATCCAGACTTTGATGTCAGTAGATGGTAAATGAGAAACCGCACCAGAAGTTTTCATAATCCTCTACGGCTCTCAAGACTGAAAAATAGCGGTAGAGATTTGTGTGCAGTGTCAAGTGTTCAGTTTCTTAGTAAAACTGTCTCCTTATTTGTTTATTCATGTGATTCTAGTTTTAAAATGTCAGTCTTCTAAGTAAAATGTTGTTTAGTTTCTTACTATAACTGTCGCCTTATGGGTTTAGTCACGTGATTCTAGTTTTAAAATGCTAGTCCTAAGTAAATTTTAGTTCGGTGTATTAGTGAAAATATTGCCATATTGGTGTAGTCACTTGATTCTAGTTTTAAAATGCGAGTCCCAAGTAAAATGTTAATAATCATTATTGGTTATGAACTATGACTTTTGGTGACCTTATTTCTACGTAGAATAGTCTGCAGTAATGACTTAATCTCTTTTTAACATGAGAGGTGAGTCTGAAGAGCAATTTTGAGATGCATAAAAGTCGAGGGACTTGGTTTGTTTGGAGGTGGGTTTAATATTTATTTTTAAACCACTTCTAAATTCTGCGCCGGTTCTGATTTATGTATCCAACTGCGCCTTGGACTTAGTGAAAGCACTGTAACTTAACTTGCTAGCGGAGCTATTGTATAGAATTTGCCGTTTAGACTTTTTGAAGCCTAAAACTGAAGAGCTCTTGGATGCATCCTTTATTAAATATTTAACTCAAAATTTTCTGTTACGTGCCTACTACTCTTACTGGTATTCATTTCGACATTCTGTATTGATAGTTAAAATTATAGCATAATAAAGGTCAATTGTCGGTATATCGGGAGAACATTGTTTATTGACATTATGGTGATTTGATTTTAATAGTTAATTATTACTTCCAGGTTATATTTTAAATAAATCTGTTAATTTAGAACTTTGTATTTTAATTGGTAATTAGTGGCTAGCTTTGTGACCTTGCACTACAACCTTTTACTTTTTTCAGGTCCAGACTTTGTTCAACAAGGTATTGGTAGCAGATTCTTCCAGCAAATGCTCAGAAGTGTTCTTCTAGACTTCAAAGAACCGAAAGGCTGCAAGGTTTTAAAGATTGGCAGGCTCTCTTAAATACATGGATCCTTACTTCGGGAACATTGCAACCCTGCCTGTTACCTTTAGCGCAGGGTTCTTGGAGACTCCACAATAATACAGTTAAATGTTTGTACTGGTTTTATGTAAGGTTTAGGTTAGTTCATTGCAAAATCTTTGAATGTATAAATTTCAGTTTGCGTGCGAGATGGTGCATGTGAAATTTCTTTAGGAATTTAAATTTTAAGATTTTGCAACATTTTTAGGACTAAGGATGAAGTTAGGGTTCAAGGTAGGACTTTCTAACACTGTTCAGGTTCTCGGTTACCCCTGCTAGTAATGGGAAAACCTGACTGAATGAGCTACTGAATAGTGACTGGTTAATGTTAGTTTTTGTATAAATTTTTTGGCGTAAATTTTAAAACTGGGCGATTACGGAAACCAGTTAATTTTTGTTCAAATTTAGAAGTTTTGTATATTTTTCTTTCTGCACTGGGCCTTCTGGATGTAATGTTTGTTCAATGTTTAATGTCATTGTTTCTGTTGCATAAATTTTTCTATTTACTTAATATAATGGTTCCAATAAGTTATTCTAATTTCATATCTACGACAGTATTACGTGCATTATAAAGTCTCCTTTAATTTTTTATAAATTCGCGTAGCTTTCATATATAAATTTTGATCTCCTTAAGGCTAATATAAATCTGCGCAGCAGTATTAGCCTTCTTGAGACCCTTTTGGTATTATGATGAAACTTTCCCTTACCCCCTGTGTAAAGGATCAGTTTTAACAGATTTTTTTGTCGAAATTTAGTTTATAGGTATTTTGATAGTAATTTTGCTCTTTTAACTGCACAACATATTTTAAACTTTATATATCTTCGATCGGTGATTATTCAGAAAGCTTTGTGGAAGAAGTAACTTTAATCTTCATTAACCTGTCACCTAATAAGGATCTGTGTTGTAATTCTAGGTAGGAGAATTGTAACACCAGGCTTAGCTAGTCCGAAAGTTTGAAACTAGTAGGAAGCTTTGCATCACATCCAAATCATTGGATGTTAATTATGTAAGTCTAAATTAGAGACAAGGCGCAAGTGATGACTGAATCTTTGCTGTTCCGAAAGTTTAAACTAGTAGGCTTTGCACCATATCCAATGTATTGGATATCATAACTAGTAATTCTAGAGATTTTTCCAGAATATGTCATGAGACCTGGCTAATCCGAAAGTTGAAACTAGTAGGAGGCCTGAGCCCTGTCCACACAATCGAGCATGCCCGACGGGCAAACAGTGATACCAGACCACATTCGTTAGTAAGAATGAGTGTTAATATTGTCAGAGGCGGGGAAAACCACAGACAGGGATATGGCATCATACTTGTTGCCAGATCACTGCCTTTACTTTTCCTGCTTCTGACTTCAACAACCCTCATTTTCACAAACTATTGTGCCCTGGCATCATTGTTTGCCCGTCGTGCATGCTCGATCGTGTGGACAGGACTTTTAGTCTGATTTACAATGTATATTAGGTAAGAAGAAAAAGAAAAAGAATCTTTAAACAAGATTTAGTAGTACTTTTATTGTAAACTTTCAGGAGCTCATAAATATTTTTTATAAATAAGTGAAGTCAAATAAAAAAACACTAACCACTTACTAGTATTATGATTCCTTGTGTGTATAATGGCCCAAAGATCTATGTCTACCTGAGGTTTAAGTATAATATTCTAACCTTTAAGTAGAGTAAAAGTAGAGTAAAAGTAGAGTAAACTATCTCAAATCTATGTTGGTACAGAAACTAGCCCAGTTTGGACATCTTGCAAGACTCCTCGGCCCCAAACTATACGGAAACATTACGGAAACATTACCAAACCTTTCTTGAGTTTTGAGTAATAAATATTTTAATGTAATTTGGTGTAGTCTTGAAAAAGTCTGGGGACAAATAAATCTTAATTTATCAAAATTTTCTGGAGTTTCATGCATTCAATGGCACCTGGTAATGTTGTGGAAATCCACCCGGAACCGGTTGTTAAAAACCTTTCGACTTTTATATAATAAAATAAAGCTTTTGAACTCTAAAATTTCATTTTGAATCCAATGAAAATAGTTTGGGCGGCAATAATAACCAGCTTATTACCATTGTTGTATCTTTAGCAATAAAAAGCAATTTTGCTTAGCTCTATATCAAGATCTTAATTTATCGGAATGTAACTATGTTATTGTAATTAAATTTGGACAGTCCCCTTCCATACGATGGCAAATGCATGGCGGGCAGTCACTAAATTTTGTTGTATGGGTTACGAAGAGTGTAGATGAAGCCATAGACTATAAAACTCTGGTAAACCATCGAAGGGTACTTTGCTCTCTGCTCGACGTATGGCCTGGTAAAGTCTTAGTTCTGATTGTCTAATTCCAGCCTGAAACTGTTTGATATGGAAAGTTTCAAAGCAACAGAATAATGTGCAAATCAGGAGTGCCCACCCTGCATTTGCAGCCTGTGGGGAAGGGGTTTAGAAATTTTTCTTCTTAAAGCAGTTAAGTTGAGAAAAACCGTAATTAAGCAGGGAATGGAAATAGTCACCTGGAGCGTGGGTCCAAATTGCTTGGGAAAGGGTTGATTGTTCAACTGGGTAGTCCCTGGTGGAGACCTTTTACTAAAACATTTTGATAAGAGCAAACTATCTCTCTAGTTTCTGTAGTTATAGCAAGGAAGGAAACTTTTAGGCATATGATTCCAGAAGTAAAATCGTTTTTGGTTAACATTAACCTGTTTACTTGGCATTTTCCTTGAGTACCATCTGCATGGTAGCAAGTTTTAGTTTTAAGTTTTATATACTTAGGTATATCCTTGGATATTTGTGTTTTTCTGAAATTTGAGCCTCTAACACTAGAGGGGCAAATTCAGGTTGGTCACTCAGATTTGACTGGAATTCTCGGTTACCAGATCGAGCAGTCTATTAAGTCATCTACACCCTTGATCACTCACCATATACCACATAATTGGTAAAGGCATATCCAAACTACAGAGTAAGTCCGAGGGAAAAAGTGATACCAGATCTCATTGGGTAAGCAGAACGAGGAATGTCAAGAAGTGGGCAAGGATCTGGCAACAACAGTGCAACCGGATAGAGTAGCCCACAATCTCTGCTCGTTCAGCTGACAAAGACTGGCGGGCAAAAAGAACACAGCAGACACCAATAGTATATATATGATTTCTAATGGAAAATAATTACTGAAGTATTCAAATTGCAAAGAAAAGTGCTTTCCAGCCACTTTACACACATTAAGAACCATATTCTATAAAATAATGTTAATAAATATTCAAAACTTTTGTTGCTTCCAAACTCATTCACTAAACTTTTCTGTCTGCTATATAAAATATTATAAAAAAATCTTGTGTTTTCTAACTCTTATCCTACAAAAGGGTACCTTCATGGTCTTTTTAATATAAATCTACAAAAATATTTCAATCATAATTTGAGTAACAAATCTAATCAGAGAATAAGACACATTAATATCTCTATCGATAATGAAAAAACTAAATTTACAAACTACTAAAATTGGCAATAGGAGAAATTGCTTGAAAATCCTGAATTATGGGCATAGACGAGAGAGAGAGAGAGAGAGAGAGAGAGAGAGAGAGAGAGAGAGAGAGACTGGTATTTTGATATGAAAATTGAGCAGTATTATGTGAATATGCTTCGAATGGTAATATTTCGTGTAATGAAGCAACTCCCAGAATACTAACAAGATCTTTTTGTAGAATATGGCATAGAGGCAAAACCTGAAGAATGGGAGCCAGGAGTGTTGGTAAAAATGGCAAAAAATAGGGGAGATCTGACTGATTGCAATGTTTACAGAGGCATCACAATTATGTCAGATGTCATGAAAATATATAGTATGCTCCTTCTAAAGAGACAAGAGAAAAAGATTGATGAAATGCTGAGAGATGAAAAAGCAGGATTTAGAAAAGTTTCAAGTTGTACTGACCAATTTTCATTTTAAGACATGTACAGCAATATGTAAATTATAGAATCCATTTTTGATGGCACTTATGGACTATGAAAAGGCATTTGATAGTATGCAACAGACAATTTTGAGGAGTCTTGCTTTATTATGGAGTTCCTCTTAAACATGTAAATTTGATCGTTTGTTCATGAACATAAGTGTAAAGTTAATGTTAGTGGAGTCCTATCTAATGACTCTCGAGTGAACAGTGAAGTACTTCAGGGGAATACGTTGTCACCTATGTTGTTTATGCTCCTCATGGATTTTGTGATGCAGAGAACAGTTGGGAATGGCAGAGGAAGATTGGACTGGATTGGTAACAGGAAATTACCTGACCTAGAGTATGCTAATAATGCTTTCCTTATTAGCAGAACACCACAGGACTTGCAAAACTTCCTTACCAGAATGCATGAAATATCACATGAGGTTGGGCTCAAGATAAATAGAGGAAAGACAGAGATAATGACAACGGATTATGCAATGGAAGATAAAATATCATTGGAAGGAGGGATGATTAATAAGGTGGAATAAAGGGAAGATGAAATTTCATTTTAAAGAGAAAGAATTAATGAGGTAGAATCAAGGGAAGATAAAATATCATTGGAAGGAGAAATGATTAATGATGTGGAATCATTTAGATATTTAGCAACTTTGATCTCTAATACGTGGTCTTTAGAATTTGTGTTTAATGAAAGATTGATAAAAGCAAATCAGAGTATGGCTAGGTTAAGTAAAATCTGGAAACTAAATCGCCTGAAATTGCATAAAAAATCATGCTATATATCAGTTCATTGAGATCGTTGTTACGGTGTGTTCATGAGTCGTTGCATGACAATGAAGAAATATCAAACAGATTCTGTAGAATTGTGAACAAAGTCCTCAGGAGAATGTTGGTAGTTAGATGGTAGGAGAGGATTAGAAACAAAACTATAAGAGAGATTACTAGAATGCCATATGTGTATGAGATCATGGTGAGGGGCAGATGGAGATGGTATGAGCATGCTCTTTGCTCTCCCCAAGAGAGATTAGTTCACCAAACTTTCAACTGGGCTCCACAAGGCACTAGAAGAGTTGGGAGACCCAGTCCTACATGGCTGAGGACTAGGAAGCGTGAAGTAGGAGAAGATGAATGGAGACATTGATTTAAAAGCTCAAGATAGAGATGGTAGGCGAAATCTAACCGAGGCCCTTTGCGTCAATAGGTGTAGGAGATGATGACGATGATTTTGATAAATAGTGTGTTTATATAATTACAATGAAAGGGATCATAAAGAACAAAAAATATATAACAAAATAGAGTCATATTTAATTCCATGTTTCACTACGCATTTAACAAAACCAATCACTATCATTTGTGATTTATTAAAGTTCGATTAGGAAAACTGTAAAATTTCAAATATGATTTGTTCCTATCATATATATATATATATATATATATATATATATATATATATATATATATATGTATATATATATATATATATATATATATATATATATATATATATATATATATATATATATAAATATATATTCAGTTTTTAGTCACCTGTTTTATATATCCGTTTAAAATAGGAATATATTAAAATTTAGGAAATATAACTATGAAACTACTGCAACTGACGGTTAAGTGAATTTGAAAGCTGAAAAAAGGAAGATACAACTCTTATAGCTGTTTTTTGCAATTGTCTTCCTATTCTGTCCTTAGAAATATGCCCATGTCTTTACTTCTGACTTCTCTAAAAACAAGGTAGTCAGTTCTCTCCGGCTCGACTTCGAGTTAACATGTAGCTGACTAAGAGGCAGCTGCATGGCAGGGGAAAACTTTCCCAGGCAAATATTTCTCTATTGTGTGGTGTTTTATTTGCTGTAAGTATAATTCGTGAATGCACATTAATTTCGTTGATTAGTTAAGTTAAACTTGATAAAATAGAAGGCTTAGTTGTTGTTTTACATCTAATATCTACTGTGTTGGGTGTAGATTGTCTCTGCTTGTGTGAACCTGATTGTGAATCTGTTGGGTTGTTCATTTTTTGTGTTTGATTGAGTATAAGTTCAATTAATTCATATCTAGTGAACTTGGATTTAACTATATGCTCTAGCCTTCTAATTCACTACCTAATTGTCCAGACAATTACTCATTAATATCAGTCCCTGGCTAAACTGTCAATTCAAAGGCAGCTAATGTCCTGCATATTATTAGGGTTTTACTCTTTATTTCAACATATTTTAATGCAAAGTTTATTACATAGGAACAAATTACTGCCACAGTATAACGTTACGTCTTTATTTAGCTTTACTCTGCAAACTGCGTTATAGCCTCTACTTGCTATTGAAATTCCTATTCAAATAAAAGGTATAAAACTCCAGTCTAGACCATAATTGCACAACACTTGCATCAATCTTGTAAATGTACTTTGCCAACATTCAAGAGTTTCTTGCAGAATTAAGGAAACCATAATATGGAGTTTTTTTTCAATGAGGTGTTCTACTTCTCTCGTACTAGTAAGCTTTGTCAATACTGCAAATTTCTTTTGCAGAGGTTTATGAGTATCTCTTAGCGCTTAGTCTATGAAGGTTAGCTTTAATTAATATTGTCTCCAACGGTATGTAGGAGAGCTTTGTCACACGAACGATCTTTTAATACTACAGTCGGCACTTGGAACCACAGGTGGGGTATTAGTGTCGCTTTCGCTACTAGTAACGCGTAATCTTGGCAGAACTTTTATCATTCTTTCGATGATATCAGAATAATGCTAAAAAATAATCTTTAACTTAAATAATGCTTTAGACAAGAACTTGGGAGAAAATCAAGAATTTGCTGTTAGTAGATGGTAAATGAGAAAACCGCACCAGAAGTTTTCATAATCCTCTCCGGCTCTCAAGACTGAAAAATAGCGGTAGAGATTTGTGTGCAGTGTCAAGTGTTCAGTTTCTTAATAAAACTGTCGCCTTATTTGTTTACTCACGAGATTCTAGTTTTAAAATGTCAGTCCTCTAAGTAAAATGTTGTTTAGTTTCTTACTAAAACTGTCGCCTTATTGGTTTAGTCACGTGATTCTAGTTTTAAAATGCGTCCCAAGTAAAATGTGAATAATCATTATTGGTTATGAACTATGAGTTTTGGTGACCTTATTTCTACGTAGAATAGTCTGTAGTAATGACATAATCTGTTTTTAACTTCATAGCTAGAGTCTAAAGAGTAATTTGAGATATATAATAGTCGAGGGACTTGCTTTTTTTCAATATTAAACTTACCCGATAATCATGTAGCTGTCAACTCCGTTGCCCGACAGAATTCTATGGAGGGATACGCCAGCTATCACAATACTAGAAAGGGGTGTACTCACCAGCGCCACCTGTGGCCAGGTACTACAGTACTTCTTGTTGACACCTCCTCAATTTTTCCTCTGTCGTGCTTCCGGCAAGACGTTCTGGGATACGCTTATGATCTTGGAGTATTTTCACGGCTTTTGGTGAAGTATTTCTCTCAGATTTCGGCTGTCGCTTTACTGGAAAACTTCTATATTAGCTTAGATAGCTATTATTTAGTCCTGATTAACGGTTAACGATCTTTTTGCTTGATTTGGAATCCCCACTTGGCTAATTCTTTTGATTCAAGATGTCTGACATTTCACAAGCCCCTCCACATAGACGATGTAGGTCTTGTAATAGGCGTATTCCGAAGGCCTCGGTAGATCCTCACACCGCTTTTTCTGACTGTAGGGAAAGGCCCTGTCAGTTAGAAGATCGATGTGAGGAATGCGCCGGACTTTCGGAACTTGATTTTGTCCGATTTCTTAAGTATTCAACCAAGTTAGAGAGAGAGAGAGTTAGGAGGAGTTCTTCTCGCTCTTCACTTTTTTCCTCACCTCATGATCCCCTACCTTTTCCTCCCCCTGTAGTGGCTACCCCCGAACCTACTATTTGCCCTCAACCTGATATGTCTGTTGTTTTGCGTGCCATTCAGGCTTTAGGCGACAAAGTAGAGTCAGTGGTTAGTGATCATAAGTCTCTTATGGCCGAAGTCAAGGAACTTAAGGTCAAGAGTGCAGTGGGTGGTATTAGTGCCAGTGCTATGACGAGTGCTAGTGTCAGTGCAGTGCCAAGTGCTAGTGTCAGTGTCAGTGTGGTGCGTGAGGGTACTTCTGTGCGTGCCAGTCGTCCTCCCAGTCCGGGACCTCTTGCAAGCTCCCAAGCCCAGGGGAGAAGCAATGTCGAAGGGCAAAAGGGTTCGGCAGGCCTTGATCGGCGCACAGAAGTATCCTCGGTGGTTGCGGGCGTGTCTTCTAGAGACCGTCACTCCCACCTGCAGACGATTGAGCCCGTCTTTTACTCTTCTGCTGAAGAGTTGTCAGGCAAGAAACGTTGGACTCAGGTCTCAAGACCACTCAAGCGCAGAGTCCAGACCTCAAGAGCTCAACCTGGCTGCAGTCATTGGATCAGCTCTGACTCGCCGCAGTCATCAGTTGAGTGCACTCCTCCTAAGAGGAGTAAGGTACTGCCGCAACAGATCTCTGCTGTTAAGGCTTTACCTCAGCAGACCTTAGTGTCTGCAGACCCCAAGTTGACTCTACTGCAGTCCATGCAGTCACAACTGGCGGTCTTGATGCGTGAGTGTCAGGCTGAGAAGGTTACACCTCCTCCTGCGATCGCTCCGCCTAACCGCAGTACTGCCTGCCAGGCGTACGATGTTGAGGCTCCTCAGGATACCTTAGCACGTTCTGAGTTGACTGTTTCCAGTGGTGTGCAGCTCCCTCCGCCTTCCTTAAGGCAACCTCAGCAATGGGAACAGGAAGCTTATTCCTTACTTCCTCCGCTTCCACTTGCAGTTCCACCAGTGAGGCAACACTCTTTTGAGGTACAACAACCTCTCCCATCCATGAGTCAGACTCCTCAGCTCTCGCTGCAGCGACCTCAACCCTCCTCAAGGCAAGCACCTCAACACCTTAGCCTTGCGCCTCAGGAACCTCAACTCGCGAGACAATTACTGCGTTCTGCGCAGCCTCTACCTCATTGCTCACAGCTCACACCTCGGGAACCTCAACTCGTTCCTCAGGAACCTGCTACTGCGCATCCACCAACCTCATAGCAAGCGCAACTCTTGAGTTCAGACACTCATGCCAGGAGTCAGCCCCCTCCACCCATGCGCCTACCTTCTGCTACTTCTTTGGATCAGCCTTTGCAGCCTGAGCCTCAGGTGTTCCCTCAACAGAGACTTGAGGAGGAAACCACAAGTGTTTTTGTTCCAGCTCGTGCTGATTCTGCTGTTCAGCATACCTTACCGATCTCTTCGCTACACTCTGGTGATGAGGTTTCTGATGATGAGGCTGCACACCTGGATCCCTCATCAGACGTGGATGAATCCAAGTCTTCTCCGCCTCCTATTGACTTTCGTAAGGTCTTGGCTCTTTTAAGAGAGGTATACCCAGACCACTTTGTCTCTGCTATCCCCCGCTCTCCGCCATCTGAGTTTTCGCTGGGCATGCAGCCAGCTAAGTCTACGTTTACTAAGCTCGTCTTAGCAAGGTCCTCTAAGAGAGCGTTAAGGATTTTAGGGGAGTGGTTGCAGTCTAAGCAACAACTTGGAAAGACTTCCTTCATGTTTCCTCCGACTAAGCTCACCTCTAAAGCGGGCGTTTGGTTTGCCACAGGAGAGGAACCAGGCTTGGGAGTACCTGCCTCTGCCCAGGCTGACTTCTCAAGTCTGGTAGACTCTCCTCGTAGAAGAGCAATGAGGCGCTCTAAGGTTTGCTGGACCTTCTCAGACCTTGATCACTTTCTGAAAGGTGTTTTTAGAGCATTTGAGATGTTCAATTTCCTAGACTGGTGCCTGGGGGCCCTTAGCAAGAAGACCTCCCCTGCGGACAAGGACTCTGCCATGCTCTTGATGTCCTGCATGGATAAGGCCATTAGGGATGGATCTGGCGAGCTTGCTTCGATGTTTGTGTCAGGGGTTCTTAAGAAAAGGGAGCAGCTTTGTACCTTCCTTTCCTCCAGCATCACACCTTGTCAAAGGTCTCAACTCCTTTTCGCTCCGCTCTCGAAGTTCCTTTTTCCCGAAGAGCTTGTTAAGGACTTGTCTGCGGCCCTGATACAAAAGGACACCCATGATCTTGTGGCCTCATCGGCTCGGAAGACTAAGGTTGCTACCTCAGTCCCCAGGACTTATCGCACCCCAGTGGCTGATACCCCTGGCACGAGGTTTATTCCGCCCTTTCGTGGTAGAGCCCCCAGCCGAGGAAGCTCCCGTCCAGACTCTTCCAGGAGCAAGTCTAGGAAAGGTTCCAAGGCTTCTAAAGGAAAAAACTGACTCTCAACATCTCCAGACAGCAGTAGGAGCCAGACTCAAGATCTTCTGGGAAAAGAGAGGTGCAGACGCCCAGTCTGTCAGTTGGCTGAGGGAGGGTTACAGGATACCATTCTGCCGCAAACCCCCTCTGACCACATCTCCCATCAACCTCTCTCCCAACTACAAAGAAAAGGACAAGAGGCTAGCGTTGCACCAGGAGGTGTCGCTCCTTTTACAGAAGAAGGCAGTGGTTATAGTCCGGGACCATCAATCCCCGGGCTTCTACAACCGTCTTTTTCTGGTGGCCAAGAAGACAGGAGGTTGGAGACCGGTGCTGGACGTCAGCGCGCTCAATGCTTATGTCACCAAGCAGACGTTCACGATGGAGACGACGAAGTCGGTCCTAGCAGCGGTCAGGCAGGAGGACTGGATGGTCTCGTTGGACCTGAAAGATGCTTACTTTCACGTTCCTATTCATCCAGACTCCCAACCTTTCCTGAGATTCGTTTTTGGAAAGGTTGTCTACCAATTCCAAGCCCTGTGTTTTGGCCTAAGCACAGCTCCTATGGTGTTTACGCATCTGATGAGGAATATAGCAAAATTCCTCCACTTATCGGACATCAGAGCCTCCCTTTACTTAGACGACTGGCTGTTGAGAGCCTCCACGAGTCGTCGCTGTCTGGAGAATCTCAACTGGACTTTGGACTTAATCAAAGAACTGGGTCTGTTAGTCAACCTAGAAAAGTCTCAGCTCATTCCCTCCCAATCCATTGTGTACCTGGGAATGGAGATTCGGAGTCAGGATTTTCGGGCTTTTCCATCGGCCCCAAGGATAAGCCAAGCCCTAGATTGCATCATGAGCATGCTGAAGAGGAGCAGTTGCTCGGTGAGACAGTGGATGAGTCTCACAGGGACCCTTTCATCGCTGGCCCTGTTCGTCGAGCTAGGGAGACTCCTCCTCCGCCCTCTTCAATTCCATCTTGCAGCTCATTGGGACAAGGGTTTGACTCTCGAAGCAGTCTCTATCCCAGTCACCAAAGAGATGAAGACCACTCTCTTGTGGTGGAAGACCAATCTCCTTCTCAAGGAGGGCCTATCGTTGGCTATTCAGACCCCCAATCTTCATCTCTTCTCGGATGCATCGGACTCGGGCTGGGGCGCGACCTTGAACGGACTGGAGTGCTCGGGAACGTGGAACGAGGAACAGGGAACGCTCCACATCAACTGCAAGGAGCTTCTAGCAGTTCACTTAGCCCTGTTGAACTTCAAGTCCCTCCTGCTAGGCAAGGTGGTGGAGGTGAACTCCGACAACACCACAGCCTTGGCTTACATCTCCAAGCAAGGAGGGACCCATTCGAGGAGCCTATACGAGATCGCAAGGGACCTCCTCATTTGGTCAAGAAGTCAAAACCTCGCTTTAGTCACGAGGTTCATTCAGGGCAACATGAACGTCTCAGCAGATCGCCTAAGCAGAAGGAATCTGGTCATTCCCACGGAATGGACCCTCCACAAGAGCGTGTGCAACAGACTCTGGACCTTGTGGGGTCAGCCTACCATAGATCTGTTTGCCACCTCCATGACCAAGAGACTTCCGTTGTACTGTTCCCCAGTTCCAGACCCAGCAGCAGTTCATGTGGATGCTTTTCTGCTGAACTGGTCCCATCTCGACCTTTACGCATTTCCACCGTTCAAGATAATAAACAAAGTCCTTCAGAAGTTCATCTCGCACGAAGGGACACGGCTGACGCTGGTTGCTCCCCTTTGGCCTGCAAGAGAATGGTTCACAGAGGTACTTCAATGGCTGGTCGACGTCCCCAGGACTCTCCCTCTAAGAGTGGACCTTCTACGTCAACCTCACGTAGACAGGTTGCACCCAAACCTCCACGCTCTTCGGCTGACTGCCTTCAGACTGTCGAAAGATTCGCTAGAGCTAGAGGCTTTTCGAAGGAGGCAGCCAGTACGATTGCCAGAGCAAGGAGGATATCCACTCGTAGAGTCTACCAATCTAAGTGGGAAGTCTTCCGGAGCTGGTGTAGAGCCAATGCAGTATCCTCTACCAATACCTCTGTGACCCAAATAGCTGACTTCCTATTACATCTTAGGAATGAGAGATCCCTTTCAACCCCTACGATTAAAGGATACAGGAGTATGTTGGCTTCAGTTCTCCGCCACAGAGGTTTGGACCTTTCTTCCAACAAGGACCTTCAAGACATCCTTAAGTCTTTTGAGACTTCTAAAGAGCGTCGTCTACCCACTCCAGGCTGGAACCTAGACGTAGTCTTAAGGTTCCTTATGTCACCTAGGTTCGAACCTCTCCAGTCAGCTTCCTTCAAGGACCTTACCCTCAAGACTCTTTTTCTCGTCTGCCTTGCAACAGCGAAAAGAGTCAGTGAGGTTCATGCCTTCAGCAAGAACATTGGTTTCACGACCGAATCTGCAACATGTTCTTTACAGCTCGGGTTCTTAGCTAAGAACGAACTTCCTTCACGTCCTTGGCCTAGATCGTTTGAAATACCTAGCCTCTCCAACATGGTAGGTAACGAGCTAGAGAGAGTTCTTTGCCCTGTCAGAGCTCTCAAATTTTATCTTAATAGGTCAAAACCTATTCGAGGACAGTCGGAAGCCTTATGGTGTGCCATCAAGAAACCTTCGAGGCCCATGTCCAAGAATGGGGTTTCGTATTATATAAGGCTTCTGATTAGAGAAGCCCATTCTCATTTAAAGGAGGAAGACCTTGCTTTGCTGAAGGTAAGGACCCACGAAGTAAGAGCCGTAGCTACTTCGATGGCCTTTAATAAAAACCGTTCTCTGCAGAGCATAATGGATGCAACCTATTGGAGGAGCAAGTCAGTGTTTGCATCATTTTATCTTAAAGATGTCCAGTCTCTTTACGAGAACTGCTACACCCTGGGACCATTCGTAGCAGCGAGTGCAGTAGTAGGTGAGGGCTCAGCCACTACATTCCCTTAATCCCATAACCTTTTTTAACCTTTCTCTTGAATACTTTTATTGTTGTTTTTATGGTTGTTACGGTAGGCTAAGAAGCCTTCCGCATCCTTTTGATTTGGCGGGTGGTCAATTCATTCTTGAGAAGCGCCTGGGTTAGAGGTTGTGTAGAGGTCCTTTAGTAGGGGTTGCAGCCCTATATACTTTAGCACCTTTGAGTTGATTCAGCCTCCAAGAGGAACGCTGCGCTCAGTAAGGAAGACTAACTTAAAAAAGAGGCAGAGTAACGGTTCAAGTCGACTTCCTTACCAGGTACTTATTATTTCATTGTTATTTGAGATAACTGTTATATGAAATAGGGATACTTAGCTATCCTTTAATCTTGTACACTGGTTTTCACCCACCCCCCTGGGTGTGAATCAGCTACATGATTATCGGGTAAGTTTAATATTGAAAAATGTTATTTTTATTAGTAAAATAAATTTTTGAATATACTTACCCGATAATCATGATTTAATTGACCCTCCCTTCCTCCCCATAGAGAACCAGTGGACCGAGGAAAAATTGAGGAGGTGGCAACAAGAAGTACTGTAGTACCTGGCCACAGGTGGCGCTGGTGAGTACACCCCCTTCTAGTATTGTGATAGCTGGCGTATCCCTCCATAGAATTCTGTCGGGCAACGGAGTTGACAGCTACATGATTATCGGGTAAGTATATTCAAAAATTTATTTTACTAATAAAAATAACATGTTTGGAGGTGTGTTTAATATTTATTTTTAAAACATTTCTAGACCCAGCGCCGGTTTGATTTATGTATCCAACTGAACCTTGGACTTCATCTTTTTAGTGAAAGCACTTAAACTTTATAACTTGCTGGCGGAACTGTTTTATAGAATTACCATTTAGACTATTTGAAGTCTAAAACTGAAAAGCGCTCAGATGCAACCTTTATTAAATATTTGGTAACTCAAAACTTATAGCTTAAAATAGGGCAATTGTCGGTATACCAGGATAACATTGTTTATTGACATTATGGTGATTTGATTTTAATAGGAAAGTACTTCCAGGGTTATATTTGAAATAAATCTGTATTTAGAACTTAGTATTTTAATTGGTAATTAATGGCTTGTGTTGTGACCTTGCAATACAACCTATTACTTCTTTTTCAGATCCAGACTTTGTTCAACAAGGTATTGGTAGCAGATTCTTCCAACAAATGCTCAGAAGTGTTCTTCTAGACTTCAAAGAATCGAAAGGCTGCAAGGTTTTAAAGATTGGCAGGCTCTCTTAAATACATGCATCCTTACTTCGGGAACATTGCAACCCTGCCTGTTACCTTTAGCGCAGGGTTCTTGGAGACTCCACAATAATACGGTCAAATGTTTGTACTGGTTTTATGTAAGGTTTAGGTTAGTTCATTGCAAAATCTTTGAATGCATAAATTTCAGTTAGCGTGCGAGATGGTGCATGCGAAATTTCTTTAGGAATTTAAATTTGAAGATTTTGCAACATTTTTAGGACTAAGGAAGAAGTTAGGGATACTAACACTGTTCAGGTTCTCGGTTACCCCTGCTAGTAATGGGAAAACCTGACTGAATGAGCTACTGAATAGTGACTGGTTAATGTTAGTTTTTGCATAAATTTTTTGGCGTAAATCTTAAAACTGGGCGATTACGGAAACCAGTCCATTTTTGCTCAAATTTAGAAGTTTTGTAGATTTCTCTTTTTTTTTCTGCACTGGGCTTTCTGGATGTAACGTTTAATTTTCAATGTCGGTTTCTATTGCATAAATTTTTCCTTTTACTTGATATAATGGTTCCAATAAGTTATTTAAATTCAGTATCTACGGAAATATTATTACACTTATTATAGTCTCTTAATTTTCTTTTTTTATAAATTAGTGTGTTTCATTGTTTAAATTATTTTGATCTCTCTAAGGCTAATATAAATCTGCCCAGCAGTATTAGCCTTCCTGAAACCCTATCAGTATTATGATGAAACTTTCCCTTATCTCCTGTGTAAAGGATCAGTTTTAATTTAAAAAATTTTAGCTAAATTTAATTTGAAATTCATTGTTACTTTTAACTGCACCAAAAAAAAATATAAATTCCCTTTATAAACATTTGATTGGAGAGATTTCTGAAAGCTTTGTGGAAGATGTAACTTTAACCTTCATTAACCTGTCACAGAATCAAGAACTAGTTTTGTAATTCCTGATGAGAGCGTCGGCACCGCCATGCTTGGCAAGTCCGAAAGTTTAAATGAGTAGGAGGCTTTGCATGGAGTCCATGTATTGGACATTAGTTATGTAAATCTAAATTATTGACATAGACTCGAGAGTGAGACATAAAACTTGGCTGGTCCGAAAGTTGAAACTAGTAGGAGGCTTTGCACCATATCCAATGTATTGGATATTATGACTAGTAATTTTAGGCTGGAGACTGATTCCAGAATGAGGCATGAGACTTGGCTAGTCCGGAGGCTTTGCACCATATCCAATGTATTGGATATTATGACTAGTAATTTTAGGCTGGAGACTGATTCCAGAATGAGGCATGAGACTTGGCTAGTCCGAAAGTTGAAACTAGTAGGAGGCTTAGTCTGGATTACTATGTATATTAGGTAAGAAACTAAAGTATTAGTAGTCTTTAAACAAGATTTACTAGTACTTTAAATGTAAACTTTCAGGAGCTCATAAATATTTTTTATAATTAAATGAAGTCAAATAAAAAATCTAACCACTTATTAGTATTATGATTCCTTTGTGTATAATGTATTTAAGATCTATGACCACCTGAGGTTGAAGGACTATATTCTATTCAACTTACTCTCAAATGAGTTGGTACAGTAACTACAACGTCGTCTGGCTATCTTGGACACTCCTCAATCCCAAACTATGAGGAAACCTTACCATACTTTTTGCAAGTTTGGAGTAATGAATATTTTTCTTGTAATTTGGTCGTGAAAAAAAAATATGCGAAAAAAACATCTTATAGAAATTTTAAGTCTCCTAAATTACTTATTAAATCCAATGAAAGTATTTTGGGCTGCAGTAATAACCAGCTTATTACCACTAGAGTAGAGTATCTTGAGCAATAAAAAGCAATTTTGCTTATCTATATAAAGATCTTAATTTATTGGAATTAACGATATTATAATAATTTCATTTGGATAGTCCCCTTCCATACGAGGGCCAATGCAAGACGGGCAGTCTCTAACCAATTTTGTTGTGTGGGTTACGAAGAGTGTAGATGAGGCCATAGACATTAAACTCTTGAGCAAACCATTGAAGGGTACTTTGCTCTCTGCTAGACAATTGGGCTGGCAAAGTTGAGTTTGCTTGATTGTCTACTTCCAGCCTGAAACTGTATGATCTGGTAACCGTTTCAAAGCAAAAGAATAATGGGCTAATCAAGAGTGCCTGCCATGCAATTGCAGCTTGTGCGGAAGGGGCCTAAAAAGTTTTTCCTAATATTAATGCAGATATGTTGAGAAAAACAGTGACTGCAGAGAATGGAGATAGTCACCTGGAGCGTGGATTCAAATTGATTTGGAAAGTGTTTGTTAAACTGTAAAACCTGGTGGAGACCTTTTACTGAAGCATTTTAATCAAGCAAACTACAGAGCTCCAGTTTCTGTAGTTATAGCCAAAAAGGAAACTTTCAAGCATATGATTCCAGAAGTAAAATCTCATTTCGTTAACATTAGCATGTTTACTTGGCATTTTCCTTGAATACCATATGCATGGTAGTAAGTTTTTGGTTTATAAGTTTAATATAATTGGGTATATCTTTGAGTCACTTGTCTTAGTCTGCAATTTGAGCATCTTCCAGAGGGGCAAATTCAGGGCGGTCACTCTGATTTGACTGGAATTCTCAGTTACCAGATCGAGCAGTCTGACTTCATCTACACCCTTGATCGCCCACCATATACCACATAATTGGTAAAGGCCTATCCACACAGAGTAAGCCCGAGGGACAGTGATACCAGATCTCATTAGGTAATGAGAACGAGGAATAATGACCTCATAAGTGGGAAAACCACAGGCAGGGATCTGGCAACAACAGTGCAACCAGATGGAATGTAGCCCACAATCTCTGCTCATTCAGCTGCCAAATATTGGCGGGCAAAACGAACACTGCAGACACCAATAGTATATATTTGATTTCCTATGTAAAATCATTACTGAAGTATTCAAATCGCAAAGAAAGTGATTTTCCGGCCACGTGCCACTTTACAGATATTAAGGTACCATATTTTATAAAATACCATTAATAAGTTAACTTTTATTTCTTCCAAAATCATTCACTAAACTTTTCTGTCTGTTATATAAAATCCTATAAAAAATCTTATGGGTTTATTAACTCTTATCCTAAAAAGGGTACCTTCATGTTTTTAACATAAATCTACAAAAATCGTTTAATCATAATTTGAGTAACAAATATAATCAGTAGAGAAGAAGCCAAATTAATATCTCAATCAGTAATGGAAAAACTAGATTTTCAAACTACTATAATTAGCAATTGAAGAAATTGCTTGAAAAATCCTGAATTATGGGCATGGAGAGAGAGAGAGAGAGAGAGAGAGAGAGAGAGAGAGAGAGAGAGAGAGAGAGAGAGAGAGGGGGGGGTATTTTGGTAAGAAAAATTAGCAGAATTATGTGAATATGCCTCAAATTGAAATATACTGAGTAGTGATACAACTCCCAGAATACTTACAAGATTATTTTGTAGAATATTACATGGAGGCAAACCCTGATGAATGGGAGCTAGCAGTGTTGGTGAAAATAGTAAAAAAGAGAAGGTGTGACTGATTGCAATATTTTCATAGGCATCACACTTACGTCAGTTGTCATGACAATATATAGTATGTTCCTTCTAAAGATACTAGAGAGAAAGATTGATGAAAAAGTAGGATTTAGAAAAGTTATGAGTTGTACTGACCAATTAAGACATGTACAGTAATATGTAAAATATACAATCCATTTTTATGGCACTTTTGGACTATGAAAAGCCCTTTAATAGTATGCACCAGACAATTTTGAGGAGTCTTGAGTTATTATGGAGTTCCTCTTAAACATGTAAATTTGATCGTCTGTTCATGAGCATAATAAGTGCAAAATAATGTTAGTGAACAGTGAAGTACTTTAAGGGAATACGTTGTCACCTATGTTGTTTACACACTTCATGGATTTTGTTATGCAGAGAGAAGTTAGGAGATGGTATGCAAAATCTAACAGAGGCCCTTTGCGTCAATAGGCGTAGGAGATAATGACAATGATTTTGATAAATAGTGTGTGTATATATAATTATAATGAAAGGGATTATAAAGAGTTAAAATAAATAACAAAATAGACATATTTAATTTAATGTTTCACTACACCTTTAACAAACCAATCACTATTATCTGTGAACTATTCAAGCTCGATTAGGAAAACTGTAAAATTTCAAATATGATTTGTTCATATATATATATATATATATATATATATATATATATATATATATATATATATATATATATATATATGTATATACATATATATATGTATATATATATATGTGTGTGGGTATATATATATATATATATATATATATATATATATATATATATATATATATATATATATATATATATATGTATTATAGCCACGAAAGGAAAGATGAAAAAGACTTGATTGGAGTTAGTACTTTCATCCACTCAGGACATTATCAAACTCAGCAATGCTGAGTTTGATAATGTCCTGAGTGGATGAAAGTACTAACTCCAATCAAGTCTTTTTCATTTTTCCTTTTATATTCATCACGTGTCAGCTTTCGTGATTTCTTCACATATATGTATATATATATATATATATATATATATATATATATATATATATATATATATATATATATATATATATATATATATATATATATACATATTCAGTTTTTAGTCACCTGCTTTATTTATACATTTAAAATAGGAATATATTAAAATTCAGGAAATATAACCATGAAATGACTGCAACTGACGGTTAAGTGATTTTGAAAGATGCAAATTAAGATACAACTCTTATAGCTGTTTCGAGCAATTGTCTTCTGTCTTGTCTTTGGAAATTTGTCCATATCTTTACTTCTGACTTCTCCAGAAACAAGGTAGTCAGTTCTCTCCGACTCGACTTCGAGTTAACATGTAGCTGACTAAGAGGCAGCTGCATGGCTGGGGAAAACTTTCCAAGGCAAATATTCCTCTATTGTGTGGTGTTCTATTTGCTGTAAGTACAATTTGTGAATGCACAATTTGTGAATGCACATTGTTAATTTCATTGATTAGAAAAGTTAGCAGACTTTAGTTGATGTACTTTATTATATGTTTGGCATTGATTGTCTCGGCTTGTGTGAACATTGTTAAGAATCTGTTGGGTTCCTCATTTTGTGAGTGTGATTTTATAAGCGCAATTCATTCATATTAACTCTTGATTTAACAATACGCTGTCGCTTTTTAAACTGTTCAGAAAGCTTACCATTTCTCTAATTCGTTACTTAATTATCCAGACAACCATTCTTTAATATCAATCCCTGACTGAACTGTTAAATTCTTAAACTAGTCTTGGTGAAAATAGTGCTTAAAATACAATCAGAACTGTTTGTAGTTCATATACTAAATAAGACTTGAGGGGACTTGTATATCTACTTATTTTTAGGGTCCTAAATTTTATATATTAACATAGTTTTTGCATTTAACTACTGCCACAGTATAATATTGTTCTACTTTAATTTAGCTTCAATCTCTAGGGTCCTAAATTTTATATATCAACAATTTTTTTGCATTAACTACTGCCACAGTATAATGTTGCTCTATTTTAATTTAGCTTCAATCTCTAGGGTCCTAAACTTTATATATCCAATATATTTTCTGCATTAACTACTGCCACAGTATAATGTTGCTCGACTTTAATTTAGCTTCAATCTCTAAATTCCGGTATAGACTCCACATGCTACAATCTCTAAATTCCGGTATAGACTCCACATGCTATTGGAATTCTCATTCAAATGATAAGGTGTGAAACATCAGTCTTGACCATTGTACTGTTAAAACTCTTTCATCTATCTTTTATATGTACTTGGCAATTATTTCAAGGGTTCTTGCTTAATTAGAGCCATTTTATGGCATTCAATTAACACTTGAGACAAGAACTTGGGAGAAAATCCTGATTTTGATGTCAAAGTAGATGGTAAATGAGGAACTGCACCAGAACTTGTTTCAAAATCCTCCACGGTTCTCAAGACTGAAAAGATAGCTGTAGAGATTGTATGCAGTGGCAAAAAAGTGTTCAGTCTCTTAGTAAAACTGTCGCCTTATTGGTTTAGTTGCGTGATTATAGTTTTAAAATGCCAGTCCCAAGTAAAATTGGTTCAGTTTATTAGTAAAACTGTCGCCTTATTGGTTTAGTCGCTTAATTCTTGTTTTAAAATGCTACTCGCAAGTAAAATGTGGATAATAATTTTTGGTTATGAACTAGGACATTTTGGTGACTTATTTCTACGTAGAATAGTCTGTAGTAATGACAATGTTTTTAACATGAAAGGGCTCGGTCTGAATAGTAATTTAAGATATATAATATTCGAGGGACAATGTTAGATATATAATATTCGAGGGACAATGTTAGCAGGTGTATTTAAAATTTTTCTTTAAGCTACTTCTAGACCTAGCGCCGGTTTTGATTTATATATCCAACTGAACCTTGAACTTCATCTTATTAGTGAAAGTACTTAAATTTCAGGCCTTGTTGGCGGAGCTATTTTATAGAATTGCCGTTTAGATTATTTGAATGCATCCTTTATTAAATATTTGGCTACCCAAAATTGTTACATGCCTACTACTATTACTGGTATTCATCTAAACATACTATATAGATAATTAAAATTATAACATTTAACTAGGGCAGTTCTCGGGAAAATTTCTTTTATCGACATTATGGTTATTTAATTCTAATAGGAAATTATTACTTCCAGGTCATGTTTGAAATAGATCACCGAACTTGGATCTTAGTATTTTAATTAGTAATTAACGGCTTGCTCTTTGACCTTGCACTACAACCTATTACTTCTTTTTCAGGTCCAGACTTTATTCAACAGGGTATTGGTAGCAGATTCTTCCAACAAATGCTCAGAAGTGTTCTTCTAGACTTCAAAGAACTGAAAGGCTGCAAGGTTTTAAAGATTGGCAGGCTCTCTTAAATACATGCATCCTTACTTCGGGAACATTGCAACCCTGCCTGTTACCTTTATCGCAGGGTTCTTGGAGACTCCACAATAATACGGTCAAATGTTTGTACTGGTTTTATGTAAGGTTTAGGTTAGTTCATTGCAAAATCTTTAAATTTATAAATTTCAGTTTGCGTGCGAGATGGTGCATGCGAAGTTTCTTTAGGAATTTAAATTTGAAGATTTTGCAACATTTTTAGGACTAAGGATGAAGTTAGGGATACTAACACTGTTCAGGTTCTCGGTTACCCTTGCTTGTAATGGGAAAACCTGACAGAATGAGCTACTGAATAGTGACTGGTTAATGTTTGTTTTTGCATACATTTTTGGCTTAAATTTTTAAACTGGGAGATTACGTACACCAGTTATTTTTTGTTCAAATTTAGAAGTTTTGTAGGATTTTTCTTTCTGCACTTGGCTTTCTGGATGTAATGTTTATTTAGTGTTTAATGGCATTGTTTGTTTCATAAATTTGTCTATTTACTTAATATTATTGTTCCAATGAGTTATTTAAATTTCGCGTAGCTTTCTTATATAAATTATTTTGATCCCTCTAAGGCTAATATAAATCTGCGCTGCAGTATTAGCCTTCCTGAGACATTATCGGTATTATGATTATCTGTTTTGATACAGATTTTATGGATAAATTTAAATTTGCCAACCATTCTGTTGTCAACTGCACTTTTTTTTTTTTTTTTTTTTTTTTTTTTTTTTTATATAAATTCCTTTGAGTTTTAGATTGGAGTGAATTCTGAAAGTTTTGTGCTAGATGTAACTTTAACCTTCATTAACCTGTCGCATAATCAAGAACTAGTTTTGTAATTCATGATGAGAGCGTCGGCACCGCCATGCTTGGCAAGTCCCAAAGTTTAAATGAGTAGGAGGCTTTGCATGGAATCTTATGTATTGGACATTAGTTATGTAATTCTAGACTATCGACATTGACTCGAGAGTGAGACATAAAACTTGGCTGGTCCGAAAGTTGAAACTAGTAGGAGGCTTTGCACCATATCCAATGTATTGGATATTCACTATATCCAATGTATTGGATATTATGACTAGTAATTTTAGGCTGGAGACTGATTCCAGAATGAGGCATGAGACTTGGCTAGTCCGAAAGTTGAAACTAGTAGGAGGCTTAGTCTGGATTACTATGTATATTAGGTAAGAAACTAAAGTATTAGTAGTCTTTAAACAAGATTTACTAGTACTTTAAATGTAAACTTTCAGGAGCTCATAAATATTTTTTATAATTAAATGAAGTCAAATAAAAAATCTAACCACTTATTAGTATTATGATTCCTTTGTGTATAATGTATTTAAGATCTATGACCACCTGAGGTTGAAGGACTATATTCTATTCAACTTACTCTCAAATGAGTTGGTACAGTAACTACAACGTCGTCTGGCTATCTTGGACACTCCTCAATCCCAAACTATGAGGAAACCTTACCATACTTTTTGCAAGTTTGGAGTAATGAATATTTTTCTTGTAATTTGGTCGTGAAAAAAAAATATGCGAAAAAAACATCTTATAGAAATTTTAAGAGTCTCCTAAATTACTTATTAAATCCAATGAAAGTATTTTGGGCTGCAGTAATAACCAGCTTATTACCACTAGAGTAGAGTATCTTAAGCAATAAAAAGCAATTTTGCTTATCTATATAAAGATCTTAATTTATTGGAATTAACGATATTATAATAATTTCATTTGGATAGTCCCCTTCCATACGAGGGCCAATGCAAGACGGGCAGTCTCTAACCAATTTTGTTGTATGGGTTACGAAGAGTGTAGATGAGGCCATAGACATTAAACTCTTGAGCAAACCATTGAAGGGTACTTTGCTCTCTGCTAGACAATTGGGCTGGCAAAGTTGAGTTTGCTTGATTGTCTACTTCCAGCCTGAAACTGTATGATCTGGTAACCGTTTCAAAGCAAAAGAATAATGGGCTAATCAAGAGTGCCTGCCATGCAATTGCAGCTTGTGCGGAAGGGGCCTAAAAAGTTTTTCCTAATATTAATGCAGATATGTTGAGAAAAACAGTGACTGCAGAGAATGGAGATAGTCACCTGGAGCGTGGATTCAAATTGATTTGGAAAGTGTTTGTTAAACTGTAAAACCTGGTGGAGACCTTTTACTGAAGCATTTTAATCAAGCAAACTACAGAGCTCCAGTTTCTGTAGTTATAGCCAAAAAGGAAACTTTCAAGCATATGATTCCAGAAGTAAAATCTCATTTCGTTAACATTAGCATGTTTACTTGGCATTTTCCTTGAATACCATATGCATGGTAGTAAGTTTTTGGTTTATAAGTTTAATATAATTGGGTATATCTTTGAGTCACTTGTCTTAGTCTGCAATTTGAGCATCTTCCAGAGGGGCAAATTCAGGGCGGTCACTCTGATTTGACTGGAATTCTCAGTTACCAGATCGAGCAGTCTGACTTCATCTACACCCTTGATCGCCCACCATATACCACATAATTGGTAAAGGCCTATCCACACAGAGTAAGCCCGAGGGACAGTGATACCAGATCTCATTAGGTAATGAGAACGAGGAATAATGACCTCATAAGTGGGAAAACCACAGGCAGGGATCTGGCAACAACAGTGCAACCAGATGGAATGTAGCCCACAATCTCTGCTCATTCAGCTGCCAAATATTGGCGGGCAAAACGAACACTGCAGACACCAATAGTATATATTTGATTTCCTATGTAAAATCATTACTGAAGTATTCAAATCGCAAAGAAAGTGATTTTCCGGCCACGTGCCACTTTACAGATATTAAGGTACCATATTTTATAAAATACCATTAATAAGTTAACTTTTATTTCTTCCAAAATCATTCACTAAACTTTTCTGTCTGTTATATAAAATCCTATAAAAAATCTTATGGGTTTATTAACTCTTATCCTAAAAAGGGTACCTTCATGTTTTTAACATAAATCTACAAAAATCGTTTAATCATAATTTGAGTAACAAATATAATCAGTAGAGAAGAAGCCAAATTAATATCTCAATCAGTAATGGAAAAACTAGATTTTCAAACTACTATAATTAGCAATTGAAGAAATTGCTTGAAAAATCCTGAATTATGGGCATGGAGAGAGAGGGAGAGAGAGAGAGAGAGAGAGAGAGAGAGAGAGAGAGAGAGAGAGAGAGAGAGAGAGAGAGAGAGAGAGAGAGAGAGAGGGGGGGGGGGGTGTATTTTGGTAAGAAAAATTAGCAGAATTATGTGAATATGCCTCAAATTGAAATATACTGAGTAGTGATACAACTCCCAGAATACTTACAAGATTATTTTGTAGAATATTACATGGAGGCAAACCCTGATGAATGGGAGCTAGCAGTGTTGGTGAAAATAGTAAAAAAGAGAAGGTGTGACTGATTGCAATATTTTCATAGGCATCACACTTACGTCAGTTGTCATGACAATATATAGTATGTTCCTTCTAAAGATACTAGAGAGAAAGATTGATGAAAAAGTAGGATTTAGAAAAGTTATGAGTTGTACTGACCAATTAAGACATGTACAGTAATATGTAAAATATACAATCCATTTTTATGGCACTTTTGGACTATGAAAAGCCCTTTAATAGTATGCACCAGACAATTTTGAGGAGTCTTGAGTTATTATGGAGTTCCTCTTAAACATGTAAATTTGATCGTCTGTTCATGAGCATAATAAGTGCAAAATAATGTTAGTGAACAGTGAAGTACTTTAAGGGAATACGTTGTCACCTATGTTGTTTACACACTTCATGGATTTTGTTATGCAGAGAGAAGTTAGGAGATGGTATGCAAAATCTAACAGAGGCCCTTTGCGTCAATAGGCGTAGGAGATAATGACAATGATTTTGATAAATAGTGTGTGTATATATAATTATAATGAAGGGGATTATAAAGAGTTAAAATAAATAACAAAATAGACATATTTAATTTAATGTTTCACTACACCTTTAACAAACCAATCACTATTATCTGTGAACTATTCAAGCTCGATTAGGAAAACTGTAAAATTTCAAATATGATTTGTTCATATATATATATATATATATATATATATATATATATATATATATATATATATATATATATATATATATATATATATATATATATATATGTATATATATATATGTATATATATATGTGTGTGGGTATATATATATATATATATATATATATATATATATATATATATATATATATGTATTATAGCCACGAAAGGAAAAATGAAAAAGACTTGATTGGAGTTAGTACTTTCATCCACTCAGGACATTATCAAACTCAGCAATGCTGAGTTTGATAATGTCCTGAGTGGATGAAAGTACTAACTCCAATCAAGTCTTTTTCATTTTTCCTTTTATATTCATCACGTGTCAGCTTTCGTGATTTCTTCACATATATGTATATATATATATATATATATATATATATATATATATATATATATATATATATATATATATATATATATATATATATATATATACATATTCAGTTTTTAGTCACCTGCTTTATTTATACATTTAAAATAGGAATATATTAAAATTCAGGAAATATAACCATGAAATGACTGCAACTGACGGTTAAGTGATTTTGAAAGATGCAAATTAAGATACAACTCTTATAGCTGTTTCGAGCAATTGTCTTCTGTCTTGTCTTTGGAAATTTGTCCATATCTTTACTTCTGACTTCTCCAGAAACAAGGTAGTCAGTTCTCTCCGACTCGACTTCGAGTTAACATGTAGCTGACTAAGAGGCAGCTGCATGGCTGGGGAAAACTTTCCAAGGCAAATATTCCTCTATTGTGTGGTGTTCTATTTGCTGTAAGTACAATTTGTGAATGCACAATTTGTGAATGCACATTGTTAATTTCATTGATTAGAAAAGTTAGCAGACTTTAGTTGATGTACTTTATTATATGTTTGGCATTGATTGTCTCGGCTTGTTAATTTCATTGATTAGAAAAGTTAGCAGACTTTAGTTGATGTACTTTATTATATGTTTGGCATTGATTGTCTCGGCTTGTGTGAACATTGTTAAGAATCTGTTGGGTTCCTCATTTTGTGAGTGTGATTTTATAAGCGCAATTCATTCATATTAACTCTTGATTTAACAATACGCTGTCGCTTTTTAAACTGTTCAGAAAGCTTACCATTTCTCTAATTCGTTACTTAATTATCCAGACAACCATTCTTTAATATCAATCCCTGACTGAACTGTTAAATCCTTAAACTAGTCTTGGTGAAAATAGTGCTTAAAATACCATCAGAACTGTTTGTAGTTCATATACTAAATAAGACTTGAGGGGACTTGTATATCTACTTATTTTTAGGGTCCTAAATTTTATATATTAACATAGTTTTTGCATTTAACTACTGCCACAGTATAATATTGTTCTACTTTAATTTAGCTTCAATCTCTAGGGTCCTAAATTTTATATATCAACAATTTTTTTGCATTAACTACTGCCACAGTATAATGTTGCTCTATTTTAATTTAGCTTCAATCTCTAGGGTCCTAAACTTTATATATCCAATATATTTTCTGCATTAACTACTGCCACAGTATAATGTTGCTCGACTTTAATTTAGCTTCAATCTCTAAATTCCGGTATAGACTCCACATGCTACAATCTCTAAATTCCGGTATAGACTCCACATGCTATTGGAATTCTCATTCAAATGATAAGGTGTGAAACATCAGTCTTGACCATTGTACTGTTAAAACTCTTTCATCTATCTTTTATATGTACTTGGCAATTATTTCAAGGGTTCTTGCTTAATTAGAGCCATTTTATGGCATTCAATTAACACTTGAGACAAGAACTTGGGAGAAAATCCTGATTTTGATGTCAAAGTAGATGGTAAATGAGGAACTGCACCAGAACTTGTTTCAAAATCCTCCACGGTTCTCAAGACTGAAAAGATAGCTGTAGAGATTGTATGCAGTGGCAAAAAAGTGTTCAGTCTCTTAGTAAAACTGTCGCCTTATTGGTTTAGTTGCGTGATTATAGTTTTAAAATGCCAGTCCCAAGTAAAATTGGTTCAGTTTATTAGTAAAACTGTCGCCTTATTGGTTTAGTCGCTTAATTCTTGTTTTAAAATGCTACTCGCAAGTAAAATGTGGATAATAATTTTTGGTTATGAACTAGGACATTTTGGTGACTTATTTCTACGTAGAATAGTCTGTAGTAATGACAATGTTTTTAACATGAAAGGGCTCGGTCTGAATAGTAATTTAAGATATATAATATTCGAGGGACAATGTTAGATATATAATATTCGAGGGACAATGTTAGCAGGTGGATTTAAAATTTTTCTTTAAGCTACTTCTAGACCTAGCGCCGGTTTTGATTTATATATCCAACTGAACCTTGAACTTCATCTTATTAGTGAAAGTACTTAAATTTCAGGCCTTGTTGGCGGAGCTATTTTATAGAATTGCCGTTTAGATCATTTGAATGCATCCTTTATTAAATATTTGGCTACCCAAAATTGTTACATGCCTACTACTATTACTGGTATTCATCTAAACATACTATATAGATAATTAAAATTATAACATTTAACTAGGGCAATTCTCGGGAAAATTTCTTTTATCGACATTATGGTTATTTAATTCTAATAGGAAATTATTACTTCCAGGTCATGTTTGAAATAAATCACCGAACTTGGATCTTAGTATTTTAATTAGTAATTAACGGCTTGCTCTTTGACCTTGCACTACAACCTATTACTTCTTTTTCAGGTCCAGACTTTGTTCAACAGGGTATTGGTAGCAGATTCTTCCAACAAATGCTCAGAAGTGTTCTTCTAGACTTCAAAGAACTGAAAGGCTGCAAGGTTTTAAAGATTGGCAGGCTCTCTTAAATACATGCATCCTTACTTCGGGAACATTGCAACCCTGCCTGTTACCTTTAGCGCAGGGTTCTTGGAGACTCCACAATAATACAGTTAAATGTTTGTACTGGTTTTATGTAAGGTTTAGGTTAGTTCATTGCAAAATCTTTGAATGCATAAATTTCAGTTTGCGTGGGAGATGGTGCATGCGGAATTTCTTTAGGAATTTAAATTTGAAGATTTTGCAACATTTTTAGGAATAAGGATTAAGTTAGGGAATCAAGTTAGGACGTACTAACACTGTTCAGGTTCTCGGTTACCCCTGCTAGTAATGGGAAAACCTGACGGAATGAGCTACTGAATAGTGATGGGTTAATGTTTGTTTTTGCATACTTATTTGGCGTAAATTTTATTTTAAACTGGGTGACTACAGATACCGGTTAATTTTTGTTAAAATCAACAAGTTTTGTAGATTTCTCTTTTTTTTCTGCACTGGGCTTACTGGATGTAAAGTTTGATTTTTAATGTCATTGTTTCTGTTCTATAATTTTTTCTATTTGATTAATATAAGGATTCCAATAAGTTACTTAAATTTAATATCTACGGAAATATTATTACACGCATTATAATACCTCTTATTATTTTTTTTTCTATAAATTCGCGCATCTTTCATAGTTTAAATTATTTTGATCTCTCTAAGGCTAACATAAATCTGCCCAGCAGTATTAACCTTCCTGAGACCCTATTAGTATTATGATGAAACTTCCCCTCATCTCCTGTGGAAAGGATTAGTATTAATTAAAACATTTTTTTAGGTGAATTTAATTTTAAACTCATTGTTACTTTAAACTGCACCAAAAAAAAAAATATTCTTTTATAAATCTTCAATTGGGAAAAATTCTGAAAGCTTTGTGGAAGATGTAACTTTAACCTTCATTAACCTGTCACATAATAAAGAACTAGTTGTGTAATTATTTCCACATCTTGCCAAGAGCGTCGGCATCACCATGCTTGGCTGGTTCGAAAGTTTAAACGAGTAGGAGGCTTTGCATGGAATCTATGTATTGAACATTAGTTGTGTAATTCTAATTAATTGACATAACTCGAGAGAGACATAAAACTTGGCTGGTCTGAAAGTTGAAACTAGTAGGAGGCTTTGCACCATATCCAATGTATTGGATATTATTAGTAGCAATTTTAGGCTGGAGAATGATTCCAGAATGTAGCATAAGACTTTGCTAATCCGAAAGTTGAAACTAGTAGGAGGCTTAGTCTGGATTACTATGTATATTAGGTAAGAAACTAAAGTGTTAGTAGTCTTTAAACAAGATTTACTAGTACTTTAAATGTAAACGTTCAGAAGCTCATAAATATTTTTTTATAATTAAATGAAGTCAAATAAAAAATAACTAACCACTTATTAGTATTATAATTCATTGTGTGTATAATGCACTAAAGATATATGACCACCTCAAGTTAAAGGACTATATTCCATCAACTTTTAGTGGTGTCAACTACTCTAAAATGAGCTGGTACTGAAACTACAGCCCCGTTTGGATGTCTTGCATGACATTACCAAACTTTTCGCAATTTTGGAGTAATAAATATTCTTATTGTAATTTGGTGTGTTCTTGAAAAAAAGGTCTGGAGAAAAAAAGATCTTACTGATATTTTGAGGGAGTTTCATACATCCAATGGCACCTGGAAAGGATGTGGAAATAAATTCGCCCGGAACAGTTTGGTAAAAACCTTTCGACTTTTATATAATAATTTAGGATTTTGAACTCCTAAATTCAATGGAAATAGTTTGGCCTGCAGTAACAACCAGCTTATTACCACTCTTGTATCTTTAGCAATAAAAAGCAATTTTGCCTGACTATATAGTAGATCTTAATTTATCGGAATGTAACGGTACTACGGTATTTTCATTTGGATAGTCTTTCCATAAGCGGGCAAATGCAAGGTGGGCACACACTATTGACCAAATTTGTTTTATGCGTTACAAGTGTAGATGGAGCCATAGACGATGAAACTCTAAGCAAACCATCGAAGGGTACTTTGCTCTCTGCTCGACGTCTGGCCTGGCAAAGATTAGTTCACTTGATTGTCTACTCCCAGCCTGAAGTTGTTTGATCTAGTAACTGTTTCAAAGCAGAAGAATAATGGGCAAATTAGGAGTTCCCTCCCTGAATTTGCACCTTGTGCGGAATGGACTTAAAAAAAGTTATAATCTTAGTGCAGATATGTTGAGTATGGAGATAGCCGCCTGGAGCGTAGGTCCAAGTTGATTTGTTGTTCAACTGGGTAGTCCCTGGTGGAGACCTTTTACTAAAGCATTTTAATAGAGCAAACTATCTTTCCAGTTTCTGTAGTTTTATCAAGGAAGGAAACTTTCAGGCATAAGATTCCCGAAGTAAAATCTTATTTCGTTAACATTAGCCTGTTTACTTGGAATTTTCCTTGAATACCATCTGCATGGTAGTAGGTTTTTGTTCTATAAGTTTATATGATTGGGTATATCTTTGAGTCACTTGAATTATTCTGCAATTTGAGCATCTTCCACCAGAGGGGCAAAATCAGGGCGGTCACTCTTGATTTGACTGGAATTCTCACTTAGTTATCAGATCGAGCAGTCTATGACGTCATCTACACCCTTGATCACTCGCCATATACCTCATAATTGGTAAAGGCCTATTCCACGGTCCAGATATACCGCCTATCCACACAGTCGAGTAAGCCCGAGGGACAAACAGTGATACCAGATCTCATTGAGTAATGAGAACGAGGATTGATTACGTCAGAAGTGGGAAAACCACAGGCAGGGATCTGGCAACAACAGTGCAACCAGATGGAGTGTAGCCCAAAATCTCTGCTCGTTCAGCTGGAAAAGATTGGCGAGCAAAAAGAACACGGCAGACACCAATTGTATATATGATTAACAATGGAAAATCATTACTGAAATATTCAAATCGCAAAGAAAGGTGCTTTCCGGCCACGTGCCACTTTACAGATATTAAGGTACCATATTTTATAAAATACCGTTAATAAATATTAAAAACTTTTATTTCTTCCAAATTCATTCACTAAACTTTTCTGTCTGTTATATAAAATCTTATAAAAATTCTTGTGTTTTCTAACTCTTACCCCAAAAAAGGGTACCTTCATGTTCCTTTTGATCAAATCTACAAAAATCGTTCAATCATAATTTGAGTAACAAATCTAATCAGCAGAGAAGAAGCCAAATCAATATCTCTATTAATAATGAAAAAAACTAAATTTTCTAACTACTAAAATTTTCTCCCGAGAGAGAGGGTGAGAGAGAAAATTGAGCAGACTTATTTGAATATGCCTTGAATGGAAATATTCTGAGTAATGAAGCAACTCCCAGAATACTAACAAGATTATTTTGTAGAATATGGCGTGGAGGCAAAACCTGATAAATGGGAGCTAGGATTGTTGGTGAAAATGACGAAAAAGAGGCGAGGTCCGACTGATTGCAATGTTTACGGAGGAATCACACTTCGTCAATTGTCATGAAAATATATAGTATGCTCCGTCTAAAGAGACTGGAGAGAAAGATTGATGAAAAGCTGAGAGATGAAAAAGCAGGATTTAGAAAATGTATAATTTGTACTGACCAATTTTCATTTTAAGACATGTACAGCAATATGTAAATTCTAGAAGCCATTTTCTATGGCACTTTTGGACTATGAAAAAGCCTTTGATAGTATGCACCAGAAAATTCTGAGGAGTGTTGTATTACTAAGGAGTTTCTGTTAAACATATAAATGTGATCGTCTGTTCATGAACATAATAAGTGTAAAGTTAATGTTAGTGGATTGCTATCAAATGACTTTCCAGTGAACAGTAAAGTACTTCAGGGGAATACGTTGTCACCTATGTTGTTTACGTTCTTCATGGATTTTGTGTTGCAGACAACAGTTGGAAATGGTAGGGTAAGATTGGACTGGATTGGTAACAGGAAATTAGCAGAACTAGAGTATGCTTATGATGCTTTCCTTATTAGCAGAACACTACAAGACTTGGAAAATTTCCTTACCCGAATGCATGAAATATCACATGAGGTTAGGCTCAAGATAAATAGAGGAAAGACAGAGATAATGACAACGGATTATGCAATGAAAGATGAAATATCATTGGAAGAAGAGATGATTGATGAGGTGGAATTAAGGGAATATCAAATATCATTTGAAGGAGAAATGATTAATGAGGTGGAATCATTTAGATATTTAGGAACTCTGATCTCTAATACGTGGTCTTCAGAATTTGTATTGAATGAAAGATTGATAAAAGCAAAACAGACTATGGCTAGGTTAAGTAAATTCTGGAAATTAAATCACCTGAAATTACATAAAAAAATCATGCTATATATCAGTTTATTGAGATCGTTGTTACTGTGTGGACATGAGTCGTGGTATGACAATGAAACAATATTCAACAAATTTTGTAGATGTGAGAGCAAAGTCCTCAGGAGAATATTAGTAGGTAGATGGTAGGAGAGGATTAGAAACGAAACTATAAGAGATTATTCGAATGTCATATGTGTATGAGATCATGGTGAGGGGCAGATGTAGATGGTTTGAGCATGCTCTCCACACTCCCCAATAGATATTAGTTCACCAAAAGTTGAGCTGGGCTCCACACGACACTAGAAGAGTTGGGAGACCCAGTCCTACACGGTTGAAGACTATGAAGCATGATGTAGAAGATGAATGGAGACGTATTGATTTAAAAGCTCAAGATAGAGATGGTAGGCGAAATCTAACCAAGGCCCTTTGGGTCAATAGGCGTGGGAGATGATGGCGATGATATTTATAAATAGTGTGTCTATATAATTACAATAAAAGGGATTATAAAGAGCTAGAATATATATATAACAAAATAGAATTATATTTAAATTCATGTTTCAATACGCATTTAACATACCGATCAATATTATTTGTGAATCATTCAAGTTTGATTTGGAAAATGATAAAATTTCAAATAGGACTCTTTTGATATTTTGTTTATATCTCTTTTTTTTCATTTTGAGTCACTGTTTTACTCATATATTCAAAATATTAATATAATAACATTCAGAAAATATAACAATGAAACGTCTGCAACTAGTGGTTAAGTGATTTTGAAAGATGAAAATTAAGATACAACTGTTATAGCTGTTTTGGGCAATTGTCTTCTATTTTGTCCTTGGAAATTTGTCAACATCTTTACCTCTGATTTCTCCTGAAAAGAGGTAGTCAGTTCTCCCCGACTCGACTTCGAGTTAACATGTAGTTGACTAAGTAGTCGGCTGCATGGGAGGGGAAAACTTTCCCCAGGCAAATAGTCCTCTATTGTGTGGTGTTCTATTTGCTGTAAGTATATTTCGTGAATACACATTGTTAACTTCATTGATTAGTTAGGTTAGACGTGATAAATTAACGGACCGTAGTGTTTGATTTACATCTAATATTCACTGTTTTGTATTGATTGTGTCGGGTTGTGTGAATCTGGATGTGAATCGTTAATCTGTTTGGTGGCTTATTTTGTGAGCCTGATTGATTATAAGTGCAATTAATTCATATTGAGTTAACTTTTGATTTGACTATATGATGTAGCTTTCTAAGCTTCTCAGAAAGCTAAGCTGATTATTCCTTAATCTAGTCTTGGAGAAAAATACTTAAATACCATCAGAACTGTAGTGTTCATATACTAAATTAGTCTTAATGCGGCTTTTATATTTTACTTATTTCTAGGGTCTTGCTTTCTATTTCAAATTGTTATAATGCAAAATTTATTACAAACGATCAAACTACTATTATAGTATAATGTTGCCGGACTTTTTAGCGATACTCTGTAAACTGCAGTATAGAATCTACATGCCATTTAAATATTTATGCAAATAATAAATTATTAAACTCTAGTCTTGACGATTGCACTGTTAAACACTTTCATCAATTATGTATATGTACTTGACCATTAGTTCAAGGGTTTTCTGGCAGAATTAGAGACTCCCTAATAAGGCGTGAAATAGTTTTATTCCATGAGTCTTTCTACGGATCTCTTACTAGTAAGCTTTTCAATATTGCAAAATTCTTTTGCATAAGATTATAATAGAGTATCTTTTAGCGCTTAGTCTCTGAAAGTTAGCTTTGATCATCAATTTTGTCCAAAACGGTATGTAGGTGAGCTTCCTATTATTTGGACGGTAAATCCATTAAAATAGCCTTGCTACTATTAAAAGTACACCATTTTCATTAGTTTTTTAATGAATCTTGCTTTTTGTCACACCGAAATGCTTTTTTAATAGAAATTTAGGCACTTGGAACCACAGGTGGGACAAATAGTGTCACTTTCGCTGCTAGTAACACCGTAATCTTGACAATACTTTATCATTCTTTCGATGATATCATAATGATAAAAAAATCTTTATAATTTGAATAACACTTTAGACAAGAACTTGGGAGAAAATCCAGACTTTGATGTCAGTAGATGGTAAATGATAAACCGCACCAGACGTTTCATAATCCTCTACGGCTCTCAAGACTTAAAAATAGTGGTAGAGATTTGGGTGCAGTGTCAGAAGTGTTCAGTTTCCTAGTAAAACTGTCGCCTTATTGGTTTATTCACGTGATTTAGTTTTAAAATGCCAGTCCTAATTAAAATTTAGTTCGGTGTATTAGTGAAACTATTGCCTTATTGGTTTAGTCACGTGATTCTAGTTTTAAAATGCGTCCCAAGTAAAATGTGAATAATCATTATTGGTTATGAACGATGACTTTTGGTGACCTTATTTATATGTAGACTAGTCTGTAGTAATGACATAATCTGTTTTTAACTTGATAGCTCGAGTCTGAAGATTAATTTGAGATATATAGTAGTCGAGGGACTTGGTTTGGTTGGAGGTGGGTTTAATACTTATTTTTAAACCATTTAGACCTAGCGCCGGTTTTCATTTATATATCCAACTGAACCTGGGACTTCATCTTTTCAATGAAAGCACATAAATTTCATAACTTGCTGGCGGAGCTGTTTTATAGATTTGCCGTTTAGGCTATTTGAAGCCTAAAACTGAAAAGCTCTTGGATGCATCCTTTATTAGATATTTGGTAGCCCAAAATATTGTTACATGCCTACTACTATTACTAGTATTTGTTTAAATATTCTATATTGATAATTAGAATTTTAGCATATTAAACTAGTGCAATTTTCGGTATAATGGAAAAATTTCGCTTATTGACATTATGGTGATTTACTTTTAATAGGAAAATACTTCCAGGTCATGTTTGAGATAAATCGCTTAATTTGAAGTATTTCAATTGGTAATTAACGGGTTGATTTATGACCTTTCACTACAACCTATTGATTTGACCTTTCACTACAACCTATATCTTTTTTCAGGTCCAGACTTTGTTCAACAGAGTATTGGTAGCAGATTCTTCCAACAAATGCTCAGAAGTGTTCTTCTAGACTTCAAAGAACCGAAAGGTTGCAAGGTTTTAAAGATTGGCAGGCTCTCCTAAATACATGCATCCTTACTTCGGGAACATTGCAACCCTCCCTGTTACCTTTAGCGCAGGGTTCTTGGAGACTCCACAATAATACAGTCTGTTTGTACTGGTTTTATGTAAGGTTTAGGTTAGTTCATTGCAAAATCTTTGAATGTATAAATTTCAGTTTGCGTGCGAGATGGTGCATGCGAAATTTCTTTAGGAATTTAAATTTTAAGATTTTGCAACATTTTTAGGACTAAGGATGAAGTTAGGGATTCAAGGTAGTATGTACTAACACTGTTCAGGTTCTCGGTTACCCCTGCTAGTAATGGGAAAACCTGAATGAATGAGCTACTGAATAGTGACTGGTTAATGTTAGTTTTTGTATAAATTTTTTGGCGTAAATTTTAAAACTGGGCGATTTTTTGGCGTAAATTTTAAAACTGGGCGATTACGGAAACCAGTTGATTTTTGTTCAAATTTAGAAGTTTTGTATATTTCTCTTTCTGCACTGGGCCTTCTGGATGTAATGTTTGTTCAATGTTTAATGTCATTGTTTCTGTTGCATAAATTTTTCTATTTACTCAATATAATGGTTCCAATAAGTTATTCAAATTTAATATCTACGACAGTATTACGTGCATTATAATGTCTCCTTTAATTTTTTTATAAACTCGCGTAGTTTTCATATATAAATTTTCATCTCTCTAAGGCTCATATAAATCTGCGCATCAGTATTAGCCTTCTTGAGACCCTTTTGGTATTATGATGAAACTTTCCCTTACCCCCTGTGTAAAGGATCAGTTTTAGCAGATTTTTTTGTCTAAATTTAGTTTATAGGTATTTTGATAGTAATTTTGCTCTTTTAACTGCACAACATATTTTTAACTTTATATATCTTCGATTGGTGATTATTCAGAAAGCTTTGTGGAAGATGTAACGTTAATCTTCATTAACCTGTCACCTAATAAAGATCTGTGTTGTAATTCTAGGTAGGAGAATTGTAACACCAGGCTTAGCTAGTCCGAAAGTTTGAAACTAGTAGGAAGCTTTGCATCACGTCCAAATCATTGGATGTTAATTATGTAAGTCTAAATTAGAGACAAGGCGCAAGTGATGACTGAATCTTTGCTGTTCCGAAAGTTTAAACTAGTAGGAGGCTTTGCACCATATCCAATGTATTGGATATCTTGACTAGTAATTCTAGGTTAGAGTAATTTTCCAGAATATGTCATGAGACCTGGCTAATCCGAAAGTTGAAACTAGTAGGAGGCCTGAGCCTTGTCCACACAATCGAGCATGCCCGACGGGCAAACAGTGATACCAGACCACAGTAGTTAGTAAGGATGAGGGTTAATGATGTCAGAAGCGGGGAAACCCACAGACGGATCTGGTATTATACATTTTTGCCAGATCACTGCCTTTACTTTAACCGCTTCCGACTTCATCAACACTCATTTTCACCAACTATTGTGCCCTGGTATCACTGTTTTCCCGTCTTGCATGCTCGATCGTGTGGACAGGACTTTAAGTCTGATTTACAATGTATATTAGGTAAGAAGAAAAAGTATGTATTTAAACAAGATTTACTAGTACTTTTATTGTAAACTTTCAGGAGCTCATAAATATTTTTTATAAATAAGTGAAGTCAAATAAAAAAAAAACTAACCACTTACTAGTATCATGATTCCTTGTGTGTATAATGGCCCAAAGATCTATGTCCACTTAAGGTTAAAGTATAATATTCTAAACTTTAAGTAAGAGTCAACCATCTCAAATGTGTTGGTACAGAAACTAAGCCCCGTTTGGACATCTTGAATGACTCCTCGTCCCCAAACTATACGGAAACATTACCAAACTTTTCGTAAGTTTTGAGTAATAAATAATTTTAATGTAATTTGGCGTGTTCTTGAAAAAAGTCTGGGGATAAAAAAAATCTCGATTTATCAATTTTAAGGGAGTTTCATACATTCAATGGCACCTGGAAATGTTGTGGAAATACACCCGGAACCGGTTGTTAAAAACCTTTCGACTTTCATATAATTATAAGGCTTTTGAACTCTTTAAGATTTCATTTTGAATCCAATGAAAATAGGTTGGGCTGCAGTAATAACCAGATTATTACCATTGTTGTATCTTTAGCAATAAAAAGCAATTTTGCTTGGCTCTATATTAAGAATCTTAATTTATCGGAATGTAACTGTTATTGTAATTTAATTTGGACAGTCCCCTTCCATACGATGGCAAATGAAAGGCGGGCAGTCACTAAATTTTGTTGTATGGGTTACGAAGACTGTAGATGAAGCCATAGACGATTAAACTCGGGTAAACCATCGAAGGGTACTTTGTTCTCTGCTCGACATATGGCCTGGTAAAGTCATGAGTTCGCCTGATCGTCTAGTTCCAGCCTGAAACGGTTTGATCTGGTAAGTGTTTCAAAGCAACAGAATAATGGGCAAATCAGGAGTGCCCGCCCTGCATTTGCAGCCTGTGCGGAAGAGATTTAGAAATGTTTCTTCTTAATGCAGTTATGTTGAGAAAAACGGTGATTAAGCAGAGAATGGAGATAGTCACCTGGAGCGTGGGTCCAAATTGCTTGGGAAAGAGTTTGATTTTTCAACTGGGTAGTCCCTGGTGGAGACCTTTTACTAAAGCATTTTTATAAGAGCAAACTCTCTCTCCAGTTTCTGTAGTTATAGCAAGGAAGGAAACTTTCAGGCATATGATTCCAAAAGTAAAATCTTATTTGGTTAACATTAACCTGTTTACTTGGCATTTTCCTTGAGTACCATCTGCATGGTAGCAAGTTTTTCTTTTATAAGTTTTATATAATTGGGTATATCCTTGGGTCATTTGTCTTGAATGAAATTTGAGCGTCTAACACTACAGGGGCAAATTCAGGGCGGTCACTCTTGATTTGACTAGAATCTCTTACCAGATAGAGTAGTGTATGACGTCATCTACACCCTTGATCACTAACCATATACCACATAATTGGTAAAGGCCTATCCAAACTACAGAGTAAGTCCGAGGGACAAAGTGATACCAGATCTCGTTGGGTTACAAGAACGAGGATTAATGACGTCAGAAGTGGGAAAACCACAGGCACGGATCTGGCAACAACAGTGCAACCAGATGGAGTGTAGCCCACAATCTATGCTCGATCAGCTGACAAAGATTGGCGGGCAAAAAGAACACAGAAGACACCAATAGTATATACATTATTTCCAATGGAAAATCATTACTAAAGTATTCAAATTGCAAAGAAAGGGACTTTCCGGCCACGTGCCACTTTGCAGATATTAAGGTACCATATTTTATAAAATACCATTAATAGACTTTTATTTCTTCCAAATTCTTTCACTAAACTTTTCTGTTATATAAAATCCTATAAAAAATCTTATTGGTTTACTAACTCGTATCCTAAAAATGGTACCTTCATGTTCTTTTTATTATATAAATCTACATCACTTGTTTAATCATAATTTGAGTAACAATTATAATCAGTAGAGAAGAAGCCAAATTAATATCTCTTATCAGTAATGAAAAAACTAGATTTTCAAACTACTAAAATTGGCAATTGGAGAAATTGCTTGAAAAATCCTGAATTATGGGCATAGAGAGAGAGGGAGTGAGGTATTTTGGTAAGAAAAATTAGCAGAATTATGTGAATATGCCTCAAATTGAAATATACTGAGTAATGATACAACTCCCAGAATACTTACAAAATTATTTTGTAGAATATGGCATGGAGGCAAACCTGATGAATGGGAGCTAGCAGTGTTGGTGAAAATAGTAAAAAAGAGGTGTGACTGATTGCAATATTTTCATAGGCATCACACTTACGTCAGTTATCATGACAATATATAATATGTTCCTTCTAAAGAGACTAGAGAGAAAGATTGATGAAAAAGCAGGATTTAGAAAAGGTATAAGTTGTACTGACCAATTAAGACATGTACAGTAATATGTAAAATATAGAATCCATTTTTGATGGCACTTTTGGACTATGAAAAGCCCTTTAATAGTAGGCACCAGACAATTTTGAGGAGTCTTGAGTTATTATGGAGTTCCTCTTAAACATGTAAATTTGATCGTCTGTTCATGAGCATGATAAGTGCAAAATAATGTTAGTGAACAGTGAAGTACTTTAGGGAATACGTTGTCACCTATGCTGTTTATGCTCCTTATGGATTTTGTAATGCAGAGAACAGTTGGAAATGGCAGAATATTGGAATGGATTGGTAACAGGAAATTAGCTGACCTAGAGTATGCTAATGATGCTTTCCTTATTACAGAACACCACTGGACTTGCAAAACTTCCTTACCAGAATGCATGAAATATCACACGAGGTTGGGATCAAGATAAATAGAGGAAAGACAGAGATAATGACAACGGATTATGCAATGAAAGATGAAATATCATTGGAAGGAGGGATGATTAATGAGGTGGAATTAAGGGAAGATGAAATGTCATTTTAAAGAGAAAGGGTTAATGAGGTGGAATTAAGGGAAGATCAAATATCATTGGAAGGAGAATTGATTAATGAGGTGGAATCATTTAGATATTTAGTAACTTTGATCTCCAATACGTGGTCTTTATATTTTGTATTTAATGAAAGATTGATAAAAGTAAACCAGACTATGGCTAGGTTAAGTAAAATCTGGATATGAAATCACCTGAAATTACATATAAAAATTATGCTATATATCAGCTTATTGAGATCGTTGTTACTGGGTTGACATGAGTCGTTGCATGACAATGAAGCAATATCAAACAGATTCTGTAGATTTGAGAACAAAGTCCTAAGGAGAATATTGGTAGTTAGATGGTAGGAGAGGATTAGAAACAAAACTATAAGAGAGATTACTAGAATGCCATATGTGTATGAGATCATGGTGAGAGGCAGATGTAGATGGTTTGAGCATGCGCTCGCACTCCCCAATAGAGATTAGTTCACCAAAAGTTGAGCTGGGCTCCACAGGACACTAGAAGAGTTGTGAGAGCCAGTCCTATGAAGCGTGATGTAAAAGATGAATGAAGACGTATTGATTTAAAATCTCAAGATAGAGATGGTAGGCAAAATCTAACCGAGGCCCATTGCGTCAATATGCGTAGGAGATGATGACGATGATATTGATAGATAGTGTGTCTATATAATTACAATGAAATGGATTATAATGGCTATAATATATATAACAAAATAAAATTATATTTAAATTCATGTTTCAATACGCATTTAACATACCGATCAATATTATTTGTGAATCATTCAAGTTCGATTAGGCAAACGATAAAATTTCAAATAGGACTCTTTTGATATTTTGTTTATATCTATATTTTCATTTTGAGTCACTGTTTTACTCATATATTCAAAATAATAACATTCAGAAAATATAACAATGAAACGGATGCAACTAGTGGTTAAGTGATTTTGAAAGATGAAAATTAAGATACAACTGTTATAGCTGTTTTGGGCAATTGTCTTCTATTTTTTCTTTGGAAATTTTTCCATATCTTTACCTACGACTTCTCCTAAAATGAGGTAGTCAGTTCTCCCTGACTCGACTTCGAGTTAACATGTAGTTGACTTAGAGTCAGCTGCATGGCAGGGGAAAACTTTCCCAGGCAAATATTTCTCTATTGTGTGGTGTTCTATTTGCTGTAAGTATATTTTGTGAATGCACATTGTGTATTTCATTGATTAGAAAAGCTTTATAAATTAGTAGTCTTTAGTTGATGTGCCTAATTATTATAACTTTTTGGTATTGTCTCGGCTTGTGTGAACCTTGTTGTGAATCTGTTGGGTTCCTCATTTTGTGAGTTTGATTTTATAAGTGCAATTATTTCATATTAACTCTTGATTCTTTCTAAACTGTTCAGAACGTTTTCCATTTCAAATTCGTTACCTAATTATCCAGACAATTATTCTCTAATATCAATCGCTGACTAATCTGTTAATTCCTTAAACCCGTCCTGGTGAAAATAGTGCTTAAAATACCATCAGAACTGTGTGTAGTTCATATACTAAATAAGACTTTAGGGGATTTATATATCTACTTATTTTTAGGGTCTTAAAATTTTTATAATATTTTTTGCCTTTACTACTGCCACAATTCGACTTTAATTTAGCTTCAATCTCTAAACTCCGGTATGGACTCCACATGCTATTGAAATTCCTATGCAAATGATAAGGTTTGAAACTCCAGTCTTGACCATTATACTGTTAAAACTCTCTCATCTATCTTTTATATGTACTTTGCTATTCTTTCACGGGTTCTTACTTAATTAGAGCCATGTTATGGCATTCAATTAACACTTGAGAGAATAAGTTGGGAGAAAATCCTGATTTTGATGTCAAAGTAGATGGTAAATGAGGAACTGCCCCAGAAGACTTTTCATATCCACTGATTTTGATTTTAAAGTAGCTGGTAAACGAGAAACCGCACAGAAGTTTTTTCAAGATCCTCCACGACACTCAATACTGAAAAAATAGCTGTAGAGATTGTATGTAGTGTCAACAAATTGTTCGGTTTATTAGTAAAACTGTTGCCTTATTGGTTTAGTCGCCTAATTCTAGTTTTAAGATGCCAGTCCCAAGTAAAATTGGTCCAGTTTATTAGTAAAACTGTCGCCTTATTAGTTTAGTCTCCTAATTCTTGTTTTAAAATTCTACTCCCAAGTAAAATGGATAATAATTTTTTGTTATGAACTAGGACATTTTGGTGACTTATTTCTACGTAGAATAGTCTGTAGTAATGGCAATGTGTTTTAACATGAAAGGGCTCATTCTGAATAGTAATTTAAGATATATAATATTCGAGGGACTATGTTTGCAGGTGGATTTAAAATTTTTCTTTAAACTACTACTAGACCTACAGCCGGTTTTGATTTATATATCCAACTGAACCTTTAACTTCATCTTTTTAGTGAAAGTACTTAATTTTCATGACTTGTTGGCGGAGCTCTTGTATAGAATTGCCGTTTATAGACTATTTAAATGCAACCTTTATTAAATATTTGGCTACCCAAAATTGTTACATGCCTACTACTATTACTGGTATTCATTTAAACATACTATATAGATAATTAAAATTATAACATTTAACTAGGGCAATTCTCGGTATATCGGGAAAATTTCTTTTATCGACATTATGGTTATTTAATTTTAATAGGAAATTATTACTTCCAGGTCATGTTTGAAATAAATCACCGAACTTAGATCTTAGTATTTTAATTAGTAATTAACAGCTCTCTCTTTGACCTTGCACTACAACCTATTACTTCTTTTTCAGGTCCAGACTTTGTTCAACAGGGTATTGGTAGCAGATTCTTCCAACAAATGCTCAGAAGTGTTCTTCTAGACTTCAAAGAACCGAAAGGCTGCAAGGTTTTAAAGATTGGCAGGCTCTCTTAAATACATGCATCCTTACTTCGGGAACATTACAACCCTGCCTGTTACCTTTAGCGCAGGGTTCTTGGAGACTCCACAATAATACAGTTAAATATTGTACTGGTTTTATGTAAGGTTTAGGTTAGTTCATTGCAAAATCTTTGAATGTATAAATTTCAGTTTGCGTGCGAGATGGTGCATGCGAAGTTTCTTTAGGAATTTAAATTTGAAGATTTTGCAACATTTTTAGAACTAAGGATGAAGTTAGGGATTCAAGGTAGGATGTACTAACACTGTTCAGGTTCTCGGTTACCCCTGCTAGTAATGGGAAAACCTGACTGAATGAGCTACTGAAGTGACGGGTTAATGCAAGTGATTGCATACATTTTTTGGCGTTATGTTATTTAAACTGGATGATTATGGAAACCAGTTATTTTTTTGTTCAAATTTAGGAAGTTTAGTAGATCTCTTTTCTTCTGCACTGGGCTTGCTGGATGTAATGTTTGTTTAATGTCATTGTTTCTGTTGCGTAAAATTTTTCCATTTACTCAATCTAATGGTTCCAATAAGTTATTTAAATTTGGTATCTACGGAAATATTAGTACACGTATTATAATATCTCATAATATATTTTTATTATAAATTAATTCAGTTTAAATTATTTTTGATCTCTCTAAGGCTAATATAAATCTGCCCAGCAGTATTAGCCTTCCTGAGACCCTATCAATATTGTAATGAAACTTTCCCTTATCTCCCGTGAAAAGGATAGTTTTAAGAGTTTTTAGTAAAGTTCAATTTGCAAATCATTGTTACTTTTAACTGCACCTAAAAACAATTATAAATTCCCTTTATAAATCTTCGATTGGAGAGAATTCAGAAAGCTTTGTGTTAGATGTAACTTTAAGCTTCATTAACCTGTCACATAATCAAGAACTAGTTTTGTAATTCATGATGAGAGCGTCGGCACCGCCATGCTTGGCAAGTCCGAAAGTTTAAATGAGTAGGAGGCTTTGCGTGGAATCTATTGTATTGGACATTAGTTATGTAATTCTAAATTATTGACATGACTCTAGAGTGAGACATAAAACTTGGCTGGTCTGAAAGTTGAAACTAGTAGGAGGCTTAGTCTGGATTACTATGTATATTGGGTAAGAAACTAAAGTATTAGTAGTCTTTAAACAAGATTTACTAGTACTTTAAATGTAAACTTTCAGGAGCTCATAAATATTTCTTATAATTAAATGAAGTAAAATAAAAAAAGAACTAACCAATTATTAGTATTATAATTCCTTGTATGTATATGGACCAAAGATATATGACCACCTCAAGTTAAAGGACAATATTCTATCAACTTGTAGTGGTGTCAACTACTCTAAAATGAGCTGGTACTGAAACTACAGTCTTGCATGACATTACCAAACTTTTCGTAAGTTTGGAGTAATAGATATTCTTATTGTAATTTGGTGTGTTTTTGAAAAAAAGTCTGGAGAAACAATCTTATCGATATTTTAAGGGAGTTTCATACATCCAATGGCACCTGGAAAGTATGTGGAAATAAATTCGCCCGGAACAGTTTGGTAAAAACCTTTCGACTTGTATATAATAATTTTGGATTTTGAACTCCTAAATTCAATGTAAATAGTTTTGGCTGCGGTAATAACTAGCATATCACTACTCTTATCTTTAGCAATAAAAATCTATTTTGCTTAACTATATACAAAGATCTTAATTTATCTGAATGTAACGATATTACGGTAATTTCATTTGGATCGTCTCCTTCCATACGACGGCAAATGCAAGTCTGGCAGATCCTATTTGTCAATTTTGTTGGATGGGTTAAAAGTGTAGATGAAGCCATAGACGATGAAACTCTAAGCAAACCATCGAAGGGTACTTTGCTCTGCTCGACGTCTGGCCTGGCAAAGATGAGTTTGCTTGATTGTCTACTCCCAGCCTGAAGTTGTTTGATATGGTAACACTGTTTCAAATCAGAAGAATAATGGGCAAATTAGGAGTTCCCTCCCTGAATTTGCACCTTGTGCGGAATGGACTTAGTTATAATCTTAATGCAGATATGTTGAGTATGGAGATAGCCGCCTGGGGCGTAGGTCCAAGTTGATTTGTTGTTCAACTGGGTAGTCCCTGGTGGAGACCTTTTACTAAAGCATTTTAATAGAGCAAACTATCTTTCCAGTTTCTGTAGTTATATTTAGGAAGGAAACTTTCAGGCATAAGATTCCAAAAGTAAAATCTTCGTTAACATTAGCCTGTTTACTTGGCATTTTCTTTGAATACCAGATGCATGGTAGTACGTTTTTGGTCTTATTAAGTTTTATATGATTGGGTATATCCTTGAGTCACTTGTATTAGTCTGCAATTTGAGCATCTTCCACCAGAGGGGCAAATTCAGGGCGGTCACTCAGGTTTGACTGGAATTCTCACTGTTACCAGATCGAGCAGTCTATAACGTCATCTACACTCTTGATCACTCACCATATACCACATAATTGGTATAGGCCTATCCACACTATTGAGTAAGCCCGAGGGACAGTGATACCAGATCTCATTGGGTAATGAGAACGAGGATTAATGACGTCAGAAGTGGGAAAACCACAGGCACGGATCTGGCAACAACAGTGCAACCAAATGGAGTGTAGCCCAAAATCTCTCCTCGTTCAGCAGCCAAAGATTGGCTGGCAAAAAGAACACAGCACACACTAATAGTATATACATGATTTCCAATGGAAAATCATTACTGAAGTATTCAAATCGCAAAGAAATTTGCTTTCCGGCCACGTGCCACTTTACAGATAAAGGTACCATATTTTATAAAATACCGTTATTAAATATTAAAACTTTTATTTCTTCAAAATTCATTCACTAAACTTTTCTGTCTGTTATATAAAATCTTATAAAAATTCTTGTGTTTTCTAACTCTTATCCCAAAAAAGGGTACCTTCATGTTCTTTTTAACTAAATCTACAAAAATCTTTTAATCATAATTTGAGTAACAAATCTAATCAGCAGAGAAGAAGCCAAATTAATATCTCTCTCAATAATGGAAAAAACTAAATTTTCTAACAATTTTCTCCAGAGAGAGAGAGAGAGAGAGAGAGAGAGAGAGAGAGAGAGAGAGAGAGAGAGAGAGAGAGAGAGAGAGAGAGAGAGAGAGAGAGGCGGGTATTTTGGTAAGAAAATTGAGCAGAATTATTTGAATATTCCTCTAATGGAAATATTCTGAGTAATGAAGCAACTCCCAGAATACTTACAAGATTATTTTGTAGAATGTGGCGTGGAGGCAAAACCTGATTAATGGGAGCTAGGAGTGTTGGTGAAAATGGCGAAAAAGAGGCGAGGTACGACTGATTGCAATGTTTACGGAGGAATAACACTTCGTCAATTGTCATGAAAATATATAGTATGCTCCGTCTAAAGAGACTGGAGAGAAAGATTGATGAAAAGCTGAGAGATGAACAAGCAGGATTTAGAAAAGGTACAAGTTGTATTGACCAATTTTCATTTTAAGACATGTACAGCATTATATAAATTACAGAATCCATTTTTGATGGCACTTTTAGACTATGGAAAGTCCTTTGATAGTATGCACCAGTCAATTTTGAAGAGTCTTGCGTTATTATGGAGTTCTTCTTAAACGTGTAAATTTGATCGTCTGTTCATGAACATGACAAGTGCTAAGTTAATTTTAGTGGAGTCCTATCAAATGACTTTCCAGTGAAGTGAAGTAATTCAAGGGAATATGTTGTCACCTATGTTGTTTATGTTCCTCATGGATTTTGTAATGCAAAAAACAGTTGGGAATGGCAGAGGAAGATTGGACTGGATAGGTAACAGGAAATTAGCTGACCTAGAGTATGCTAATGATGCTTTCCTTATTAGCAGAACACCACAGGACTTGCAAAACTTCCTTACCAAAATGCATGAAATATCACATGAGATTGGACTCAAGATAAACAGAGGAAAGACAGAGATTATGACAACTGATTATGCAATGGAAGATGAAATATCATTGGGGGGAGGGATGACAAATGAGGTGGAATTAAGGGAAGATGTAATGTCATTTTAAAGAGAAAGGATTAATGAGGTGGAATCAAGGGAAGATCAAATATCGTTGGAAGGAGAAATGATTAATGAGCCGGAATCATTTAGATATATAGGAACTTTGATCTCTAATACATGCTGTTTATATTTTGTATTTATTAAAAAAATGATAAAAGCAAATCAGACTATGGCTAGGTTAAGTAAAATCTGGAAACCAAATCGCCTGAAATTGCATAAAAAAGTCCTGCTATATATAAGTTTATTGAGATCATTGTTACTGTGTGGACATGAGTCGTTGCATGTCAATGAAGCAATATCCAAGAAATTTTGTAGATATGAGAACAAAGTCCTCAGGAGAATATTGGTAGTTAGATGGTAGGAGAGGAATAAAAACAAAACTATAAGAGAGATAACTAGAATGCCATGTGTGTGAGATCATGGCGAGGGGCAGATGTAGATGGTTTGAGCATGCTCTTCGCACTCCCCAAGAGAGATTAGTTCACCAAACGTTCAACTGGGCTCCACAAGGCACTAGAAGAGTTGGGAGACCAAGTACTACATGGCTGAAGACTATGAAGCGTGAAGTAGGAGAAGATAAATGGAGACGTATTGATTTAAAAGCTCAAGCTAGAGATGGTAGGCGGAATTTAATCGAGGCCCTTTGCGTCAAAAGGCGTAGGAGATGATGACGATGATATTGACAAATAGTGTGTCTATATAATTACAATGAAAGGGATTATAAAGAGCTAGAATATATATAACAAAATAGAATTATATTTAAATTCATGTTTCAATACGCATTTAACATACCGATCAATATTATTTATGAATCATTCAAGTTCGATTAGGAGAACGGTAAAACCTCAAATATGATTTGTTCATTTATATATATATATATATATATATATATATATATATATATATATATATATACATATATATATATATGTGTATATATATATATATATATATATATATATATATATATATATATATACACACACACATATATATATATATATATATATATATATATATATATATATATATGTATGTATATATATATAAATATATATATATATATATATATATATATATATATATATATATATATATATATATATATATATATATATATATATATTCAGTTGTTAGTCACTTGTTTTAATTGTACGTTTAAAATAGGAATATATAAAAATTCGGGAAATATTACCATAAAACGACTGCAACTGACGGTTAAGTGATTTTGAAAGAGGAAAATTAAGATACAACTGTTATAGCTGTTTTGGGCAATTGTCTTCTATTTTTTCCTTAGAAATTTGTCCACATCTTTACCTCTGACTTCTCCTGAAACAAGGTAGTCAGTTCTCTCCGACTCGACGTCGAGTTAACATGTAGCTGTTCAGAGGCAGCTGCATGGCAGGGGAAAACTTTCCCAGGCAAATATTTCTCTATTGTGTGGTGTTCAATTTGCTGTAAGTATGTTTCGTGAATACACATTGTTAATTTCTTTGATTAGTTAGGTTAGACTTGATAAATTAGCAGTTCTTAGTTGTTGTTTTACTTCTAATTTCTACTGTTTGGTTTTGAATATCTCGGCTTGTGTGAACCTGCTTGTGACTCTGTTGGGTGGCTAATTTTGTGAGCCTGAGTTATTATAAGTGTAATTCATATTGAGCTTTCTAAACTGTTCAGAAAGCTTTCTATTTCTCTAATTCATCACTTAATGATCCAGTCCCTAGATGAACTGTTATTTCCTTAAACTAGTTTTGATGTGAAGTACTTAAATACCATCAGAACTGTAGTGTTCATATACGAAATTAGTGTTAAGGCTGCTTATGATCCAGTCCCTAGATGAACTGTTATTTCCTTAAACTAGTTTTGATGTGAAGTACTTAAATACCATCAGAACTGTAGTGTTCATATACGAAATTAGTGTTAAGGCTGCTTATATATCTACATAGTCTTAGGGTCTTAAAGTAAAATGCCTAATGTATTACATCGAACAAACTACTGCCACAGTATAATGTTGCGTGACTTTACTATACCCTGTAAACAACGGTATAGACGTTACATGCTATTGAAATTCTTATGCAAATGATAAGGAGTCTCCACGATTGCACTGTTAAACACTTTAATCTATCTTGCATATGTATTTTACCATTATTTCAGAAGTTTATTGCAGAATTAGGGAAGCAGTAATATGGCGGGAAATAGTTTTATTCCATGAGGCTTTATGCTTCTCTAGTACTAGTAAGCTTTGTCAATATTGCAAATTCCTTTTGCCGAGGATTGAGTATCTTTTAGCGCCTAGTCTGTGAAGCTTAGCTTTAATTAATACTCTTGTCTCCAACGGTATGTAGGAGAGTTTCCAACTATTGAGGCTGTAAATCTACTAGTGGAAGTTTTTTTTTTTTTTTTTTTTTTTTTTTTTAATCGTGCTTTTTCACACGAATACTCTTAATCCAAAAGTCGCCACTTGAAACTACAGGTGGGGCAAATACTGTCACTTTCGCTGCTAATAACGCCGGAATCTTGCCAGTTCTTTTATCTTTCTTTCGATATCATAATATTGCTAAAGAATAATCTTTATCATTTAAATAACACTTTAGAGAAGAACTTTGGAGAAAATCCAGACTTTGAAGGCAAAGTTGATGGTAAATGAGAAACCGCACCAGAAGTTTCATGATTCTCCACGGTTCTCAAGACTAAGAAATAGCAGTAGAGATTTGTGCAGTGTCAAAAGTGTTGGGTTTACTGTCTCCTTATTGGTTTATTCACGTTATTCTAATTTAAAATGCCAGTCCTTAGTAAAGTGTGGTTCAGTTTATTGGTAAAACTGACTTCTTATTGGTTTAGTAACGTGATTCTAGTTACAAAATGCCAGTCACAAGTAAAATGTGGATAATAATCGTTAGTATAATAATCGTTAGTAATGAACTATGACATTGGTGACTTATTTCTACTTAGAATAGTCTGTAGTAATGAAATCATATTTTTGACATGGAAGAGCTCAGTCTGAAGAATAATTTGATATATAACAGTCGAGGGACTTGGTTTGTTTGCAGGTGGGTTTAAAATTTGTTTTTAAAACTACTTTTAAACCTAGCGCCTGTTTTAATTTGTATATCCAACTGAACCTTGGACTTCTTTTCAATGAAAGCACCTAAATTTCATAACTTGCTGGCGGAGCTGTTGTATAGCATTGCCGTTTAGACTATTTGAGGCCTGAAACTGAAAAGCTCTTGGATGTATCCTTTATCAAATATTTGGTAACCCAAAATTTTCTGTTGCATGCCTCCTATCATTACTGGTTTTTATTTAAACTTTCTATACAGGTAATTAGAATTATAGATATTAAACTAGGAAAATTGTTGGTTAATCGGGAAAACTGTTTGGATATCATGGTTACTTGATTTTAATAGGAAATTATTACTTCCAGGTTATATTTGAAATAAATCTCTGAATTTAGAACTTGGAATATTAATTAGTAATTAACGGCTTGCTTTTTTACCTTGCACTACAACCTATTACTTCTTTTTCAGGTCCAGACTTTGTTCAACAGGGTATTGGTAGCAGATTCTTCCAACAAATGCTCAGAAGTGTTCTTCTAGACTTCAAAGAACTGAAAGGCTGCAAGGTTTTAAGATTGGCAGGCTCTCTTAAATACATGCATCCTTACTTCGGGAACATTGCAACCCTGCCTGTTACCTTTAGCGCAGGGTTCTTGGAGACTCCACAATAATACAGTTAAATGTTTGTACTGGTTTTATGTAAGGTTTAGGTTAGTTCATTGCAAAATCTTTGAATGCATAAATTTCAGTTTGCGTGCGAGATGGTGCATGAGAGATTTCTTTAGGAATTTAAATTTGAAGATTTTGCAACATTTTTAGGACTATAAATGAAGTTAGGGATTCAAGGTAGGATGTACTAACACTGTTCAGGTTCTTGGTTACACCTGCTAGTAATGGGAAAACCTGACGGAATGAGCTACTGAATAGTGACTGGTTAATGTTTGTTTTTGCGTAAAATTTTTGGCGTTAATTTTTAAACTGGGGGATTACGGAAACCAGTTAATTTTTGTTCAAATTTAGAAGTTTTGTAGGCTTTTTCTTTCTGCACTGGGCTTTCTGGATGTAATGTTTGTTTAATGTCATGGTTTGTTTCATAGATTTTGCTATTCACTTAATATAATGGTTCCAATAAGTTACTTAAATTTAATATTTACGTAAGTATTACATATATTATGTCTCTTTTAAATTCCTTTAATAAATTCGCGTAGCTTTCATATATAAATTAGTTTGATCTCTCCAAGGCTAATATAAATCTGCTCTGCAGTATTAACCTTTTTAAATTCCTTTAATAAATTCGCGTAGCTTTCATATATAAATTAGTTTGATCTCTCCAAGGCTAATATAAATCTGCTCTGCAGTATTAACCTTCCTGAGACCCTATCGGTATTATGATTAGGATCAGTTTTGATAAATATTTTATCGATAAATCTAAATTTCAAACCATTGTTAACTGCACATTTTTTTTTTTTTTATAAATTCCTTTATGAAGTTTAGATTAGAGTAAATTCAGAGAGCTTTGTGTTAGATGTAACTTAAAACTTCATTAACCTGTCACATAATCAAGAACTAGTTTTGTAATTCATGATGAGAGCGTCGGCACCGCCATGCTTGGCAAGTCCGAAAGTTTAAATGAGTAGGAGGCTTTGCATGGAATCTTATGTATTGGACATTAGTTATGTAATTCTAAATTATTGACGTGACTCGAGAGTGAGACATAAAACTTGGCTGGTCCGAAAGTTGAAACTAGTAGGAGGCTTTGCACCATATCCAATGTATTGGATATTCACCATATCCAATGTATTTGATATTATGACTAGTAATTTTAGGCTGGAGACTGATTCCAGAATGAGGCATGAGACTTGGCTAGTCCGAACGTTGAAACTAGTAGGAGGCTTAGTCTGGATTACTATGTATATTAGGTAAGAAAGTAAAGTATTAGTAGTCTTTAAACAAGATTTACTAGTACTTTAAATGTAAACTTTCAGGAGCTCATAAATATTTTTTATAATTAAATGAAGTCAAATAAAAAAATCTAACTACTTATTAGTATTATGATTCCTTTGTGTATAATGTACTTAAGATCTATGACCACCTGAGGTTATTTTTTATAATTAAATGAAGTCAAATAAAAAAATCTAACTACTTATTAGTATTATGATTCCTTTGTGTATAATGTACTTAAGATCTATGACCACCTGAGGTTAAAGGACTATATTCTATTCAACTTTTAGTAGTGTCAACTACTCTCATTTGAGTTGGTACAGTAACTACAACGTCGTCTGGCTATCTTGGACACTCCTCAGTCCCAAACAGTAAGGAAACCTTACCAGGCTTCTTGCAAGTTTGGAGTAATGAATATTTTTCTTGTAATTTGGTCGTGAAAAATAATGCGAAAAAAAAATCTTTGGAAATTTTAAATACTGACATCCAATGGCACCTGGAAAGGTTGTAGAAATAAATTACACCCGGAACAGTTTAGTAAAAACCTTGAGACTTTTTTATACTAATTCAAGACTTTGGACTCTTGAATTATTTATTAAATCCAATGAAAGTATTTTGGGCTGCAGTAATAACCAGCTTATTACCACTAGAGTAGAGTATCTTAAGCAATAAAAAGCAATTTTGCTTATCTATATAAAGATCTTAAGTTATTGGAATTAACGATATTATAGTAATTTCATTTGGATAGTCTCCTTCCATACGAGGGCCAATGCAAGGCGGGTAGTATCTTAACCAATTTGGTGGTATGGGTTAAAAGTGTAGATGAAGCCATAGACGATGAAACTCTTAAGCAAACAATCGAATGGTACTTTGCTCTCTGCTCGACATCTGGGATGGCAAAGATGAGTTTGCTTAATTGTGTACTTCCAGCCTGAAACTGTTTGATCTGGTAACTGTTTCAAAGCAAAAGAAGAATGGGCAAATCAAGAGTGCCTGCCATGCAATTGCACCTTGTGCGGAAGGTGCTTAAAAAGCTCTAATCTTAATGCAGATATGTTAAGAATGGGAGATAGTAGCCTGGAGCTTGGTCCAAATTTATTTGGAAAGAGTTTGCTTGCAGAACTGGGTATTCCCTGGTGGAGACCTTTTACTAAAGAATTTTAATAGAGAATTTTAATAGAGCAAACCACCTCTCCAGTTTCTGTAGTTATAGCAAGGAAGGAAACTTTGAAGCATATGATTCCAGAAGTAAAATCTTATTTCGTTAACATTAGCCTGTTTGCTTGGAATTTTCCTTGAATACCCTCTGCATGGTAGGAAGTTTTTGGTTTATAAGTTTTATATAATTGGGTATATCCTTGGGTCATTTGTCTGTCTGAAATTTGAGCCTCTAACACTAGAGGGTCAAATTCAGGGCAGTCACTCTTGATTTAACTGGAATCTCTGTTACCAGATCGGGTAGTGTATGATGTCATCTACACACTTGATCGCCAACCATTTACCACAAAATTGGTAAAGGCCTATCCAAACAGTATGTCCGAGGGACAAAATGATACCAGATCTCGTTGGGTTACAAGAACGAGGATTAATGACGTCAGAAGTGGGAAAACCACAGGCTGGGATCTGGCAACAACAGTGCAACCAGATGGAGTGTAGCTCACAATCTCTGCTCGTTCAGCTGCCAAAGATTGGCGGGCAGAAAGAACACAGCAGACACCAATTGTATATAAGATTTACAATGGAAAATCATTACTGAAATATTCAAATCGCAAAGAAAGGTGCTTTCCGGCCACGTGCCACTTTACAGATATTAAGGTACCATATTTTATAAAATAGTTAATAAATATTAAAAACTTTTATTTCTTCCAAATTCATTCACTAAACTTTTCTGTCTGTTATATAAAATCTTATAAAAATTCTTATTTCTAACTCTTATCCCAAAAAAGGGTACCTTCATTTTCTTTTTAATCAAATCTACAAAAATCCTTCATTTTCTTTTTAATCAAATCTACAAAAATCCTTCATTATCATAATTTGAGTAACAAATCTAATCAGCAGAGAAGAAGCCAAATCAATATCTCTATCAATAATGGAAAAAAACTAAATTTTCTAACTACTAAAATTTTCTCCCAAGAGAGGGGGAGAGAGAGAGAGAGGCGGGTATTTTGGTAAGAAAATTGAGCAGACTTATTTGAATATGCCTTGAATGGAAATATTCTGAGTAATGAAGCAACTCCCAGAATACTAACAAGATTATTTTATAGAATATGGCGTGGAGGCAAAACCTGATAAATGGGAGCTAGGAGTGTTGGTGAAAATGACGAAAAAGAGGCGAGGTCCGACTGATTGCAATGTTTACGGAGGAATCACACTTCGTCAATTGTCATGAAAATATATAATACGCTCCGTCTAAAGAGACTGAAGAGAAAGATTGATGAAAAGCTGAGAGATGAAAAAGCAGGATTTAGAAAATTAGGTTTTACTGACCAATTTTCATTTTAAGACATGTACAGCAATATGTAAATTCTAGAAGCCATTTTCTATGGCACTTTTGGACTATGAAAAAGCCTTTGATAGTATGCACCAGAAAATTCTGAGGAGTCTTGCATTACTAAGGAGTTTCTGTTAAACATATAAATGTGATCGTCTGTTCATGAACATAATAAGTGTAAAGTTAATGTTAGTGGATTGCTATCAAATGACTGAACAGTGAAGTACTTCAGGGGAATACGTTGTCACCTATGTTGTTTACGTTCTTCATGGATTTTGTGTTGCAGAGAACAGTTGGAAATGGTAGGGTAAGATTGGACTGGATTGGTAACAGGAAATTAGCTGACCTAGAGTATGCTAATGATGCTTTCCTTATTAGCCGAACACTACAAGACTTGGAAAATTTCCTTACCGGAATGCATGAAATATCACACGAGGTTAGGCTCAAGATAAATAGAGGAAAGACAGAGACAATGACAACGGATTATGCATTGAAAGATGAAATATCATTGGAAGAAGAGATGATTGATGAGGTGGAATTAAGGGAATATCAAATATCATTTGAAGGAGAAATGATTAATGACGTGGAATCATTTAGATATTTAGGAACTCTGATCTCTAATACGTGGTTTTCAGAATTTGTATTAAATGAAAGATTGATAAAAGCAAAACAGACTATGGCTAGGTTAAGTAAATTCTGGAAATTAAATCACCTGAAATTACATAAAAAAATCATGCTATATATCAGTTTATTGAGATCGTTGTTACTGTGTGGACATGAGTCGTGGTATGACAATGAAACAATATTCAACAAATTTGGTAGATGTGAGATCAAAGTCCTCAGGAGAATATTGGTAGGTAGATGGTAGGAGAGGATTAGAAACGAAACTATAAGAGATTATTCGAATGTCATATGTGTATGAGATCATGGTGAGGGGCAGATGGAGATGGTTTGAGCATGCTCTTCGAACTCCCAAAGAGAGATTAGTTCACCAAAAGCTCAACTGGGCTCCACACGACACTGGAAGAGTTGGGAGACCCAGTCCCACATGTTTGAGGACTATGAAGCATGATGTAGAAGATGAATGGAGACGTATTGATTTAAAAGCTCAAGATAGAGATGGTAGGTGAAATCTAACCAAGGCCCTTTGGGTCAAGAGGCGTAGGAGATGATGACGATGATATTTATAAATAGTGTGTCTATATAATTACAATAAAAGGGTTTATAAAGAGCTAGAATATATATAACAATATAAAATTATATTTAAATTCATGTTTCAATACGCATTTAACATACCGATCAATATTATTTGTGAATCATTCAAGTTTGATTTGGAAAATGATAAAATTTCAAATAGGACTCTTTTGATATTTTGTTTATATCTATATTTTCATTTTGAGTCACTGTTTTACTCATATATTCAAAATATTAATATAATAACATGAAATGAAACAATGAAACGGCTGCAACTAGTGGTTAAGTGATTTTGAAAGATGAAAATTGAGATACAACTGGTATTGCTGTTTTGGGCAATTGTCTTCTATTTTGTCCTTGGAAATTTGTCAACATCTTTACCTCTGATTTCTCCTGAAAAGAGGTAGTCAGTTCTCCCCGACTCGACTTCGAGTTAACATGTAGTTGACTAAGTAGTCGGCTGCATGGCTGGGGAAAACTTTCCCAGGCAAATATTTCTCTATTGTGTGGTGTTCTATTTGCTGTAAGTATATTTCGTGAATACACATTGTTAACTTCATTGATTAGTGAGGTTAGACTTGATAAATTAACGGACCGTAGTGTTTGATTTACATCTAATATTTACTGTTAGTATTGATTGTGTCGGGTTGTGTGAATCTGGATGTGAATCGTTAATCTGTTTGGTGGCTTATTTTGTGAGCCTGATTGATTATAAGTGCAATTAATTCATATTGAGTTTACTTTTGATTTGACTATATGATGTAGCTTTCTAAGCTTCTCAAAAAGCTTAACTGATTATTCCTTAATCTAGTCTTGGAGAAAAATATTTAAATACCAACAGAACTGTAGTGTTCATATACTAAATTATATACTAAATCAGTCTTAATGCGGCTTTTATATTTTACTTAGTTCTAGGGTCTTGCTTTCTATTTCAAATTGTTATAATGCAAAATTTATTACATACGATCAAACTACTGTTATAGTATAATGTTGAGGGAATATTTAGCGTTACTCTGTAAAACTGCAGTATAGAATCTACATGCCATTTAAATATTTATGCAAATAATAAATTATTAAACTCTAGTCTTGACGATTGCACTGTTAAACACTTTCATCAATTATGTGTATGTACTTGACCATTATTAAAAGGGTTTTCTTGCAGAATTAGAGACTCTCTAATAAGGCGTGAAATAGTTATATTCCATGAGTCTTTCTACGTATCTCGTACTAGTAAGCTTTTCAATATTGCAAAGTTCTTTTGCATAAGATTTTAATAGTATCTTTTAGCGCTTAATCTCGGAAAGTTAGCTTTGATCATTAATTTTGTCCAAAACGGTATGTAGGTGAGCTTCCTGTTATTGGGACGGTAAATCTATTAAAATAGCTCCGCTACTATTAAAAGTACACCATTTTCATTTGTTTTTTAATGAATCTTGCTTTTTTAATAGAAATTTACGCACTTGGAACCACAGGTGGGACAAATAGTCACTTTCGCTGCTAGTAACACCGTAATCTTGACAGTACTTTATCATTCTTTCGATGATATCAGAATGATAAAAAAATCTTTATAATTTAAATAACACTTTAGACAAGAACTTGGGAGAAAATCCAGACTTTGATGTCAGTAGATGATAAATGAGAAACTGCACCAGACGTTTCATAATCCTCTACGGCTCTCACGACTTAAAAATAGTGGTAGAGATTTGGGTGCAGTGTCAGAAGTGTTCAGTCTCTTAGTAAAACTGTCGCCTTATTGGTTTATTCACGTGATTTAGTTTTAAAATTCCAGTCCCAGTCCTAAGTAAAATTTAGTTCGGTGTATTAGTGAAACTATTGCCTTATTGGTTTAGTCACGTGATTCTAGTTTTAAAATGAGTCCCAAGTAAAATGTGAATAATCATTATTGGTTATGAACGATGACTTTTGGTGACCTTATTTCTATGTAGACTAGTCTGTAGTAATAACATAATCTGTTTTTAACTTGATAGCTCGAGTCTGAAGATTAATTTGAGATATATAGTAGTCGAGGGACTTGGTTTGGTTGGAGGTGGGTTTAATACTTATTTTTAAACCATTTAGACTTAGCGCCGGTTTTCATTTATATATCCAACTGAACCTGGGACTTCATTTTTCAATGAAAGCACATAAATTTCATAACTTGCTGGTGGAGCTGTTTTATAGATTTGCCGTTTAGACTATTTGAAGCCTAAAACTGAAGAGCTCTTGGATGTATCCTTTTTCAAATATTTGGTAACCCAAAGTTTTCTGTTTCATGCCTCCTATTACTGGTTTTTATTTAAACTTTCTATACAGGTGATTAGAATTATAGCATATTAAACTAGGTCAATTGTCGGTTAATCGGGAAAATTTTTTTTGGACATTATGGTTACTTTATTTTAATAGGAAATTATTACTTCCAGGTTATATTTGAAATAAATCCCCGAATTTAGAACTTGGTATTTTAATTAGTAATTAACGGCTTGCTTTTTTACCTTGCACTACAACCTATTATTTCTTGTTTCAGGTCCAGACTTTGTTCAACAGGGTATTGGTAGCAGATTCTTCCAACAAATGCTCAGAAGCGTTCTTCTAGACTTCAAAGAACTGAAAGGCTGCAACCTATTATTTCTTGTTTCAGGTCCAGACTTTGTTCAACAGGGTATTGGTAGCAGATTCTTCCAACAAATGCTCAGAAGCGTTCTTCTAGACTTCAAAGAACTGAAAGGCTGCAAGGTTTTAAAGATTGGCAGGCTCTCTTAAATACATGCATCCTTACTTCGGGAACATTGCAACCCTGCCTGTTACCTTTAGCGCAGGGTTCTTGGAGACTCCACAATAATACGGTCAAATGTTTGTACTGGTTTTATGTAAGGTTTAGGTTAGTTCATTGCAAAATCTTTGAATGCATAAATTTCAGTTTGCGTGTGAGATGGTGCATGCGAGATTTCTTTAGGAATTTAAATTTGAAGATTTTGCAATATTTTTAGGACTAAGGATGAAGTTAGGGATTCAAGGTAGGATGTACTAACACTGTTCAGGTTCTCGGTTACTCCTGCTGGTAATGGGAAAACCTGAATGAATGAGCTACTGAATAGTGACGGGTTAATGTTAGTTTTTGCATACATTTTTTGGCGTAAATCTTTAAACTGGGCGATTATGGGAACCAGTTGATTTTTGTTCAAATTTAGAAGTTTTGTAGTTTTCTTTCTTTCTGCACTGGGCTTTCTGGATGTAATGTTAGTTCTGGGCTTTCTGGATGTAATGTTAGTTCAATGTCATTGTTTCTGTTGCATAAATTTTTCCTTTTACTTGATATAATGGTTTCAAGAAGTTATTCAAATTTAATATTTACGACAGTATTACGTGCATTATAATGTCTCCTTTAATTTTTTATAAATTCGCGTAGCTTTCATATATAAATTTTGATCTCTCTAAGGCTTATATAAATCTGCGCAGCAGTATTAGCTTTCTTGAGACCCTTTTGGTATTATGAATTTTTCCCTTACCCTCTGTGTAAAGGATCAGTTTTAACAGATTTTTTTTGTCTAAATTTAGATTATAGGTATTTTGACAGTAATTTTGCTCTTTTAACTGCACAATGTTTTTTATACTTTACTTTGTATATCTACGATTGGTGATTATTCAGAAAGCTTTGTAAAAGATGTAACGATAATCTTCATTAACCTGTCACCTAATAAAGAGCCGTGTTGTAATTCTAGGTAGGAGAATTGTAAAAGATGTAACGATAATCTTCATTAACCTGTCACCTAATAAAGAGCCGTGTTGTAATTCTAGGTAGGAGAATTGTAACACCAGGCTTTTGCTAGTCCGAAAGTTTGAAACTAGTAGGAAGCTTTGCATCACATCCAAATCATTGGATGTTAATTATGTAAGTCTAAATTAGAGACAAGGCGCAAGTGATGACAAACTTTGCTGTTCCGAAAGTTTAAACTAGTAGGAGGCTTTGCACCATATCCAATGTATTGGATATCATGACTAGTAATTCTAGGTTAGAGTATTTTTCCAGAATGTCATGAGACCTGGCTAATCCGAAAGTTGAAACTAGTAGGAGGCCTGAGCCCTGTCCACACAATCGAGCATGCCCGACGCGCAAACTGTGATACCAGACCACTGTAGTTAGTAAGGAGTGTTAATATTGTCAGAAGCGGGGGAAACCACACAGGGATATGGCATCATACATTGTTGCCAGATCCCTGCCTTTACTTTTTCCGATTCTTTCTCAACCCTCATTTTCACCAACTATTGTGCCCTGGTATCACTGTTTGCCCGTCGTGCGTGCTCGATTGTGTGGACAGGACTTTAGTCTGATTTACAATGTATATTAGGTAAGAAGAAAAAGTATGTCTAATAAGATTTACTAGTACTTTTATTGTAATCTTTCAGGAGCTCATGAATATTTTTATAAATAAGTGAAGTCAAATAAAAAAAAAAACTAACCACTTACTAGTATTATGATTCCTTGTGTGTATAATGGCCCAAAGATTGATGTCCCCCTAAGGTTGAAGTATAATTATTCTAAAATTTTAGTAGTCTACTACTCTCAAATGTGTTGGTACGGAAACTACAGCCCCGTTTGGAGTTTCAGCCCCGTTTGGATATCTTTCATGACTCCTCGGTCCCAAACTATACGGAAACATTACCAAACTTTTCCTAAGATTAGGAGTAATAAATATTTTAATGCAATTTGGAGTAGTCTTGAAAAATAAGTCGGGGGACAAAAAAAAAAAAATCTTAATTTATCGAAATTAAGGGAGTCTCGTACATTCAATGTCTCCTGGAAATACACCCGGAATAGATTGTTAAAAACCTTTCGACTTTTATATAATAATTTAAGGCTTTTGAACTCCAAAATTTCATTTTGAATCCAATGACAATAGTTTGGGCTGCAGTAATAACCAGCTGATTACCCCACTTGTATCTATAGCGATAAAAAGCAATTTTGCCTAGTTCTATATTAAGATCTTAATTTATCGGAATGTAACGATATTTTAATTTAATTTGGAAAATCTCCTTCCATACGATGGCAAATGCAAGGCGGGCAATCACTAAATTTTGTTGTACGGGTTACGAAGAGTGTAGATGAAGCCATAGACGATAAAACTCTGGTAAACCATCGAAGGGTACTTTGCGCTCTGCTCAACGTATGGCCTGGTAAAGTCACGAGTTCGCCTGATTGTCTAATAACAGCATGAAACGGTTTGATCTGGTGTTTAAAAGCAACAGAATAATGGGCAAATCAGGAGTGCCCGCCCTGCATTTGCAGCCTGTGCGGAAGGGGTTTAAGGGGTTTAGAAGTTTTAATTCTTAAAACAGTTATGTTGAGAAAAACTGTGATTAAGCAGAAAATGGAGATGGTCACCTGGAGCATGGGCCCAAATTGCTTGGGAAAGGTTTTGATTTCAATTGGGTAGTCCCTGGTGGAGACTTTACTAAAGCATCTTAATAAGAGCAAACTGTCTCTCTCCAGTTTCTGTAGTTATAGCAAGGAAGGAAACTTTCAAGCATATGATTCCAGAAGTAAAATCTTATTTGGTTAACATTAACCTGTCTACTTGGCATTTTCCTTGAGTACCAAATGCATGGTAGTAAGTTTTTGTTTGGTAAGTTTTATATACTTTGGTATATCCTTCGGTCATTTGTCTTGGTCAGAAATTTGAGCCTCTTTCACTAGGAGGGCAAAATCAGGGTGGTAACTCTTGATTTGACTGGAATTCTCACTTGGTTACCAGATCGAGTAGTATATAACTTAATCTACACCCTTGATCGGCCACCATATACCACATAATTGGTAAAGGCCTATCCACACTATTGAGTGAGTAAGCCCGAGGGACAGTGATACCAAATCAAATTGGGTTACAAGAACAAGGATTAATGACGTCAGAAGTGGGAAAACCACAGACGTATCTGGCAACAACAGTGCAACCAGATGGAATGTATCCCACAATCTCTGCTCGTTCAGCTGGCAAAGATTGGCAGGCAAAAAGAACACAGCAGACACCAATAGTAACTATGATTTCAAATGGAACATAGATACTGAAGTATTCAAATCTCAAAGAAAGGTGTTTTCCGGCTACGTGCCACTTTACCTACATTAAGGTACCATATCTTATAAAATACCGCTAAATATTCAAAACCTTTGTTTCTTCCAAACTCATAAACTAATCTTTTCTGTCTGTTATAAAAAATCTTACAAAAAAATCTTATGGGTTTTCTAAACCTTATCCTAAATGGCAAAAAAGAGGAGAGATCTGACTGATTGCAATGTTTACAGAGGCTTCACAATTACGTCAGATGTCATGAAAATATATCGTATGCTCCTTCTAAAGAGACTAGAGAGAAAGATTGATGGAAAGCTGAGAGAGGAGAAAGTAGAATTTAGGAAAGGTATAAGTTGTACTGACCAATTTTCACTTTAAGACATGTACAGCAATATGTAAATTATAGAATCCATTTTGATGGCACTTTTGGACTATAAAAAGGCCTTTGATAGTATGCACCAGACAATTTTGAGGAATCTTGCGTTATTATGGAGTTCCTCTTAAACATGTAAATTTTGATTCTGTTCATGAATATAACAAGTGCAAAGTTAATGTTAGTGGAGTCCTATCGAATGACTTTCCAGTGAACAGTGAAGTACTTCAAGGGAATACGTTGTCACCTATGTTGTATATGCTCCTCGTGGATTTTGTAATGCAGAGAACAGTTGGGAATGGCAGAGGAAGATTGGACTGGATTGGTATTGGAAATTAGCTGACCTAGTGTATGCTAATGATGCTTTCCTTATTAGCACACCACCACAGGACTTGCAAAACTTCCTTACCAGAATGCATGAAATATCACATGAGGTTGGGCTTAAGATAAAAAGAGGAGAGATAGATAATGACAACAGATTATGCAATGGAAGATGAAATATCATTGGATGGAGGGATGATAAATAAGGTGGAATTGAGGGAAGATGAAATATCATTTCAAAGAGAAAGAATTAATGAGGTGGAATCAAGGGAAGATAAAATATCATTGGAAGGAGAAATGATTAATGAGGTGGAATCATTTAGATATTTAGCAACTTTGATCTCTAATACTTGATCTTTAGAATTTGTATTTAATGGAAGATTGATAAAAGCAAATCAGACTATGGCTAGATTAAGTAAAATCTGGAAACCAAATCGCCTTAAATTACATAAAAAAATCATGCTATATATCAGTTTATTGAGATCGTTGTTACTGTGTGGACATGAGTCCTTGCATGACAATGAAGCAATATCCAACAGATTTTGTAGATATGTGAACAAAGTCCTCAGGAGAATATTGGTAGTTAGATGGTAGGAGAGGATTAGAAACAAAACTATAAGAGAGATCACTAGAATGCCATATGTGTATGAGATCATGGTGAGGGGCAGATGGAGATGGTATGAGCATGCTCTTCGCACTCCCCAAGAGAGATTAGTTCAGAAAAAGTTCAGCTGTTCTCTACTCGACACTAGAAGAGTTGGGAAATCAAATCCTTCATGGCCGAGGACTATGAAGCGTGATTTAGAAGATGAATGAAGATGTATTGATGTAAAAGCTCAAGATAAAGATGGTAGGTGAAATCTAACCAAGGCCCTTTGCGTCAATAGGCGTAGGAGATGATGACTATGATATTGATAAAAAGTGTGTCTACATATTTACAATGAAAGGAGCTAGAATATATATAACAAAATAGAGTCATATTTAAATTCATGTTTCACTATGCATTTAACAAACCAATCACTATTATTTGTGAATTATTCAAGATCGATTAGAAAAACGGTAAAATTTCAAATATGATTTGTTCATATTTTACATATATATACATACATACATACATACATATATATATATATATATATATATACATATATATATATATATATATATATATATATATATATATATATATATATATATATATATATATATATATGTTCAGTTTTTAGTCATCTGTTTTATTTATACGTTTGAAATAGGAATATATTAAAATTCAGGAAATATAACCATGAAACGACTGCAACTGACGGTTAAGTGATTTTGAAAGATGAAAATTAAGATACAACTGCTATAGCTGTTTTGGGCAATTGTCTTCTATTTTTTCCTTGGAAATTTGTCCATGTCTTTACATCTGACTTCTCCAGAAACAAGGTAGTCAGTTCTCTCCGACTCGACTTCGAGTTAACATGTAGCTGACTAAGAGTCGGTTGCATGGCTGGGGAAACTTTCCCAGGCAAATATTTATCTTTTGTGTGGTGGTGTACTTGCTGTAAGTATATTTCGTAAATGCCCATTGTTAATTTTATTGACTAGCAAAGTTAGATTTGATAAATTAGCTGTCTTTAGTTGTTGATTTACATCTAAATATACTTACTTTGTTTGGTGTTGATCGTCTCTGCTTTTGTGAACCTGGTTGTGAATCTGTTGGGTGTCTCAATTTGAGTCTGATTAAGTGCAATTAATTATCCAGACAATTATTCATTAATATTAGTCCCTGGCTAAACTGTTAATTCCTTAAACTAGTCTTGGTGAAAAGGACTTGAATACCATCAAAAATCTTTAGTGTGCATATATTAGTCTTGGTGTGCATATATTAAATTAGTCTTAAGGCTGCCAATATATCAATTAATTTTTAGGGTCTTGCTTTATATTTCGACATATAATAATGCAAAATATATTACATCGGTAGGAACTTCTACCACGGTATGCTGTGTGACTTTATTTAGGTGTTGCCCTCTAAACTGCGAAATAGACTACATGCCATTTAATGCAAATGAAAAGGTATAAAACTCCAGTTTTGACCATCGCACTGTTAAAATCTTGCATCTATCTTGTATATGCACTTCACCAGTATTTAAAGTTTCACCAGTATATTTAAAGTTTCGTGCTGACTTAGTTAAGCCATAGTATGGCGAGAAATAGTTTTATTCCATGAGGCGTTCTACTTCTCTCGTACAAGTAAACTTTATCAATATTCCAAAATTCTTTTACAGAGAATTATTATGAGTATCTTTTAGCACTTAGTTTGTGAAGGTTAGCTTTAATACATTGTCTCCAACGGTATATAGAAGAGCTTCCTATTGTAAGTCGGTGAATCTATTGAATAGCTCCGCAACAAATAAGTACAATTATTCATTTTTTTTAATAAATCATGCTTTCTGTCAAACCGAAATGCTTATTTAATACAAATGTCAGCATCTGGAACCACAGGTGAACAAAGTGTCTCTTTCGCTGCTGACACCGTAATCTTGGCAGTAATCTTGGCATTCTTTCGATGATATCTGAATAATGCTAAAAAAAATAATCTTTATAATTCGAATAAAAATTTTGACAATAACTTAGGAGAAAATCCAGATTTGAAGTAGATGGTAAATGAGAAACAACTAGAAGTTTTTTCATAAGCCACCACGGGTCTCAAGACTAAAAAAAAAATAGCGGTGGAGATTATGTGCAGTGTCAAGTAGTGCTCAATTTCTTAGTAAAACTGTCGCCTTATTGGTTTACTCGCGTGATTCCAGTTTAAAGATGCCAGCCACAAATCAAATTTGGATAATAATCATTGGTTATGAACTATGACATTGGTGACTTATTTCTACGTAGATTAGTATGTAGTGATGACATAATCTCTTTAACATGAAAGAGCTCGGTCTGAGGAGTAATTTGAGATGTATAAAAGTCGAGGGACTTGGTTTGTTTGGAGGTGTGTTTAATACTTATTTTGAAACCATTTCTAGACCCAGCGCCGGTTTTGATTTATGTATCCAAGTGAACCTTGGACTTAATCTTTTTCAGTACTTGATAACTTGCTGGCGGTGCTGTTGTATAGAATGTCCGTTTAGACTATTTGAAGCCTAAAACTGAAAAGCTTTTGGATGCATCCTTTATTAAATATTTTGCAACTCAAAATTTTCTGTTACATGCCTGCTGTTACTGGTATTTATTTAAACATTCTATATAGATAATTAAAATAATAGCTTATTAAACTAGGGTAATTTTCAGTATATCGGAGAGATGTTGTTTATTGACATTATGGTCATTTGACTTTAATAGGGAATTATTACAATCCAGGTTATATTTTAAATAAATCGCCGAATTTAGAACTTAATGATTAGTAATTGATGGCTTGCTTTATGACCTTGCACTACAACCTATTATTTGTTTCAGGTCAAGACTTTGTTCAACAGGGTATTGGTAGCAGATTCTTCCAACAAATGCTCAGAAGTGTTCTTCTAGACTTCAAAGAACTGAAAGGCTGCAAGGTTTTAAAGATTGGCAGGCTCTCTTAAATACATGCATCCTTACTTCGGGAACATTGCAACCCTGCCTGTTACCTTTAGCGCAGGGTTCTTGGAGACTCCACAATAATACAGTTAAATGTTTGTACTGGTTTTATGTAAGGTTTAGGTTAGTTCATTGCAAAATCTTTGAATGCATAAATTTCAGTTTACGTGCGAGATGGTGCATGCGGAATTTCTTTAGGAATTTAAATTTGAAGATTTTGCAACATTTTTAGGAATAAGGATGAAGTTAGGGATTCAAGGTAGGACGTACTAACACTGTTCAGGTTCTCGGTTACCCCTGCTAGTAATGGGAAAACCTGACGGAATGAGCTACTGAATAGTGATGGGTTAATGTTTATTTTTGCATACTTATTTGGCGTAAATTTTATTTAAACTGGGTGACTACAGATACCGGTTAATTTTTGTTCAAATCTACAAGTTTTGTAGATTTCTCTTTTCTTTCTGCACTGGGCTTACATTTTCAATGTCATTGTTTCTGTTCCATAATTTTTTTATTTGATTAATATAATTATTCCAATAAGTTACTTAAATTTAATATCTACGGAAATATTATTACACGCATTATAATGTCTCTTTATTATTTTTTTTTCTATAAATTCGCGCATCTTTCATAGTTTAAATTATTTTGATCTCTCTAAGGCTAATATAAATTTGCCCAGCAGTATTAGCCTTCCCGAGACCCTATTAGTATTATGATGAAACTTTCCCTCATCTCCCGTGGAAAGGATTAGTTTTAATTAAAACATTTTTTAGATTAATTTAATTTTAAATTCATTGTTACTTTAAACTGCACCAAAAAAAAAAATTCTTTTATAAATCTTCAATTGGGAAAAATTCTGAAAGCTTTGTGGAAGATGTAACTTTAACCTTCATTAACCTGTCACATAATCAAGAACTAGTTGTGTAATTATTGCCACATCTTGCCAAGAGCGTCGGCATCACCATGCTTGGCTGGTTCGAAAGTTTAAACGAGTAGGAGGCTTTGCATGGAATCTATGTATTAGACATTAGTTGTGTAATTCTAAATTATTGTCGTGACTCGAGAGTGAGACATAAAACTTGGCTGGTCCGAAAGTTGAAACTAGTAGGAGGCTTTGCACCATATGCAATGTATAGGATATTATGACTAGTAATTTTAGGCTGGAGACTGATTCCAGAATGAGGCATGAGACTTGGCTAATCCGAAAGTTGAAACTAGTAGGGGGCTTAGTCTGGATTACTATGTATATTAGGTAAGAAACTAAAGTATTAGTATGTCTTTAAACAGGATTTACTAGTACTTTAAATGTAAACTTTCAGGAGCTCATAAATATTTTTTATAATTAAATGAAGTTAAATAAAAAAAAACTAACCAATTATTTGTATTATAAATCCTTGTGTGTAAAATACTTGTCTGTATAATGGACCAAAGATATATGACCGTTTCAAGTTAAAAGACAATATTCTATCTACTTTTAGTGGTGTCAACTACTCTCAAATGAGCTGGTACTGAAACTACACCCCCGTTTGGATGTCTTGCATGACATTACCAAACTTTTTGCAAGTTTGGAGTAATAAATATTCTTATTGTAATTTTGTGTTTTCTGGAAAAAAAAGTCTGGAGAAAAAAAATCTTATCGATATTTTAAGGGAATTTCATACATCCAATAGCACCTGGAAAGGATGTGGAAATAAATTCACCCGGAACAGTTTGGTAAAAACCTTTCTACTTTTATATAATAATTTAGGATATTGAACTCCGAAATTATATTCTAAATTCAATGGAAATAGTTTGGGCTGCAGTAATAACTAGCATATCACTACTCTATCTTTAGCAGTAAAAATAAATTTTTCTTAGCTATATACTACGGTCTTAATTTATCTAAATGTGACTATAGAACTGTAATATTATTTGGATAGTCTCCTTCCATAGGAGGGCAAATAAAAGTCAGGCAGATAATATTGGTCAATTTTGTTGGATGGGTTACAAGTGTAGATGAAGTCATAGACTATGAAACTCTCGGCAAACCTTCGAAGGGTACTTTGCTCTCTGGTCGACGTCTGGCCTGGCAAAGATGAGTTCGCTTGATTGTCTACTCCCAGCCTTAAGTTGTTTGGTCTGGTAACACGGTTTCAAAGCAGAAGAATAATGGGCAAATTAGGAGTTCCCTCCCTGAATTTGCACCTTGTGCGGAATGGACTTAAAAAGATATAATCTTAATGCAGATATGTTGAGTATGGAGATAGCCGCCTGGAGCGTGGGTCCAAATTGATTTGTTCAACTGGGTAGTCCCTGGTGGAGACATTTTACTAAAGCATTTTAATAGAGCAAACTATCTTAACAGTTTGTGTTGGAAACTTTCAGGCATAAGATTCCAGAAGTAAAATCTTTGTTAACATTAGCCTGTTTACTTGGCATTTTCCTTGAATACCATATGCATGGTAGTAAGTTTTTGGTCTATAAGGAAGTTTTATAAGATTGGGTATATCCTTGAGTCACTTGTCTTAGTCGTCACTTGTCTTAGTCTGCAATTTGAGCATCTTCCACAAGAGGGGTAAATTCAGGGCGGTCACTCAGATTTGACAAATTCTCACTTTGTTACCAGATCGAGCAGTCTATGACGTCATCTACACCCTTGATCGCTCACCATATACCACATAATTAGTAAAGGCCTATCCATACTATTGAGTAAGCCCAAGGGACAGTGATACCAGATCTCATTGGGTAATGAGAACGAGGATTAATGACGTCAGAAGTGGGGAAAACCACAGGCAGGGATCTGTCAACAGTGCAACCAGATGGAGTGTAGCCCACAATCTCTGCTCGTTCAGCTGCCAAAGATTGGCGGGCAAATAAAAGACAGCACACACTAATAGTATATATATGATTTCCAATGGAAAATCATTACTGACGTATTCAAATCGCAAAGAACGGTGCTTTCCGGCCACGTGCCACTTTACAGATATTAAGGTACCATATTTTATAAAATACCGTTAATAAATATTAAAAATTTTTATTTCAGCCAAATTCATTCACTAAACTTTTCTGTCTGTTATATAAAATCTTTTAAAAATTCTTGTGTTTTCTAACTCTTATCCCAAAAAATGGTACTTTATGTTCTTTTTAATTAAATCTACAAAAATCGTTTATTTAATTAAATCTACAAAAATCGTTTGATCATAATTTGAGTAACTAATCTAATCAGCAGAGAAGAAGCCAAATTAATATCTATCAATAATGGAAAAACTAAATTTTCTCCAGAGAGAGTGGGAGAGAGAGAGGCGGGTATTTTGGTAAGAAAATTGAGCAGAATTATATGAATATGCCTCTAATGGAAATATTCTGAGTAATGAAGCAACTCCCGGAATACTTACAAGATTATTTTGTAGAATGTGGCGTGGAGGCAAAACCTGATGAATGGGAGCTAGGAATGTTGATTGAAAATGGCAAAAAAGAGGCGAGGTCCGACTGATTGCAATGTTTATGGAGGAATCACACTTCGTCAATTGTCATGAAAATATATAGTATGCTCCGTCTAAAGAGACTGGAGAGAAAGATTGATGAAAAGCTGAGAGATGAACAAGCAGGATTTAGAAAAGGTACAAGTTGTACTGACCAATATTCATTTTAAGACTTGTACAGCATTATATAAATTAAAGAATACGTTTTTTATGACACTCTTAGACTATGAAAAAGCCTTTGATAGTATGCACCAGACAATTTGGGGAGTCTTGCGTTATTATGGAGTTCCTCTTAAACATGTAAATTTTGATCGTCTGTTTATGAGTATAACGCGTGCAAAGTTAATGTTAGTGGGGTCCTATCGAATGAATTTCTAGTGAACAGTGAAGTAGTTAAGGGGAATACGTTGTCACCTATGTTGTTTAAGCTCTTCATGGATTTTGTAATGCAGAGAACAGTTGGGAATGGCAGAGGAAGATTGGACTGGTTTGGTATTGCAAATTAGCTGACCTAGAGTATGATAATGATGCTTTCCTTATTACAGAACACCACAGGACTTGCAAAACTTCCTTACCAGAATGTATGAAATATCACATGAGGTTGGGCTCAAGATAAATAGAGGAAAGACAGAATTAATGACAACGGATTATACAATGGAAGATGAAGAATCATTGGAAGGAATGATGGTTAATGAGGTGGAATTGAGGGAAGATGCAATGTAATTTTAAAGAGAAAAAATTAATGAGGTGGAATCAAGGGAAGATGAAATATCATTGGAAGGAGATATGATTGTAGAGGTGAAATCATTTAGATATTTAGCAACTTTGATCTCTAATACGTGGTCTTTATATTTTGTATTTATTGAAAGATTGATAAAAGCATCGCGTTCTTCTGTTTCAGAGGTCCCGAGTTCGCGTCCCGCTAAGGCGCGAAGAGTGAGACCTTCTACCGGGGGTACTCCCCAGGGTTGTGCCTGGGGGGGGGGGGGGGGGGGGAGGTTAGAGGGGGCTAGTGATAGTCCCAGCTGGCTCCTGGTCGCCCGAGGAGGTGATGAAGGTCGTCTCTGAGGAGACCTAAAACCCGCAACTTTAACTTTAACAATAGCTAGGTTAAGTAAAATTGGAAACCAAATCACCTGAAATTACATAGAAAATAATGCTATATATCAGTTTATTGAGATCGTTGTTACTGTGTGGACATGAGTCGTTGCATGACAATGAAGCAATATCCAAGAGATTTTGTAGACATGAGAACAAAGTCCTTAGGAGAATATTGGTAGTTAGATGGTAGGAGAAGAATAGAAACAAAACTATAAGAGAGATTACTAGAACGCCGTATGTGTATGAGATCACGGTGAGGGGCAGATGTAGATGGTTTGAGCATGCTCTTCGCACTCTCCAAGAGAGATTAGTTCATCAAAAGTTCAGATGGGCTCCACATTCACTAGAAGAGTTGGGAGACCCAGGCCTACATGGCTGAGGACTAGGAAGCGTGAAGTAGGAGAAGATGAATGGAGACGTATTGATTTAAAAGCTCAAGATAGAGAAGGTAGGTGAAATCTAACTGAGGTCCTTTGCGTCAATAGACGTAGGAGATGATGAAAATGATTTTGATAAATAGTGTGTCTATATAGTTATAATGAAAGGGATTATAAAGAGTTAAAATATATAACAAAATAGAGTCATATTTAATTTCATGTTTCACTATACATTTAACAAACCAATCACTATTATTTGTGAATTATTCAAGTTCGATTAGGAAAATTGTATATATGTATATATATATATATATATATATATATATATATATATATATATATATATATATATATATATATATATATATATATATATATATGTTCAGCTTTTAGTCACCTGTTTTATTTATACGTCTAAAATAGGAATATATTAAAATTCAGGAAATATAACCATGAAACGACAGCTACTGACGGTTAAATAATTTTGAAAGATTAAAATTAAGATACAACTGTTATAGCTGTTTTGAGCAATTGTCTTCTGTCTTGTCTTTAGAAATTTGTCCATGTCTTTACCTCTGACCTCTCCTGAAACGAGGTAGTCAGTTCTCTCCGACTCGACTTCGAGTTAACATGTAGCGGACTAAGAGTCGGCTGCATAGCAGGGGAAAACTTTCCCAGGCAAACATTTCTCTATTGTGTGGTGTTTTATTTGCTGTAAGTATAATTCGTGAATGCACATAAATTTCGTTGATTAGTCAAGTTAAACTTGATAAATTAGAAGACTTTAGTTGTTGGGTGTAGATTGTCTCGGCTTGTGTGAACCTGATTGTGAATCTGTTGGGTGGTTCATTTTTTGTCTGATTGATTATAAGTTCAATTAATTCATATAAAGTATACTTTTATTTAACTATATGCTCTAGCCTTCTATTTCTTTAATTACCTAATTGTCTAGACAATTACTCTGCATATTATTAGGGTTTTACTTTTAATTTCAACATGTTTTAATACAAAGTTTATTATATAGGAACAAATTACTGCCACAGTATAACGTTGCGTCCTTATTTAGCTTTACGCTGCAAACTCCGTTATAGCCTCTACTTGCTATTGAAATTCCTATTCAAATAAGAGGCATAAAACTCCAGTCTAGACCATAATTGCACAACACTTGCATCAATCTTGTATATGGTACTTTACCAACATTTCAAGAGTTTCTTGCAGAATTAAGGTAACCATAATATGGAGAGTTTTTTTTCAATGAGGCGTTCTACTTCTCTCGTACTACTAAGCTTTGTCAATACTGCAAACTTCTTTTGCAATGGTTTGAGTCTTTTAGCGCTTAGTCTATGAAGGTTAGCTTTAATTAATATTGTCTCCAACGGTATGTAGGAGAGCTTTGTCACACGAACGATCTTTTAATACTAAAGTCTCTTTCGCTACTAGTAACACGTAATCTTGGCAGAACTTTATCATTCTTTCGATGATATCAGAATAATGCTAAAAAAATAATCTTTTATAACTTAAATAATACTTAAGACAAGAACTTGGGAGAAAATCCAGACTTTGATGGCAGTAGATGGTAAATGAGAAACCGCACCAGAAGTTTTCATAATCCCCTACGGCTCTCAAGACTGAAAAATAGCAGTAGAGATTTGTGTGCAGTGTCAAGTGTTCAGTTTCTTACTAAAACTGCACCAAAAGTTTTCATAATCCTCTACGGCTCTCAAGACTGAAAAATAGCGGTAGAGATTTGTGTGCAGTGTCAAGTGTTCAGTTTCTTACTAAAACTGTCTCCTTATTGGTTTAGTCACTTTATTCTAGTTTTAAAATGCCAGTCCTAAGTAAAATGTGAATATTAATTTTTGGTTATGATCGATGACTTTTGGTGACCTTATTTCTACGTAGAATAGTCTGTAGTAATGACAATCTGTTATTAACTTCATAGCTCGAGTCTAAAGAGTAATTTGAGATATATAATAGTCGAGGGACTTGCTTTGTTTGGAGGTGTTTAATATTTATTTTTAAAACATTTCTAGACCCAGCGCCCGTTTGATTTATGTATCCAACTGAACCTTGGACTTCATCTTTTTAGTGAAAGCACTTAAAATTTATAACTTGCTGGCGGAACTGTTTTATAGAATTACCGTTTAGACTATTTGAAGCCTAAAACTGAAAAGCTCTCGGATGCAACCTTTATTAAATATTTGGTAACTCAAAATTTTCTATTACATGCCTACTACTCTTACCGGTATTCATTTCTACTTTCTATATTGATAATTAAAATTATAGCATATTAAAATAGGGCAATTGTCGGTATATCAGGATAACATTGTTTATTGACATTATGGTGATTTGATTTTAATAGGAAAGTACTTCCAGGGTTATATTTGAAATAAATCTTGTCTATTTAGAACTTAGTATTTTAATTGGTAATTAATGGCTTGCGTTGTGACCTTGCACTACAACCTATTACTAACTTTTCAGATCCAGACTTTGTTCAACAAGGTATTGGTAGCAGATTCTTCCAACAAATGCTTAGAAGTGTTCTTCTAGACTTCAAAGAACTGAAAGGCTGCAAGGTTTTAAAGATTGGCAGGCTCTCTTAAATACATGCATCCTTACTTCGGGAACATTGCAACCCTGCCTGTTAATTTTAGCGCAGGGTTCTTGGAGACTCCACAATAATACAGTCAAATGTTTGTACTGGTTTTATGTAAGGTTTAGATTAGTTCATTGCAAAATCTTTGAATGCATAAATTTCAGTTTACGTGCGAGATGGTGCATGTGGAATTTCTTTAGGAATTTAAATTTGAAGATTTTGCAACATTTTTAGGACTAAGGAAATTAGGGATACTAAAACTGTTCAGGTTCTCGGTTACCCCTGCTAGTAATGGGAAAACCTGACGGAATGAGCTTCTGAATAGTCACGGGTTAATGTTTGTTTTTACATACTTATTTGGCGTAAATTTTATTTAAACTGGGAGATTACGGAAACCAGTTAATTTTTGTTCAAATTTGGAAGTTTTGTAGATTTCTCTTTTCTTTCTGCACTGGGCTTTCTGGATGTAATGTTTGTTTGTTTAATGTCATTGTTTCTGTTGCATAAATTTTTCTATTTACTTAATATAATGGTTCCAGTAAGTTAAATATTATCTACGGAAATATTATTACGCTTATTATAATGTCTTAATTTCTTTATTTTATAAATTCACGTAACATTCATAGTTTAGATTATTTTGATCTCTCTAAGGCTAATATAAATCTGCCCAGCAGTATTAGCCTTCCTGAGACCCTATTAGTATTATGATGAAACTTTCCCTTGTATCCTGTGTAAAGGTTAAGTTTTAGTTCAAAATTTTTTTGGTAAATTTAATCTACAAATCTTTGTTACTTTCAAATGCACCAAAAAAAATTTTATTCACTTTATAAATCTTCGATTGGAGAGAATCCAGAAAGCTTTGTGGAAGATTTAACTTTAACCTTCATTAACCTGTCACATAATCGAGAACTAGTTTTGTAATTCCTGATGAGAGCGTCGGCACCGCCATGCTTGGCAAGTCCGAAAGTTTAAATGAGTAGGAGGCTTTGCATGGAGTCCATGTATTGGACATTAGTTTGGACATTAGTTATGTAATTCTAAATTAGAGACAAGACTCAAGAGTGAGACATGAAACTTGGCTGGTCCGAAAGTTGAAACTAGTAGGAGGCTTTGCACCATATCCAATGTATTGGATATTCACTATATCCAATGTATTGGATATTCACTATATCCAATGTATTGGATATTCACTATATCCAATGTATTGGATATTCACTATATCCAATGTATTGGATATTCACTATATCCAATGTATTGGATATTCACTATATCCAATGTATTGGATATTCACTATATCCAATGTATTGGATATTCACTATATCCAATGTATTGGATATTCACTATATCCAATGTATTGGATATTCACTATATCCAATGTATTGGATATTCACTATATCCAATGTATTGGATATTCACTATATCCAATGTATTGGATATTATGACTAGTAATTTTAGGCTGGAGACTGATTCCAGAATGAGGCATGAGACTTGGCTAGTCCGAAAGTTGAAACTAGTAGGAGGCTTAGTCTGGATTACTATGTATATTAGGTAAGAAGCTAAAGTATTAGTAGTCTTTAAACAAGATTTACTAGTACTTTAAATATAAACTTTCAGGACCTCATAAATATTTTTTGTAATTAAATGAAGTCGAATAAAAAAAAATCTAACCATTTATTAGTATTATGATTCCTTTGTGTATAATGTCCTTAAGATCTATGACCACCTGAGGTCCTTTTATGACCACCTGAGGTTAAAGGACAATATTTTATTCAACTTTTAGTCGTGTCAACTACTCTCAAATGAGTTGGTACAGTAACTACAACGTCGTCTGGCTATCTTGGACACTCCTCAATCCCAAACTATAAGGAAACCTTACCAGACTTTTTGCAAGTTTGGAGTAATGAATATTTTTCTTGTAATTTGGTCGTGGAAAAAAAAATATGCCAAAAAAAAATCTTATAAAAATATTAAGAGTCTCCTAAATTACTTATTAAATGAAATAAAAGTATTTTGGGCTGCAGTAATAGCCAGCTTATTACCACTAGAGTAAAGTATCTTGAGCAATAAAAAGCAGTTTTGCTTATCTATATAAAGATCTTAATTTATTGGAATGTAACGTTATTATAGTAATTTCATTTGGATAGTCCCCTTCCATACGAGGGCCAATGCAAGGCGGGTAGTCTCTAACAAATTTTGTTGTATGGGTTACGAAGAGTGTAGATAAGGCCATAGACATGAAACTTTGCTCTCTTGCTTGACATCTGGCCTGGCAAAGATAGTTTGCTTGATTGTCTACTTCCAGCCTGAAACTGTTTGATCTGGTAACAGTTTCAAAGCAAAAAAATAATGGGCCAAAAAAAAGTGCCTGCCATGTAATTGCACCTTGTGTGGAAGGGGCTTAAAAAGCTCTAATCATAATGCAGATATGTTAAGAATGGGAGATAGTCGCCTGGAGCGTGGGTCCAAATTGATTTGAAAAGAGTTAGTGTTTGCTGAACTGGGTAGTCCCTGGTGGAGACTTTTTACTAAAGCATTTTAATAGAGCAAACCACCTCTCCAGTTTCTGTAGTTATAGCAAGGAAGGAAACTTTGAAGCATATGATTCCAGAAGTAAAATCTTAGTTCGTTAACATTATCCTGTTTACTTGGCATTTTCCTTGAATACCATATGCATGGTAGTAAGTTTTTGGTTTATAAGTTTTATATAATTGGGTATATCCTTGGGTCATTTGTCTGTCTGGAATTTGAGCCTCTTAACACTACAGGGGCAAATTCAGGGCGGTCACTCTTGATTTGTCTGGAATCAAACTTAGTTACCAGATTGAGTCGCGTATGACGTCATCTACACACTTGATTGCCAACCATATACCACATAATTGGTAAAGGCCTATCCAAACTACAGAGTAATTCCGAGGGACAAAGAGATACCAGATCTCGTTGGGTTACAAGAACGAGGATTAATGACGTCAGAAGTGGGAAAACCACAGGCTGGGATCTGGCAACAACAATGATACCAGATGGAATGTAGCCCACAATCGCTGCTCGTTCAGCTGACTAAGATTGGCGGGCAAAAAGAACACAGCAGGCACCAATAGTATTTATGATTTCCAATGGAAAATCATTACTGAAGTATTCAAATCGCAAAGAAAGGGACTTTCCGGCCACGTGCTACTTTACAGATATTAAGGTACCATATTTTATGAAATACCGTTAATAAATATTAAAAAACTTTTATTTCTAACAAATTCATTCACTAAACTTTTCTATTATATAAAATCTTATAAAAATTCTTGTTTTCTAACTCTTATCCCAAAAAAAGGGTACCTTCATGTTCTTTTTAATTAAATCTACAAAATTCGTTTAATCATACTTTGAGTAACAAATATAATCAGCAGAGAAGAAGCCAAATCAGTATCTCTATCAATAAGGGAAAAAATTTTCTAACTACTAAAATTTTCTCCAGAGAGAGGGAGAGAGAGAGAGGCGGGTATTTTGGTAAGAAAATTGAGCAGAATTATGTGAATATGCCTCAAATGGAAATATTCTGAGTAATGAAGCAACTCCCGGAATACTTACAAGATTATTTTGTAGAATATGGCGTGGAGGCAAAACCTGATGAATGGGAGCTAGCAGTGTTGGTGAAAATGGCAAAAAAGCGGCGAGGTCCGACTGATTGCAATGTTTACGGAGGAATCACACTTCGTCAATTGTCATGAAAATATATAGTAAGCTCCGTCTAAAGAGACTGGAGAGAAAGATTGATGAAAAGCTGAGAGATTAAAAGCAGGATTTAGAAAAGGTACAAGTTGTACTGACTAACTTTCATTTTAAGACATGTACAGCAATATGTAAATTCTAGAAACCATTATTGATGGCACTTTTGGACTATAAAAAGTCCTTTGATAGTATGCACCAGAAAATTCTGAGGAGTCTTGCATTACTAAGGAGTTCCTGTTAAACATGTAAATTTGATCGTCTGTTCATAAGCATAAGTGCTGAGTTGTTAGTGGAGTCCTATGAAATGACTTTCCAGTGAACAGTGAAGTACTTCAGGGGAATACGCTGTCACCTATGTTGTTTATGTTTCTCAAGGATTTTGTAATGCAGAGAACAGTTGGGAATGGCAGAGGAAGATTGGACTGGATTGGTAACAGGAAATTAGCTGACCTAGAGTATGCTAATGATGCTTTCCTTATTAGCAGAACACTACAAGACTTGGAAAATTTCCTTACCGGAATGCATGAAATATCACATGAGGTTGGGCTCAAGATAAATAGAGGAAAGACAGAGATAATGACAACGGATTATGCAATGAAAGATGAAATATCATTGGAAGAAGAGATGATTGATGAGGTGGAATTAAGGGAATACCAAATATCATTTGAAGGAGAAATGATTAATGAGGTGGAATCATTTAGATATTTAGGAACTCTGATCTCTAATACGTGGTCTTCAGAATTTGTATTGAATGAAAGATTGATAAAAGCAAAACAGACTATGGCTAGGTTAAGTAAATTCTGGAAATTAAATCACCTGAAATTACATAAAAAAATCATGCTATATATCAGTTTATTGAGATCGTTGTTACTGTGTGGACATGAGTCGTGGTATGACAATGAAACAATAGTCAACAAATTTTGTAGATGTGAGAGCAAAGTCCTCAGGAGAATATTGGTAGGTAGATGGTAGGAGAGGATTAGAAACGAAACTATAAGAGATTATTCGAATGTCATATGTGTATGAGATCATGGTGAGGGGCAGATGTAGATGGTTTGAGCATGCTCTCCACACTCCCCAATAGAGATTAGTTCACCAAAAGTTGAGCTGGGCTCCACACGACACTAGAAGAGTTGGGAGACCCAGTCCTACACGGTTGAAGACTATGAAGCATTATGTAGAAGATGAATGGAGACGTATTGATTTAAAAGCTCAAGATAGAGATGGTAGGCGAAATCTAACCAAGGCCCATTGGGTCATTACTCGTGGGAGATGATGGCGATGATATTTATAAATAGTGTGTCTACATAATTACAATAAAATGGATTGTAAAGAGCTAGAATATATGTAACAATATAGAATTATATTTAAATTCATGTTTCAATACGCATTTAACATACCGATCAATATTATTTGTGAATCATTCAAGTTTGATTTGGAAAATGATAAAATTTCAAATAGGACTCTTTTGATATTTTGTTTATATCTCTTTTTTTCATTTTGAGTCACTGTTTTACTCATATATTCAAAATATTAATATAATAACATTCAGAAAATATAACAATGAAACGGCTGCAACTAGTGGTTAAGTGATTTTGAAAGATGAAAATTAAGATACAACTGTTATAGCTGTTTTGGGCAATTGTCTTCTATTTTGTCCTTGGAAATTTGTCAACATCTTTACCTCTGATTTCTCCTGAAAAGGGGTAGTCAGTTCTCCCCGACTCGACTTCGAGTTAACATGTAGTTGATTTAGAGTCAGCTGCATGGCTGGGGAAAACTTTTCCAGGCAAATATTCCTCTATTGTGTGGTGTTCTATTTGCTGTAAGTATATTTCGTGAATACACATTAACTTCATTGATTAGTTAGGTTAGACTTGATAAATTAACGGACCGTAGTGTTTGATTTGTATCTAATATTCACTGTTTTGTATTGATTGTGTTGGGTTGTGTGAATATGGATGTGAATCGTTAATCTGTTTGGTGGCTCATTTTGTGAGCCTGATTGATTATAAGTGCAATTAATTTATATTGAGTTAACTTTTGATTTGACTATATGATGTAGCTTTCTAAGCTTTCCAGAAAACTAAACTGATTATTCCTTAATCTAGTCTTGGAGAAAAATATTTAAATACCAACAGAACTGTAGTGTTCATATACTAAATTAGTCTTAATGCGGCTTTTATATTTTACTTATTTCTAGGGTCTTGCTTTCTATTTCTAATTTTTATAATGCAAAATTTATTACATACGATCAAACTACTGTTATAGTATAATGTTGCGGGACTATTTAGCGTTACTACTGTAGACTGCAGTATAGAATCTACATGCCATTTAAATATTTATGCAAATAATAAATTATTAAACTCTAGTCTTGACAATTGCACTGTTAAACACTTTCATCAATTATGTATGTGCTTGACCATTAGTTCAAGGGTTTTCTGGCAGAATTAGACACTTCCCTAATAAGGCGTGAATTAGTTTTATTCAGTGAGTCTTTCTACATATATCGTACTAGTAAGCTTTTCAATATTGCAAAACTTCTTTTGCACAAGATTTTTATAGAGTATCTTATTGCGCCTAGTCTCTGAAAGTTAGCTTTGATCATCAATTTTGTCCAAAACGGTATGTAGGCGAGCTTCCTATTATTGGGACGGTAAATCTATTAAAATAGCTCCGCTACTATTAAAAAGTACACCATTTTCATTAGTTTTTTAATGAATCTTGCTTTTTGTCACACCGAAATGCTTTTTTAATAGAAATTTAGGCACTTGGAACCACAGGTGGGACAAATAGTGTCACTTTCGCTGCTAGTAACACCGTAATCTTGACAGTACTTTATCATTCTTTCGATGATATCAGAATGATAAAAAAAATCTTTATAATTTAAATAACACTTTAGACAAGAACTTGGGAGAAAATCCAGACTTTGATGTCAGTAGATGGTAAATGAGAAACCGCACCAGACGTTTCATAATCCTCTACTACGGCTCTCAAGACTTAAAAATAGTGGTAGAGATTTGGGTGCAGTGTCAGAAGTGTTCAATTTCCTAGTAAAACTGTCTCCTTATTGGTTTATTCACGGGATTTAGTTTTAAAATGCCAGTCCTAAGTAAAATTTAGTTCGGTGTATTAATGAAACTATTGCCTTATTGGTTTATTCACGCGATTCTAGTTTTAAAATGCGTCCCAAGTAAAATGTGAATAATCATTATTGGTTATGAACGATGACTTTTGGTGACCTTATTTCTATGTAGACTAGTTTGTAGTAATGACATAATCTGTTTTAACTTGATAGCTCGAGTCCGAAGATTAATTTGAGATATATAGTAGTCGAGGGACTTGGTTTGGTTGGAGGTGGGTTTAATACTTATTTTTAAACCATTTAGACCTAGCGCCGGTTTTCATTTATATATCCAACTGAACCTGGGACTTCATCTTTTCAATGAAAGCACATAAATTTCATAACTTGCTGGCGGAGCTGTTTTATAGATTTGCCGTTTAGACTATTTGAAGTCTAAAACTGAAAAGCTCTTGGATTCATCCTTTATTACATATTTGGTAGCCCAAAATATTGTTACATGCCTACTACTATTACTGGTATTTGTTTAAACATTCTATATTGATAATTAGAATTTTAGCATATTAAACTAGTGTAATTTTCGGTATAATGGAAAAGTTTTGCTTATTGACATTATAGTGATTTACTTTTAATAGGAAATTACTTCCAGGTCATGTTTGAAATAAATCGCTTTCAATTTAAAGTATTTAGATTGGTAATTAACGGGTTGATTTATGACCTTTCACTACAACCTATATCTTTTTTCAGGTCCAGACTTTGTTCAACAGAGTATTGGTAGCAGATTCTTCCAACAAATGCTCAGAAGTGTTCTTCTAGACTTCAAAGAACTGAAAGGCTGCAAGGTTTTAAAGATTGGCAGGCTCTCTTAAATACATGCATCCTTACTTCGGGAACATTGCAACCCTGCCTGTTACCTTTAGCGCACGGTTCTTGGAGACGCGACAATAATACAGTTAAATGTTTGTACTGGTTTTATGTAAGGTTTAGGTTAGTTCATTGCAAAATCTTTGAATGTATAAATTTCAGTTTGCGTGCGAGATGGTGCATGCGAAATTTCTTTAGGAATTTAAATTTTTAAGATTTTGCAACATTTTTAGGACTAAGGATGAAGTTAGGGTTCAAGGTAGGACTTTCTAACACTGTTCAGGTTCTCGGTTACCCCTGCTAGTAATGGGAAAACCTGAATGAATGAGCTACTGAATAGTGACTGGTTAATGTTAGTTTTTGTATAAATTTTTTGGCGTAAATTTTAAAACTGGGCGATTACGGAAACCAGTTAATTTTTGTTAAAATTTAGAAGTTTTGTGTATTTCTCTCTTTCTGCACTGGGCCTTCTGGATGTAATGTTTGTTCAATGTTTAATGTCATTGTTTCTGTTGCATAAATTTTTCTATTTACTTATTATAATGGTTCCAATAAGTTATTCAAATTTAATATCTACGACAGTATTACGTGCATTATGTCTCCTTAAACTTTTTATAAATTCGCGTAGCTTTCATATATAAATTTTGATCTCTCTAAGGCTTATATAAATCTGCGCAGCAGTATTAGCCTTCTTGAGACCCTTTTGGTATTATGATGAAACTTTCCCTTACCCCCTGTGTAAAGGATCAGTTTTAAGATTTTTTTGTCTAAATTTAGTTTATAGGTATTTTGATAGTAATTTTGCTCTTTTAATTGCACAACATATTTTAAACTTTATATATCTTCGATTGGTGATTATTCAGAAAGCTTTGTGGAAGATGTAACGTTAATCTTCATTAACCTGTCACCTAATAAGGATCTGTGTTGTAATTCTAGGTAGGAGAATTGTAACACCAGGCTTAGCTAGTCCGAAAGTTTGAAACTAGTAGGAAGCTTTGCATCACATCCAAATCCTTGGATGTTAATTATGTAAGTCTAAATTAGAGACAAGGCGCAAGTGATGACTGAAACTTTGCTGTTCCGAAAGTTTAAACTAGTAGGAGGCTTTGCACCATATCCAATTTATTGGATATCATGACTAGTAATTCTAGGTTAGAGTATGTTTCCAGAATATGGCATGAGACCTGGCTAATCAGAAAGTTGAAACTAGTAGGAGGCCTGAGCCTTGTCCACACAATCGAGCATGCCCGACGGGCAAACAGTGATACCAGACCACAGTAGTTAGTAAGAATGAGGGTTAATGATGTCGGAAGCGGGGAAACTCAAATACGGGGATCTGGCATTATACATTGTTGCCAGATCACTGCCTTTACTTTAACTGCTTCTGACTTCATCAACCCTAATTTTTACCGACAATTGTGCCCTGGTATCACTGTTTTCCCGTCGTGCATGCTCGATCGTGTGGACATGACTTTAGTCTGATTTACAATGTATATTAGGTAAGAAGAAAAAGTATGTCTTTAAACAAGATTTACTAGTGCTTTTATTGTAAACTTTCAGGAGCTCATAAATATTTTTATAAATAAGTGAAGTCAAATAAAAAAAAATTAACCACTTACTAGTATTGTGATTCCTTGTGTGTATAATGGCCCAAAGATCGATGTCCACCTGAGGTTAAAGTATAATATTCTAAACTTAATGTAAGAGTCTACTACTCTCAAATGTGTTGGTACAGAAACTACAGCCCTGTTTGGATTACTACTCTCAAATGTGTTGGTACAGAAACTACAGCCCTGTTTGGATATCTTGCATGACGACTCGGCCCCAAATTATACGAAAATATTACCAAACTTTTCTTAGTTTGGAGTAATAAATATTTTAATGTAATTTGGAGTAGTCTTGAAAAAACAAGTCTGGGGACAAAAATATCTTAATTTATCAAAATTTCAAGGGAGTTTCATACATAAAATGGTGCCTGGAAATGATGTGGAAATACACCCGTAACAGATTGTTAAAAACCTTTCGACTTTTATATAATAATTTAAGGCTTATGAACTCCAAAATTTCCTTTTGAATCCAATGGAAATAGTTTGGGCTGCAGTAATAACCAGCTGATTACCACTCTTGTATCTTTAGCAATAAAGAGCAATTTTGCATAGTTCTATATTAAGATCGTAATTTATCGGAATATAACGATATTATTGTAATTTAATTTGGATAGTCTGCTTCCATACGATGGCAAATGCAAGGCGGGCAGGCACTAAATTTTGTTGTATGGGTTACGAAGAGAGTACAGTAGATGAAGCCATAGACGATAAAACTCTGGTAAACCATCTAAGGGTACTTTGCTCTCTGCTCGACGTATGGCCTGGCAAAGTCACGAGTTCTCTTGATTGTCTAATTCCAGCCTAAAACGGTTTGATCTGGCAAGTGTTTCAAAGCAACAGAATAATGGGCAAATCAGGAGTGCCCGCCCTGCATTAGCAGCCTATGCGGAGGGGGCTTTGAAAGTTTTTCTTAATCTTAAAGCAGTTATGTTGAGAACCGTGATTAAGCAGAAAATGGAGATAGTCACCTGGAGTGTGGGTCCAAATTGCTTGGGGAAAGGGTTTGATTGTTCAACTGGGTAGTCCCTGGTGGAGACCTTTCACTAATGCATTTTCATGAAAGCAAACTCTCTCTCTCCAGTTTATCTAGTTATAGCAAGGAAGGAAAATTTCTGGCATATGATTCCAGATATAAAATCTTATTTGGTTAACAGTAACCTGTTTACTTAGCATTTTCCTTGAGTACCATCTGCATGGTAGCGAAGTTTTTGTTTTGTCAGTTTTATATAATTGGGTATATCCTTGGGTCATTTGTTTTGCTCTGAAATTTGAGCCTTTTTCACTAGAGGGGCAAATTCAGGGTGGTCACTCTTGATTTGACTGGAATTCTCACTTGGATACCTTCTTCTTTAGATTGTCTGGGCTTCTCTCCGAACAGGGGCTTTTTGACGGTGCGTCTAGCCCCTAGAACTTGGATACCAGATAGAGTAGTCAATGACGTCATCTACACCCTTGATCATCCACCATATACCACATAATTGGTAAAGACTTATCCACACTATTAAGCCCGAGGGACAGTGATACCATATCTCATTGGGTAAGGAGAACGAGGAATAATGGCGTCATTAGTGGGAAAGCCACGGGCAGGGATTTGGCAACAACAGTGGAACCAAATGGAGTGTAGCCCACAATCTCTGCTCGTTCAGCTGCCAAAGATTGGCGGGCAAAAAGAACACAGCAGACACCAATAGTATTTGATTTCCAATGGAAAATAATTATTGAAGTATTCAAATCGCAAAGAAAGATGCTTTCCGGCCACGTACCTCTTTACAGATATTAAGGTACCATATTTTATAAAATACCGTTAATAAATATTAGAAACTTATTTCTTCCAAATTCATTCACTAAACTTTTCTGTCTGTTATATAAAATCTTATAAAAATTCTTGTTTTTCTAAATCTTATCCCCAAAAAGGTTACCTTCATGTTCTTTTTAATTAAATCTACAAATATCTTTTAATAATAATTTGAGTAACAAATCTAATTACCAGAGAAGAAACCAAATTAATATCTCTATCAATAATGGAAATAACGAAATTTTCTAACTACTAAAATTTTCTCCAGAGAGGGAGGGGTATTTTGGTAAGAAAATTGAGCAGAATTATCTGAATATGCCTCTAATGGAAATATTCTGAGTAATGAAGCAACTCCCAGAATACTTACAAGATTATTTTGTAGAATATGGCGTGGAGGCAAAACCTGATGAATGGGAGCTAGGAGTGTTGGTGAAAATGGCGAAAAAAGAGGCAAGGTCCGACTGATTGCAATGTTTACGGAGGAATCACACTTAGTCAATTGTCATGAAAATATATAGTATGCTCCGTCTAAAGAGACAGGAGAGAAAGATTGATGAAAAGCTGAAAGATGAACAAGCAGGATTTAGAAAAGGTACAATTTGTATCGACCAATTTTCATTTTAAGACATGTACAGCAATATATAAATTACAGAATCCATTTTTGATGGCACTTTTATACTATGGAAAGTCCTTTGATAGTATACACCAGTCAATTTTGAGGAGTCTCATTATTAAGGAGTTCATGTTAAACATGTAAATTTGATCGTATTTTCATAAGCATAACAAGTGCAAAGTTGTTAGTGGAGTCCTATCAAATGACTTTCCAGTCAACAGTGAAGTACTTCAGGGGAATACGTTGTCACCTATCTTGTTTATGTTCCTCAAGGATTTTGTAATGCAGAAAACAGTTGGGAATGGCAGAGGAAGATTGGACTGGATAAGTAACAGGAAATTAGCTGACCTAGAGTATGCTAATGATGCTTTCCTTATTAGCAGAACACCACAGGACTTGCAAAACTTCCTTACCAAAATGCATGAAATATCACATGAGGTTGAGCTCAAGATAAATAGAGGAAAGAGAGTTAATGACAACGGATTATACAATGAAAGATGAAATATCATTGGAAGGATGGATGATTAATGAGGTGGAATTAAGGGAAAATGAAATGTCATTGGAAAGAGAAAGGATTAATGAGGTAGAATCAAGGGAAGATCAAATATCATTGGAAGGAGAAATGATTATTGAGGTGGAATCATTTAGATATTTAGCAACTTTGATCTCTATTTCGTGGTCTTTATATTTTGTATTTATTGAAAGATTGATAAAAGCATCGCGGGCTTCTGTTTCAGAGGTCCCGAGTTCGTGTCCCCGCTAAGCGCGAAGTGTGTGAGACCTTCTACGGGGGTACTCCCCAGGGTGGTGCCTGGGGGGAGGTTAGAGGGGGCTAGTAATAGTCCCAGCTGGCTCATGGTCCCCGGGGAGGTGATGAAGGTCGTCTAAGAGGAGACCTAAAACCCGCAACTTTAACTTTAACAATGGCTAGGTTAAGTAAAATCTGGAAACCAAATCACCTGAAATTACATAAAAAATCCTGCTATATATCAGTTTATTGAGATCGTTGTTACTGTGTGGACATGAGTCGTTGTATGACAATGAAGCGATATCCAAGAGATTTTGTAGATATGAGAACAAAGTCCTCAGGAGAATATTGGGAGTTAGATGGTAGGAGAAGAATAGAAACAAAACTATAAGAGAGATTACTCGAACGCCATATGTGTATGAGATCATGGTGAGGGGCAGATGTAGATGGTTTGAGCATGCTCTTCGAACTCTCCAAGAGAGATTAGTTCATCAAAAGTTCAGATGGGCTCACATTCACCAGAAGAGTTGGGAGACCCAGTCCTACATGACTGAGGACTAGGAAGCGTGAAGTAGGAGAAGATGAATGGAGATGTATTGATTTAAAAGCTCAAGATAGAGAAGGTAGGTGAAATCTAACTGAGGTTCTTTGCGTCAATAGACGTAGGAGATGATGACAATGATTTTGATAAATAGTGTATCTATATAGTTATAAAGAAAGGGATTATAAAGAGTTAAAATATATAACAAAATAGAGTCATATTTAATTTCATGTTTCACTATGCATTTAACAAACAAATCACTATTATTTGTGAATTATATATATATATATATATATATATATATATATATATATATATATATATATATATATATATATATATATATATATTCAGTTTCTAGTCACCTGTTTTATTTATACGTTTAAAATAGGAATATATTAAAATTCAGGAAATATAACCATGAAACGACTGCAACTGACGGTTAAGTGATTTTGAAAGATGAAAATTAAGATACAACTGCTATAGCTGTTTTGGGCAATTGTCTTCTATTTTTTCCTTGGAAATTTGTCCATGTCTTTACTTCTGACTTCTCCTGAAACGAGGCAGACAGTTCTCTCCGAGTCGACTTCGAGCTAACATGTAGCTGACTAAGAGGCAGCTGCATGGCAGGGGAAAACTTTCCCAGGCAAATATTTCTCTATTGTGTGGTGTTCTATTTGCTGTAAGTATATTTTGTGAATGCAGATTGTGTATTTCATTGATAAGAAAAGCTTTATAAATTAGCTGACTTTAGTTGATATGCTTAATTATTATAACTTTTTGGTATTGTCTCGGCTTGTGTGAACGTTGTTGTGAATCTGTTGGGTTCCTCATTTTGTGAGTTTGATTTTATAAGTGCAATTATTTCGTATTAACTCTTGATTCTTTCTAAACTGTTCAGAACGTTTTCCATTTCTAATTCGTTACCTAATTATCCAGACAATTATTCTGTAATATCAATCGCTGACTAATCTGTTAATTCCTTAAACTCGTCTTGGTGAAAATAGTGCTTAAAATACCATCAGAACTGTGTGTAGTTCGTATACTAAATAAGACTTTAGGGGATTTATATATCTACTTATTTTTAGGGTCTTAAAATTTATATCATATTTTTTGCTTTAACTACTGCCACAATTCGACTTTAATTTAGCTTCAATCTCTAAACTCCGGTATGGACTCTACATGCTATTGAAATTCCTATTCAAATGATAAGGTTTGAAACTCCAGTCTTGACCATTGTACTGTTAAAACTCTCTCATCTATTATATGTACTTTGCTATTCTTTCACGGGTTCTTACTTAATTAGAGCCATATTATGGCATTCAATTAACACTTGAGAGAACAAGCTGGAGAAAATCCTGATTTTGATGTCAAAGTAGATGGTAAATGAGGAACTGCACCAGAAGACTTTTCATATCCACTGATTTTGATGTCTAAGTAGCTGGTAAACGAGAAACCGCACAGAAGTTTTTTCAAGATCCTCCACGACTCTAAATACTGAAAAAATAGCTGTAGAGATTGTATGTAGTGTCAAAAAATTGTTCGGTTTATTAGTAAAACTGTTGCTTTATTGGTTTAGTCGCCTAATTCTAGTTTTAAGATGCCAGTCCCAAGTAAAATTGGTTCGGTTTATTAGTAAAACTGTCGCCTTATTGGTTTAGTCTCCTAATTCTTGTTTTAAAATTCTACTCCCAAGTAAAATGGATAATAATTTTTGATTATGAACTAGGACATTTTGGTGACTTCTCTCTACGTAGAATAGTCTGTAGTAATGACAATGTGTTTTTCAATATTAAACTTACCCGATAATCATGTAGCTGTCAACTCCGTTGCCCGACAGAATTCTACGGGAGGGATACGCCAGCTATCGCTATACTAGAAGGGGGTGTACTCACAAGCGCCACCTGTGGCCAGGTACTACAGTACTTTTGTTGACGCCACCTCACTTTTTCCTCTGTCGTGCTTCCGGCAAGACGTTCTTGGATACGCTTATGATTTTGGAGTATTGTTCACGGTTTGGTGAAGTATTTCTCTAAAATTTGCAGCTATTCGCTATACTAGAAACTTCTATATTAGCTTAGTTAGCTTTTGGAATTTATTTAATTATGGTGACGAAGAGAGTATGAGCTCTCTTTCGCCTTTAAATGGCCGACCCTTCCCTTAGACGGAAGTGTTGGTGTCTAAGAGAGTATAGACTCTCTTTCTTAATTTTGCTTAACAAAAGTTATAGATTTATTTTATATCTCTCCGCCTTTTATAGGCCTCTTCGATTAACTTCCTTTTATTATAAAATTATTAAAATTAATTTTTATATATTCGACCTTTCCTAATGGTAGGCGGTCTTTTCTTGTACCGAAGTTAATTAACATTGAGCCCGTCATTTCGGTTTTACCTGTTGACATATTATGCTATTTTAATGTTTTTGAAAGAATTTCTTTGATAGTCTCTTACTGTTTTCAAAGTTGAGCTAACGTTTTGTTTTGTCTCTGCAGTTGTTGACGTTTCAGAACGTTCAACTTGCGCTCTATCGTTACGATAGAGAGAGAATTTTCACGGTGTCACGTTGCAGTAAGAGTAACCGTGTCTAGCGTTTTGTTCATTCTTTCTTAACTTAATGGTTTTAATTCTACAAAGGAACTTTTCATTTTGGGAAATATTTTCCTTTAACAATAATATGTGTTAACGATATATATGATTGGGCTCTTCTCTCAGGTTCTAAGTCGAGAGAGAGAGAGAGAGAGAGAGAGAGAGAGAGAGAGAGAGAGAGAGAGAGAGACGGAGAGAGAGACGGAGGGAGAAAGAGGAGGATAAACGTTTCGTTCAAGCGAGTAACGTTGTTATCGTTTTTGCTCTTCTCCCTAGTCTCTTTAGGGGAAGAAGGTAAACGTTTCTAGAGTTTTTCTTGTTCTCAAGCTTTATGCGGTGAGAGATTTTAAACGTAGTTTATTTGATCTAGTGTTTAGTCTCTTTCCAGCCACTGAATTATCTATCTTTCATTAGATTTTTCTGTTACATTGTAATTCTGTTTTCGCAATTACTAACTTTTGAGAAAGGATAGAATTGCGTGTTTCAGGTACAACCACTTAAAGTTTCGAGTTCAGTGAAATAAGTGCAAACAGAAAATCAAAAGTGATAAGTGATTAGCGCAAAGTGTGTCAGTGTTGTGCGTGAGGGTACTTCTGTGCGTGCCAGTCGTCCTCCCAGTCCGGGACCTCTTGCAAGCTCCCAAGCCCAGGGGAGAAGCAATGTCGAAGGGCAAAAGGGTTCGGCAGGCCTTGATCGGCGCACAGAAGTATCCTCGGTGGTTGCGGGCGTGTCTTAAGAGACCGTCACTCCCACCCGCAGACGATTGAGCCCTTATTTTGCTCGTCTGCAGAAGAAATTTCGGGGAGAAAACGCTGGTCTCAGGTCTCGAGACCTCTTAAACGTAAAGTCCAGACCTATGCCAGACGTACGAAGTTAGAGTTCAACAACCCGGATGCAGTCATTGGGTTAGCTCTGACTCTCCTCAGTCTCAGGTGACTGCACACCTCCTAAGAGAGGTAAGGCGATGCCACAACAGACCTTATCGTCTGTTGATCCCAAGACGACTTTGCTGCAGTCCATGCAGTCGCAGCTTGGGGTCTTAATGCGTGAGTTTCAGGCTGAGAAGGTTACACCTCCTCGTGCGAGAGCTCCGCCTCACCGCAGTCCAGTCTGCCAGGCGTACGAAGTTGAGGTTCCTCAGGCTACCTTACCGCGTTCTGAGTTGCCAGTTACCAGCGTTGTGCAGCAACCTTAACCTTCCTTAAGGCAACCTCAGCAATGGGAGCAGGAGTCTTATACCTTACTTCCTCCGCTTCCGCTTGCGGTTCCACCAGCGAGGCAACAATCTCTTGAGGTATGACAACCTCTTCCATCAATGAGGCAGCCACCTCAGCACTCGCTGCAGCTTAGGCTAGCTCCTCAGGAACCTCAACTCGCGAGACAAGAACTGCGTTCTGGCAGCCGCTATCTCAACTCTCGCAGCTCACCCCTCAGGAACCTTAACTCGTTCCTCAGGAACCTGCTACTGCGCATCCGCAACCCTTACAGCAAGCGCAACTCTTGAGGCAGCAACCTCATGCTATGAGTCAGCCACCTCAACGCATGCATCTGCCACTTTCTCCGCAACTTGAGAAATAACAAATGACAATAATAACACCTCATTACTTTCATAACTTGCATTTGTAATCATATACATGTATGCCTACACAAACATTATGATAATGGAGGTTATTTGTCTTACTTATATAAAAATATATATGTATTCCTTGCAATATATTTTTAACAATATCGCAAAATATGGCAAAAATATCTTCAAAACAAAAATGAATCATGAGTTATGAATGTAAGGTAAATATTATGTTGATATTAAAACCCCATGCAAGCATGCATGAAGCACTCTAGCACTGGTCATGGAATTTCTGAGAAATGTTAAACGCCATGCAACACGCTCTGCTTACCTTACAGCATGCTCTGCTTACAGCATGCTCTGCATACAGCATGCTCTGCATACAGCATGCTCTGCATACAGCATGCTCTGCATACAGCATGCTCTGCATACAGCATGCTCTGCATACAGCATGCTCTGCATACAGCATGCTCTGCATACAGCATGCTCTGCATACAGCATGCTCTGCATTCAGCATGCTCTGCATACAGCATGCTCTGCATACAGCATGCTCTGCATTCAGCATGCTCTGCATACAGCATGCTCTGCATTCAGCATGCTCTGCATTCAGCATGCTCTGCATACAGCATGCTCTGCATACAGCATGCTCTGCATACAGCATGCTCTGCATACAGCATGCTCTGCATACAGCATGCTCTGCATACAGCATGCGCTGCATACAGCATGCGCTGCATACAGCATGCGCTGCATACAGCATGCTCTGCATACAGCATGCTCTGCATACAGCATGCTCTGCATACAGCATGCTCTGCATACAGCATGCTCTGCATACAGCATGCTCTGCATACAGCATGCTCTGCATACTTCTCAGTCGTACATCTTTGGTTGTTGCCAACTCTCTAGACTGTCAAGCAGTTTCATAATGTTGCCTTCTAGTCTGCTGCTTTTGCACCATTGAAACCCTCACTGAGAGAACTTAACTTTTCTCGGATATGGTCCCTGTAGATGAGAGAGTGCTTTTCTCCCTCCTTCTGATATTCCCTTGAGGACTCTGTCATTTGGAGAGGAGCCTTTAGCTGCGTAGCCTCCTATGGACTTTTATTTAAGCATAACATGCTTCCAGGGAAGGTAATGGTTCCACTTCAGTCACTAACCCCGTCTGTTACCACACCTGCTCCCATAGACCTTGAGCTGTGTTGCAAGACATGCAGTCCAAGCTTAGTCCTTGTTAAAGGATTTTTTGTTTACGGAGTCAGTGTGTCACTGGGAAGACGTTCAACAACCAGCAGAAGTGACTTGTTGTGACGCAGTGCGGCAACCTCAGCAACCCGATAAGGAGTTGTCTGTACGACCCAGACAGTCTAGACAGCTTCGGGTTGTCACTGTACTTCCTCGCTTCCCCATGGTTGACAGTTCACAGACTGTGCAGCAGTACCATGATCTTGTGTCCGGCTCCGTCAGACGACTGGCTTTTAAGAGCTCCCACAAGTCGTCGCTGTCTGGAGATTCTCAGATGGACTATGGATCTGACCAAGGAACTGGGCCTCCTGGTCAATTTTGAAGAGTCTCAGCTCATCCCATCCCAGACCATTGTCTCCCTGGGTATAGATCTTCAGAGTCGAGCTTTTCGGGCTTTTCCGTCGGCCCCAAGGATCTTCCAAGCCCTAGAATGCATCCAGAGCATGCTGAGAAGGAACCGATGCTCAGTCAGGTAGTGGATGAGTCTAACAGGGACACTTTCATCGCTGGCCCTGTTCATCGTGTTAGGGAGAATCCACCTCCCCCCCCATCAGTATCATCTAGCTGCTCACTGGATAAAGGACATGACGCTAGAGACGGTCTCAGTTCCTGTTTCCGAAGAGAGGAGGTCTTCTCTCGCGTGGTGTAAGAACAGCTTTCTTCTCAAGGAAGTCTACCTTTGGCTGTTCAGAAACCCGACCGCCGTCTCCTCTCGGACACATCAGACACGGGCTGGGGTGCGACTTTGGACGGACAGGAATGATCGAGAACATGGAATCAGGAGCAAAGGACACTTCACATCAATTGCAGGAGTTGTTGGCGGTTCTTCTGGCCTTGATAAACTTCAAGTCCCTCCAGCTTAACAAAGTGGTGGAGGTGGACTCTGACAACACCACAGCCCTGGCTTACACCTTCAAGCAGGGAGGGACTCTTTCGTGAAGTTGTTCTAGATCGCAAGGGACCTCCTCATCTGGTCTAAAGATCGAAAGCTCACGCTGGTAACGAGGTTCATTCAGGGCGGTATGAATGTCATGGCAGATCACCTCAGCCGGAAGGGTCAGGTCATCCCCACAGAGTGGACCCTTCACAAGAATGTTTGCAGCAGACTTTGGGCCCTGTGGGGTCAGCCAACCATAGATCTGTTCGCTACCTCGATAACCTAGAGACTCCTATTGTATTGTTCTCCGATTCCAGACCCAGCAGCACTTCACGTGGATGCTTTTCTGCTGGATTGGTTCCATCTCGACCTGTATGCATTCCCGCCGTTCAAGATTGTCAACAGGGTACTTCAGAAGTTCTCCTCTCGCAAAGGGACACGGCTGACGTTGGTTGGCTCCGCTCTGGCCCGCGAGAGAATGGTTCTTAGAGGTACTGCAATGGCTGGTCGACATTCCCAGGACTCTTCCTCTAGGAGTGAACCTTCTACGTCTACCTCACGTAAAGAAGGTACACCCGAACCTCCACGCTCTTCGTCTGACTGCCTTCAGACTTTCGAAGGACTCTCAAGAGCTAGGGGCTTTTCGAAGGAGGCAGCCAGAGCGATTGCCAAAGCAAGGAGAACATCCACTCTCAGAATCTATCAGTCTCTAGGGGAAGTCTTCCGTAGCTGGTACAAGACCAATGCAGTTTCCTCAACCAGTACCACTGTAACCCAGATTGCTGACTTCCTGTTATATCTAAGGAAAGTAAGATCCCTTTCAGCTCCTACGATCAAGGGTTACAGAAGTATGTTGGCAGCGGTTTTCCGCCACAGAGGCTTGGATCTTTCCACCAACAAAGATCTACAGGACCTCCCTAGGTCTTTTGAGACCTCAAAGGAACGTCGGTTGTCCACTCCAGGCTGGAATCTAGACGTGGTCCTAAGGTTCCTTATGTCATCAAGATTTGAACCTCTCCAATCAGCCTCTTTTTAGGACCTCACATTAAAAACTCTTTTCCTCGTGTGCTTGACAACAGCTAAAAGAGTAAGTGAGATCCACGCCTTCAGCAGGATCATTGTTTTCACATCTGAAACGGCTACATGTTCCTTGCAGCTCTGTTTTTGCTAAACGAGCTTCCTTCACGTCCTTGGCCTAAGTCGTTCGAGATCCCAAGCCTGTCCAACTTGGTGGGGAATGAACTGGAGAGAGTACTTTGCCCAGTTAGAGCTCTTAGGTACTATCTAAAAAGGTCTTAACCTTTACAAGGACAATCAGAAGCCTTATAGTGTGCTATCAAGAAACCTTCTTTTCCAAGTTCTAAGAACTCAGTTTCTTACTATTCAGGCTTCTGATTAGAGAAACACATTCTCATCTGAAGGAAGAAGACCTTGCTTTGCTGAAGGTAAGGACACATGAAGTGGGAGCTGTGGCTACTTCAGTGGCCTTCAAACAGAGCCATTCTCTGCAGAGTGTTATGGATGCAACCTAGTGGAGAAGCAAGTCAGTGTTCGCATCATTCTATCTCAAAGATGTCCAGTCTCTTTACGAGTACTGCTACACCCTGGGACCATTCGTAGCAACGAATGCAGTAGTAGGCGAGGGCTCAGCCACTACATTCCCATAATCCCATAACCTTTTAACCTTTCTCTTGAATACTTTTTATGGGTTGTACGGTCGGCTAAGAAGCCTTCCACATCCTTGTTGATTTGGCGGGTGGTCAATTCTTTCTTGAGAAGCGCCGAGGTTAAAGGTTGTGATGAGGTCCTTTAGTATGGGTTGCAGCCCTGTATACTTTAGCACCTTTGAGTTGATTCAGCCTTCCAAGAGGAACGCTGCGCTCAGTAAGGAAGACTATCTTATTAAAGGCAGAGTAACGGTTCAAGTCGACTTCCTTACCAGGTACTTATTATTTCATTGTTATTGTGGATAACTGATTATATGAAATATGGGATACTTAGCTATCCTTTAGTCTTGTACACTGGTTTTTCACCCACCCCCCTGGGTGTGAATCAGCTACATGATTATCGGGTAAGTTTAATATTGAAAAATGTTATTTTCATTAGTAAAATAAATTTTTGAATATACTTACCCGATAATCATGATTTAATTGACCCACCCTTCCTCCCCATAGAGAACCAGTGGACCGAGGAAAAAGTGAGGTGGCGTCAACAAGAAGTACTGTAGTACCTGGCCACAGGTGGCGCTTGTGAGTACACCCCCTTCTAGTATAGTGATAGCTGGCGTATCCCTCCCGTAGAATTCTGTCGGGCAACGGAGTTGACAGCTACATGATTATCGGGTAAGTATATTCAAAAATTTATTTTACTAATCAAAATAACATTTTAACATGAAAGGGCTCAGTCTGAATAGTAATTTAAGATATATAATATTCGAGGGACTATGTTTGCAGGTGGATTTAAAAATTTTCTTTAAACTACTACTAGAACTAGAGCCGGTTTTGATTTATATATCCAACTGAACCTCTAACTTCATCTTACCAGTGGAAGTACTTAATTTTCATGACTTGTTGGCGGAGCTATTGTATAGAATTGCCGTTTATAGACTATTTGAATGCAACCTTTATTAAATATTTGGCTACCCAAAATTGTTACATGCCTACTACTATTACTGGTATTCATTTAAACATACTATATAGATAATTAAAATTTTAACATTTAACTATGGCAATTCTCGGCATATCGGGAAAGTTTCTTTTATAGACATTATGGTTATTTAATTTTAATAGGAAATTATTACTTCCAGGTCATGTTTGAAATAAATCACCGAACTTAGATCTTAGTATTTTAATTGGTAATTAACGGCTTTCTCTTTGACCTTGCACTACAACCTATTACTTCTTTTTCAGGTCCAGACTTTGTTCAACAGGGTATTGGTAGCAGATTCTTCCAACAAATGCTCAGAAGTGTTCTTCTAGACTTCAAAGAACTGAAAGGCTGCAAGGTTTTAAAGACTGGCAGGCTCTCTTAAATACATGCATCCTTACTTCGGGAACATTGCAACCCTGCCTGTTACCTTTAGCGTAGGGTTCTTGGAGACTCCACAATAATACAGTTAAATGTTTGTACTGGTTTTATGTAAGGTTTAGGTTAGTTCATTGCAAAATCTTTGAATGTATAAATTTCAGTTTGCATGCGAGATGGTGCATGCGAAGTTTCTTTAGGAATTTAAATTTGAAGATTTTGCAACATTTTTAGAACTAAGGATGAAGTTTGGGATTCAAGGTAGGATGTACTAACACTGTTCAGGTTCTCGTTTACCCCTGCTAGTAATGGGAAAACCTGACTGAGTGAGCTACTGAAGTGACGGGTTAATGTAAGTTTTTGCATACATTTTTTGGCGTTTTGTTATTTAAACTGTATGATTATGGAAACCAGTTATTTTTTTGTTCAAATTTAGGAAGTTTTGTAGATCTCTTTTCTTCTGCACTGGGCTTGCTGGATGTAATGTTTGTTTAATGTCATTGTTTCTGTTGCGTAAAATTTTTCCATTTACTCAATCTAATGGTTCCAATAAGTTATTTAAATTTGGTATCTACGGAAATATTAGTACACGTATTATAATATCTTATAATATATATTTTTTTCATAAATTAATTCAGTTTAAATTATTTTTGATCTCTCTAAGGCTAATATAAATCTGCCCAGCAGTATTATCCTTCCTGAGACCCTATCAATATTGTGATGAAACTTTCCCTTATCTCTCGTGAAAAGGATAGTTTTAAGAGTTTTTAGTAAAGTTCAATTTGCAAATCATTGTTACTTTTAACTGCACCAAAAAACAAAAATTATAAATTCCCTTTATAAATCTTCGATAGGAGTGAATTCTGAAAGCTTTGTGGAAGATGTAACTTTAAGCTTCATTAACCTGTCGCATAATCAAGAACTAGTTTTGTAATTCATGATGAGAGCGTCGGCACCGCCATGCTTGGCAAGTCCGAAAGTTTAAATGAGTAGGAGGCTTTGCGTGGAATCTATTGTATTGGACATTAGTTGTGTAATTCTAAATTCTTGACATGACTCTAGAGTGAGACATAAAACTTGGCTGGTCCGAAAGTTGAAACTAGTAGGAGGCTTTGCACCATATCCAATGTATTGGATATTCACCATATCCAATGTATTGGATATTATGACTAGTAATTTTAGGCTGGAGACTGATTCCAGAATGTGGCATGAGACTTGGCTAATCCGAAAGTTGAAACTAGTAGGAGGCTTAGTCTGGATTACTATGTATATTAGGTAAGAAACTAAAGTATTAGTAGTCTTTAAACAAGATTTGCTAGTACTTTAAATGTAAACTTTCAGGAGCTCATAAATATTTTTTATAATTAAATGAAGTCAAATAAAAAAGGAACTAACCAATTATTAGTATTATAATTCCTTGTGTGTATATGGACCAAAGATATATGACCACCTCAAGTTAAAGGACAATATTCTATCAACTTGTAGTGGTGTCAACTACTCTAAAATGAGCTGGTACTGAAACTACAGTCTTGCATGACATTACCAAACTTTTCGCAAGTTTGGAGTATTAGATATTCTTATTGTAATTTGGTGTGTTTTTGAAAAAAGTCTGGAAAAAAAAATCTTATCGATATTTTAAGGGAGTTTCATACATCCAATGGCACCTGGAAAGGATGTGGAAATAAATTCGCCCGGAACAGTTTGGTAAAAACCTTATCGACTTTTATATAATAATTTTGGATTTTGAGCTCCTAAATTCAATGGAAATAGTTTTGGCTGCGGTAATAACTAGCATATCACTACTCTTATCTTTAGCAATAACAATCTATTTTGCTTAGCTATATACAAAGATCTTAATTTATCTGAATGTAACGATATTACGGTAATTTCATTTGGATCGTCTCCTTCCATACGACGGCAAATGCAAGTCTGGCAGATAATATTTGTCAATTTTGTTGGATGGGTTAAAACTGTAGATGAAGCCATAGACGATGAAACTCTAAGCAAACCATCGAAGGGTACTTTGCTCTCTGCTCGTTGTCTGGCCTGGCAAAGATGAGTTTGCTTGATTGTCTACTCCCAGCCTGAAGTTGTTTGATATGGTAACACTTGTTTCAAATCAGAAGAATGATGGGCAAATTAAGAGTTCCCTCCCTGAATTTGCACCTTGTGCGGAATGGACTTAAAGTTATAATCTTAGTGCAGATATGTTGAGTATGGAGATAGCCGCCTGGAGCGTAGGTCCAAGTTGATTTGTTGTTCAACTGGGTAGTCCCTGGTGGAGACCTTTTACTAAAGCATTTTAATAGAGCAAACTATCTTAACAGTTTCTGTAGTTATATTAAGGAAGGAAACTTTCAGGCATAAGATTCCGAAAGTAGAATCTTCGTTAACATTAGCCTGTTTACTTGGCATTTTCTTTGAATACCATATGCATGGTAGTACGTTTTTGGTCTTGTTAAGTTTTATATGATTGGGTATATCCTTGAGTCACTTGAATTAGTCTGCAATTTGAGTATCTTCCACCAGAGGGGCAAATTCAGGGCGGTCACTCAGGTTTGACTGGAATTCTCACTTAGTTACCAGATCGAGCAGTCTATAACGTCATCTACACCCTTGATCACTCACCATATACCACATAATTGGTAAAGGCCTATCCACACTATTGAGTAAGCCTGAGGGACAGTGATACCAGATCTCATTGGGTAATGAGAACGAGGATTAATGACGTCAGAAGTGGGAAAACCACAGGCAGGGATCTGGCAACAACAGTGCAACCAGATGGAATGTAGCCCAAAATCTCTGCTCGTTCAGCTGCCAAAGATTGGCTTGCAAAAAGAACACAGCACACACTAATAGTATATACATGATTTCCAATGGAAAATCATTACTGAAGTATTCAAATCGCAAAGAAAGGTGCTTTCCGGCCACGTGCCACTTTACAGATATTAAGGTACCATATTTTATAAAATACCGTTATTAAATATTAAAACTTTTATTTCTTTAAAATTCATTCACTAAACTTTTCTGTCTGTTATATAAAATCTTATAAAAATTCTTGTTTTCTCTTATCCCAAAAAAGGGTACCTTCATGTTCTTTTTAACTAAATCTACAAAAATCGTTTAATCATAATTTGAGTAACAAATCTAATCAGCAGAGAAGAAGCCAAATTAATATCTCTCAATAATGGAAAAAACTAAATTTTCTAACAAAATTTTCTCCAGAGAGAGAGAGAGGCAGGTATTTTGGTAAGAAAATTGAGCAGAATTATTTGAATATTCCTCTAATGGAAATATTCTGAGTAATGAAGCAACTCCCAGAATACTTACAAGATTATTTTGTAGAATATGGCGTGGAGGCAAAACCCGATTAATGGGAGCTAGGAGTGTTGGCAAAAAAGAGGCGAGGTCCAACTGATTGCAATGTTTACAGAGGAATCACACTTCGTCAATTGTCATGAAAATATATAGTATGCTCCGTCTAAAAAGACTGGGGAGAAAGATTAATGAAAAGCTGAGAGATGAACAAGCAGGATTTAGAAAAGGTACAATTTGTATCGACCAATTTTCATTTTAAGGGAGTTTCATACATCCAATGGCACCTGGAAAGGATGTGGAAATAAATAAATTATAAATTACAGAATCCATTTTTGATGGGACTTTTAGACTATGGAAAGTCCTTTGATAGTATACACCAGTCAATTTTGAGGAGTCTCTCATTATTAAGGAGTTCATGTTAAACATGTAAATTTGATCGTCTGTTCATAAGAATAGCAAGTGCAAAGTTGTTAGTGGAGTCCTATCAAATGACTTTCCAGTCACCAGTGAAGTACTTCAGGGGAATACGTTGTCACCTATGTTGTTTATGTTCCTCAAGGATTTTGTAATGCAGAAAACAGTTGGGAATTGCAGAGGAAGATTGGACTGGATAGGTAACAGGAAATTAGCTGACCTAGATTATGCTAATGATGCTTTCCTTAATAGCAGAACACCACAGGACTTGCAAAACTTTCTTACCAAAATGCATGAAATATCACATGAGGTTGGGCTCAAGATAAATAGAGGAAAGACAAGAGTTAATGACAACGGATTATACAATGAAAGATGAAATATCATTGGAAGGATAGATGATTAATGAGGTGGAATTAAGGGAAGATGAAATGTCATTGGAAAGAGAAAGGATTAATGAGGTGGAATCAAGGGAAGATCAAATATCATTGGAAGGAGAAATGATTATTGAGGTGGAATCATTTAGATATTTAGCAACTTTGATCTCTATTTCGTGGTCTTTATATTTTGTATTTATTGAAAGATTGATAAAAGCATCGTGGGCTTCTGTGTCAGAGGTCCCGAGTTCGCGTCCCCGCTAAGGCATGAAGAGTGTGAGACTTTCTACCGGGGGTATTCCCCAGGGTGGCGCCTGTGAGGGAGGTTAGAGGGGGCTAGAAATAGTCCCAGCTGGCTCATGGTCCCTCGAGGAGGTGATGAAGGTCGTCTCATAGGAGACCTAATACCCGCAACTTTAACTTTAACAATGGCTAGGTTAAGTAAAATCTGGAAGCCAAATCACCTGAAATTGCATAAAAAATCCTGCTATATAACAGTTTATTGAGATCAATGTTACTGTGTGGACATGAGTCGTTGCATGACAATGAAGCAATATCCAAGAGATTTTGTAGATATGAGAAAAAAGTCCTCAGAAGAATATTGGGAGTTAGATGGTCGAAGAAGAATAGAAACAAAACTATAAGAGAGATTATTCGAATGCAATGTGTATGAGATCATGGTGAGGGGCAGATGGAGATGGTATAAGCATGCTCTTCGCACTCCCCAAGAGAGATTAGTTCATCAAAAGTTCAGCTGGGCTCCACAAGGCACTAGAAGAGTTGGGAGACCCAGTCCTACATGAGGAATATGAAGCGTGAAGTAGGAGAAGGTGAATGGAGAAGTATTGATTTAAAAGCTCAAGATAGAGATGGTAGGCGAAATCTAACCGAGGCCCTTTGGGTCAAGAGGCGTTGGAGATGATGACGATGATATTGATAAATAATGTGTGTAAATATTTACAATGAAAGGGATTATAATGAGCTAGAATATATATAACAAAATAGAGTCATATTTAAATTCATGTTTTAATATGCATTTAACAAACCAATAACTATTATTTGTGAATTATTCAAGTTCGATTAGGAAAACAGTAAAATTTCAGATATGATTTTTTCCTTTTATATATATATATATATATATATATATATATATATATATATATATATATATATATATATATATATATATATATATATGTATGTTTACACACACACACATATATATATATATATATATATATATATATATGTTTACATATATATATATATATATATATATATATATATATATATATATATATATATATATATATATATATGTATATTTGATTTTTAGTCACCTGTTTTATTTATACGTTTAAAATAGGAATATATTAAAATTTAGGAAATATAACCATGAAACGACTGCAACTGACGGTTAAGTGATTTTCAAAGATGAAAATTAAGATACAACTGTTATAGCTGTTTTGGGCAATTGTCTTTTTTCTTTTCTTTGGAAATTTATCCATGTCTTTACCTCTGACTTCTCGAGGAACAAGGTAGTCAGTTCTCTCCGGCTTGACTTCGAGTTAACATGTAGCTAACTAAGAGTCGGCTGCATGGCAGGGGAAAACTTTCCCAGGCAAATATTTCTCTATTGTGTGGTGTTCTATTTGCTGTAAGTATAATTCGTGAATACACATTGTTAATTTCATTGAATAGTAAGGTTCGATTTGATAAATTAGTTGACTTAAGTTGTTGATTTACATCTAATATCTGTGTTTTGTATTGATTGTTTCGGCTTATGTGAATCTAGATGTGAATCGTGAATATGTTGGGTGGCTTGTTTTGTGACCCTGATAGTTCATTTAATTCATATTGAGTGAACTTTTGATTTGATTATACAATGTAGCTTTCTAAGCTTTTCAGAAAGCTAAACTGATTATTCCTTAATCTAGGCTTGGTGGAAAGTATTTTACTAAATTAGTATTCATGCAGCATAGGTCTTGCTTTCTATTTCAAATGGGTTTTAATGGAAAATTCATTACATTGGATCAAACTACTGTTATGGTATGATGTTGCGGGAATATTTTTAGCGTTACTCTGTTAACTGCGATATAGACTCTACGTGCCAATTAAATGTTTATGCAAATGATGAAGTATATAACTCCAGTCTTGACGATTGTACTGTTAAAACACTTTCATCTATCTTGTATATATGTACTTGACCATTAGAGTTTTCTGGTAGAATTAGAGAAGCCCTAATATGGCGAGAAAGTTTTATTCTATGAGGCGTTCTACTTCTCTAGTTCTAGTAAGCTTTTTAATACTTGAAAATTCTTTTGCACAATATTATAATGAGTATCTTTTAGCCCTTAGTCTGTGGAGGTTAGCTTTAATACATTATCTCAAACGGTATGTAGGAGAGCTTCCAATTTTTGTGACTATAAATTCATTAAAATAGTTCCGCTACTAATTAAAGTACACCTTTTTTCATTTGGTTTTTCTTAATAACTCTTGCTCTCTGTCACACCTTAGTGCTTTATTAATAGAAAATTTGGCACTTGGAACCACAGGTGGGGCAAATAGTGTCACTTTCGCTGCTAATAACACCGTATTTTTTACAGTACTTTAACATTCTTTCGATGTTATCAGAATAATGCTAAAAAATAATCTTTATAATTCAAATAACACTTGAGATAAGAATTTTGGAGAAAATCCAGACTTTGAAGTCAAAGTAGATAGTTAATGAGAAACCACACCAGAAGTTTATATAATCCTCCACGCCTCTAGAGACAAAAAAAAAAAAATAAAAAAAAAAAAATAAATAAAAATAAATAGTGGTACAGATTGCGTGCCGTGTCAAAAAGTGTTCAGTTTCTTAGTAAAACTGTCGCCTTATTGGCTTACTCACGCGACTCTAGTTTTAAAAAGCCAGTCACAAGTAAAATTTGGATAATACTCGTTGGTTATGAACTATGACATTGGTGACTTATTTCTACGCAGAATAGTATTTAGTAATAACATCTGGTTTTTAACATGAAAGACCTTAGTCTGAAGAGTAATTTGATATATAATAGTCGAGGGACTTGGTTTGTTTGGAGGTGGGTTTAATATTTATTTTTAAACCATTTAGACCTAGCGCCGGTTTTCATTTATATATCCAACTGAACCTGTGACTTCATCTTTTCAATGAAAGCACCTAAATTTCATAACTTGCTGGCGGAGCTGTTGTATAGAATTACCGTTTAGGCTATTTGAAGCTTAAAACTGAAAAGCTCTTGGATGTATCCTTTATCAAATATTTGGTAACCCAAAATTTTCTGTTGCATGCCTCCTATTACTGGTTTTTATTTAAACCTTCTATACAGGTGATTAGAATTATAGCATATTAAACTAGGGCAATTGTCGGTTAATCGGGAAATTTGTTTTTGGACATTATGGTTACTTGATTTTAATAGGAAATTATTACTTCCAGGTTATATTTGAAATAAATTCCCGAATTTAGAACTTGGTATTTTAATTAGTAATTAACGGCTTGCTTTTTTACCTTGCACTACAACCTATTATTTCTTGTTTCAGGTCCAGACTTTGTTCAACAGGGTACTGGTAGCAGATTCTTCCAACAAATGCTCAGAAGTGTTCTTCTAGACTTCAAAGAACTGAAAGGCTGCAAGGTTTTAAAGATTGGCAGGCTCTCTTAAATACATGCATCCTTACTTCTGGAACATTGCAACCCTGCCTGTTACCTTTAGCGCAGGGTTCTTGGAGACTCCACAATAATACAGTTAAATGTTTGTACTGGTTTTATGTAAGGTTTAGGTTAGTTCATTGCAAAATCTTTTAATGCACAAATTTCAGTTAGCGTGCGAGATGGTGCATGCGAGATTTCTTTAGGAATTTAAATTTGAAGATTTTGCAGCATTTTTAGGGCTAAGGATGAAGTTAGGGATTCAAGGTAGGATGTTCTAACACTGTTCAGGTTCTCGGTTACTCCTGCTGGTAATGGGAAAACCTGAATGAATGAGCTACTGAATAGTGACGGGTTAATGTTAGTTTTTGCATACATTTTTTGGCGTAAATCTTTAAACTGGGCGATTATGGAAACCAGTTGATTTTTGTTCAAATTTAGAAGTTTTGTAGTTTTCTTTCTTTCTGCTCTGGGCTTTCTGGGTGTAATGTTAGTTCAATGTTTAATGTCATTGTTTCTGTTGCATAAATTTTTCTATTTACTTAATATAATGGTTGCAAGAAGTTATTTAAATTTAATATCTACGAAAGTATTACACGCATTATATGTCTCATTTAATATTTTATAAATTTGAGTAGCTTTCATATATAAATTTTAATCTCTAAGGCTAATATAAATCTGCGCAGCAGTATTAGCCTTCCTGAGACCCTATTGGTATTTTGATGAAACTTTCCCTTATCTCCTGTGTAAAGGATCGGTTTTAACAGACTTTTTTGGCGAAATTTAGTTTATAGGTACTTTGATAGTAATTTTGCTCTTAACTGCACAAAATGTTTTATACTTTACTTTATATATCTTCGATTGGTGATTATTCAGAAAGCTTTGTGGAAAATGTAACGTTAATATTCATTAACCTGTCACCTAATAAAGATCTGTGTTGTAATTCTAGGTAGGAGAATTGTAACACCAGGCTTAGCTAGTCCGAAAGTTTGAAACTAGTAGGAAGCTTTGCATCTCATCCAAATCATTGGATGTTGATTATGTAAGTCTTAAATTAGAGACAAGGCGCAAGTGATGACAAACTTTGCTGTTCCGAAAGTTTAAACTAGTAGGAGGCTTTGCACCATATCCAATGTATTGGATATCATGACTCTTAATTCTAGGTTAGAGTATTTTTCCAGAATATGTCATGAGACCTGGCTAATCCGAAAGTTGAAACTAGTAGGAGGCCTGAGCCCTGTCCACACAATCGAGCATGCCCGACGGGCAAACAGTGATACCAGACTACAGTTGTTAGTAAGGATGAGGGTTAATGATGTCAGAAGCGGGGAAACCCACAGACAGGAATCTGGCATCATACATTGTTGCCAGATCACTGCCTTGACTTTTCCCGCTTCTGACTAAAACAACCCTCATTTTCACAAACTATTGTGCCCTGGCATCATTGTTTGCCCGTCGTGCATGCTCGATCGTGTGGACAGGACTTTAGTCTGATTTACAATGTATATTAGGTAAGAAAAAAAAAGAAAGTATGTCTTTAAACAAGATTTACTAGTACTTTTATTGTAAATTTTCAGGAGCTCATAAATATTTTTTATAAATAAGTGAAGTCAAATAAAAAAAACACTAACCACTTACTAGTATTATGATTCCTTGTGTGTATAATGGCCCAAAGATCGATGTCCACCTGAGGTTTAAGTATATTATTCTAACCTTTAAGTAGAGTAAACTATCTCAAATCTGGGTTGGTACAGAAACTAGCCCAGTTTGGACATCTTGCAAGACTCCTCGGCCCCAAACTATACGGAAACATTACCAAACTTCTCTTGAGTTTTGAGTAATAAATATTTTAATGTAATTTGGTGTAGTCTTGAAAAAGTCTGGGGACAAAAAAATCCTAATTTATCAAAATTTTCTGGAGTTTCATGCATTCAATGGCACCTGGAAATGTTGTGGAAATCCACCCGGAACTAGTTGTTAAAAACCTTTCGACTTTTATATGATAAAATAAGGCTTTTGAACTCTTAAAATTTCATTTTGAATCCAATGAAAACAGTTTGGGCGGCAATAATAACTAGCTTATTACCATTGTTGTATCTTTAGCAATAAAAAGCATTTTTGCTTAGCTCTATATTAAGATCTTAATTTATCGGAATGTAACTATGTTATTGTAATTTAATTTGGACAGTCCCCTTCCATACGATGGCAAATGCATGGCGGGCAGTCACTAAATTTTGTTGTATGGGTTACGGAGAGTGTAGATGAAGCCATAGACTATAAAACTCTGGTAAACCATCGAAGGGTACTTTGCTCTCTGCTCGACGTATGGCCTGGTAAAGTCTTAGTCCTGATTGTCTAATTCCAGCCTGAAACGGTTTGATATGGAAAGAGTTTCAAAGCAACAGAATAATTTGCAAATCGGGAGTGCCCACCCTGCATTTGCAGCCTGTGGGGAAGGGGTTTAGAAATTTTTCTTCTTAAAGCAGTTATGTTGAGAAAAACTGTGATTAAGCAGGGAATGGAGATAGTCACCTGGAGCGTGGGTCCAAATTGCTTGGGAAAGGGTTGATTGTTCAACTGTGTAGTCCCTGGTGGAGACCTTTTACTAAAACATTTTGATAAGAGCAAACTATCTCTCTCTAGTTTCTGTAGTTATAGCAAGGAAGGAAACTTTCAGGCATGATTCCAGAAATAAAATCTTTTTTGGTTAACATTAACCTGTTTACTTGGCATTTTCCTTGAGTACCATCTGCATGGTAGCAAGTTTACTTCCCAGATCGAGCAGTCTATTGAGTCATCTACACCCTTGATCACTAGCCATATACCACATAATTGGTAAAGGCATATCCAAACTACAGAGTAAGTCCGAGGGAAAGTGATACCAGACCTCATTGGGTAAGCAGAACGAGGAATGTCAAGAAGTGGGAAAGCTACGGGCAAGGATCTGGCAACAGTGCAACCGGATAGGGTAGCCCACAATCTCAGCTCGTTCAGCTGACAAAGTCTGGCGGGCAAAAAGAACACAGCAGACACCAATAGTATATATATGATTTCTAATGGAAAATAATTACTGAAGTATTCAAATTGCAAAGAAAGGTGCTTTCCAGCCACTTTACACACATTAAGAATCATATTTTATAAAATAATGTTAATAAATATTCAAAACTTTTGTTACTTCCAAACTCATTCACTAAACTTTTCTGTCTGTTATATAAAATATAAAAAAATCTTGTGTATTCTAACTCTTATCCTACAAAAGAGTACCTTCATGGTCTTTTTAATATAAATCTACAAAAATATTTTAATCATAAATTGAGTAACAAATCTAATCAGAGAATAAGACAAATTAATATCTCTATCGATAATGAAAAAACTAAATTTTCAAACTACTAAAATTGGCAATAGGAGAAATTGCTTGAAAATCCTGAATTATGGGCATAGACGAGAGAGAGAGAGAGAGAGAGAGAGAGAGAGACACTGGTATTTTGATTTGAAAATTGAGCAGTATTATGTGAATATGCTTCGAATGGTAATATTTTGTGTAATGAAGCAACTCCCAGAATACTAACAAGATCATTTTGTAAAATATGGCATAGAGGCACAACCTGAAGAATGGGAGCCAGGAGTGTTGGTGAAAATGGCAAAAAATAGGGGAGATCTGACTGATTGCAATGTTTACAGAGGCATCACAATTATGTCAGATGTCATGAAAATATATAGTATGCTCTTTCTAAAGAGACAAGAGAGAAAGATTGATGCAATGCTGAGAGATGAAAAAGCAGGATTTAGAAAAGTTTCAAGTTGTACTGACCAATTTTCATTTTAAGACATGTACAGCAATATGTAAATTATAGAATCCATTTTTGATGGCACTTATGGACTATAAAAAGGCATTTGATAGTATGCAACAGACAATTTTGAGGAGTCTTGCTTTATTATGGAGTTCCTCTTAAACATGTAAATTTGATCGTTTGTTCATGAACATAAGTGTAAAGTTAATGTTAGTGGAGTCCTATCTAATGACTCTCGAGTGAACAGTGAAGTACTTCAGGGGAATACGTTGTCACCTATGTTGTTTATGCTCCTCATGGATTTTGTAATGCAGAGAACAGTTGGGAATGGCAGAGGAAGATTGGACTTTATTGGTAACAGGAAATTACCTGACCTAGAGTATGCTAATAATGCTTTCCTTATTAGCAGAACACCACAGGACTTGCAAATCTTCCTTACCAGAATGCATGAAATATCACATGAGGTTGGGCTCAAGATAAATAGAGGAAAGACAGAGATAATGACAACGGATTATGCAATGGAAGATAAAATATCATTGGAAGGAGGGATGATTAATAAGGTGGAATAAAGGGAAGATGAAATTTCATTTTAAAGAGAAAGAATTAATGAGGTAGAATCAAGGGAAGATAAAATATCATTGGAAGGAGAAATGATTAATGATGTGGAATCATTTAGATATTTAGCAACTTTGATCTCTAATACGTGGTCTTTAGAATTTGAGTTTAATGAAAGATTGATAAAAGCAAATCAGAGTATGGCTAGGTTAAGTAAAATCTGGAAACTAAATCGCCTGAAATTGCATAAAAAATCATGCTATATATCAGTTCATTGAGATCGTTGTTACGGTGTGTTCATGAGTCGTTGCATGACAATGAAGAAATATCAAACAGATTCTGTAGAATTGTGAACAAAGTCCTCAGGAGAATGTTGGTAGTTAGATGGTAGGAGAGGATTAGAAACAAAACTATAAGAGAGATTACTAGAATGCCATATGTGTATGAGATCATGGTGAGGGGCAGATGGAGATGGTATGAGCATGCTCTGGGCTCCACAAGGCACTAGAAGAGTTGGGAGACCCAGTCCTACATGGCTGAGGACTAGGAGGGGTGAAGTAGGAGAAGATGAATGGAGACATTGATTTAAAAGCTCAAGATAGAGATGGTAGGCGAAATCTAACCGAAGCCCTTTGCGTCAATAGGTGTAGGAGATGATGACGATGATTTTGATAAATAGTGTGTTTATATAATTACAATGAACGGGATCATAAAGAACAAAAAATATATAACAAAATAGAGTCATATTTAATTCCATGTTTCACTACGCATTTAACAAAACCAATCACTATCATTTGTGATTTATTAAAGTTCGATTAGGAAAACGGTAAAATTTCAAATATGATTTGTTCCTATTATATATATATATATATATATATATATATATATATATATATATATATATATATATATATACATATATATATATATACATACATATTCAGTTTTTAGTCACCTGTTTTATATATCCGTTTAAAATAGGAATATATTAAAATTTAGGGAATATAACTATGAAACTACTGCAACTGACGGTTAAGTGAATTTGAAAGCTGAAAAAAGGAAGATACAACTCTTATAGCTGTTTTTTGCAATTGTCTTCCTATTCTGTCCTTAGAAATATGCCCATGTCTTTACTTCTGACTTCTCCAAAAACAAGGTAGTCAGTTCTCTCCGGCTCGACTTCGAGTTAACATGTAGCTGACTAAGAGGCAGTTGCATGGCTGGGGAAAACTTTCCCAGGCAAATATTTCTCTATTGTGTGGTGTTCTATTTGCTGTAAGTATAATTTTTGAATGCACATTAATTTCGTTGATTAGTTAAGTTAAACTTGATAAAATAGAAGACTTAGTTGTTGTTTTACATCTAATATCTACTGTGTTGGGTGTAGACTGTCTCTGCTTGTGTGAACCTGATTGTGAATCTGTTGGGTTCTTCATTTTTTGAGTGTTTGATTGAGTATAAGTTCAATTAATTCATATCGAGTGAACTTGGATTTAACACTATGCTCTAGCCTTCTAATTCACTACCTAATTGTCCAGACAATTACTCATTAATATCAGTCCCTGGCTAAATTGTCAATTCAAAGGCAGCTAATGTCTTGCATATTATTAGGGTTTTACTCTTTATTTCAACATATTTTAATGCAAAGTTTATTATATAGGAAAAAATTACTGCCACAGTATAACGTTGTCTTTATTTAGCTTTACTCTGCAAACTGCGTTATAGCCTCTACTTGCTATTGAAATTCCTATTCAAATAAAAGGTATAAAACTCCAGTCTAGACCATAATTGCACAACACTTGTATCAATCTTGTAAATGTACTTTACAACATTTCAAGAGTTTTTTGCAGAATTAAGGAAACCATAATATGGAGTTTTTTTTTTCAATGAGGCGTTCTACTTCTCTCGTACTAGTAAGCTTTGTCAATATTGCAAATTTCTTTTGCAGAGGTTTATGAGTATCTTTTAGCGCTTAGTCTATGAAGGTTAGCTTTAATTAATATTGTCTCCAACGTTATGTAGGAGAGCTTTGTCACACGAACGATCTTTTAATACTACAGTCGGCACTTGGAACCACAGGTGGGGCAAATAGTGTCGCTTTCGCTACTAGTAACACGTAATCTTGGCAGAACTTTTATCATTCTTTTGATGATATCAGAATAATGCTAAAAAAATATTTTATAACTTAAATAATACTTTAGACAAGAACTTGGGAGAAAATCCAGACTTTGATGGCAGTAGATGGTAAATGAGAAACCGCACCAGAAGTTTTCATAATCCTTTACGGCTCTCAAGACTGAAAAATGGCAGTAGAGATTTGTGTGCAGTTTCAAGTGTTCAGTTTCTTACTAAAACTGTCGCCTTATTGGTTTAGTCACTTGATTCTAGTTTTAAAATGCCAGTCCTAAGTAAAATTTAGGTAGATGTATTAGTGAAACTATTGCCTTATTGGTTTAGTCACTTTATTCTAGTTTTAAAATGCCAGTCCCAAGTAAAATGTGACTATCAATTTTTGGTTATGATTTATGACTTTTGGTGACCTTATTTCTACGTAGAATAGTCTGTAGTAATGACATAATCTGTTTTAACTTCATAGCTCGAGTTACTACATAATCTGTTTTTAACTTCATAGCTCGAGTCTAAAGAGTAATTTGAGATATATAATAGTCGAGGGACTTGCTTTGTTTGGAGGTGTGTTTAATATTTATTTTTAAAACATTTCTAGACCCAGCGCCGGTTTTATTTGTGTATCCAACTGAACCTTGGACTTAATCTTTTTAGTGAAAGCACTTAAAATTTATAACTTGCTGGCGGAACTGTTTTATAGAATTACCGTTTAGACTATTTGAAGCCTAAAACTGAAAAGCTCTCAGATGCAACCTTTATTAAATATTTGGTAACTCAAAATTTTCTATTACATGCCTACTACTCTTACCGGTATTCATTTCTACTTTCTATATTGATGGGTAAAATTATAGCTTATTAAAATAGGGCAATTGTCGGTATATCAGGATAACATTGTTTATTGACATTATGGTGATTTGATTTTAATAGGAAAGTACTTCCAGGGTTATATTTGAAATAAATCTGTCTATTTAGAACTTGGTATTTTAATTGGTAATTAATGGCTTGCGTTGTGACCTTGCACTACAACCTATTACTTCTTTTTCAGATCCAGACTTTGTTCAACAGGGTATTGGTAGCAGATTCTTCCAACAAATGCTCAGAAGTGTTCTAGACTTCAAAGAACTGAAAGGCTGCAAGGTTTTAAAGATTGGCAGGCTCTCTTAAATACATGCATCCTTACTTCGGGAACATTGCAACCCTGCCTGTTACCTTTAGCGCAGGGTTCTTGGAGACTCCACAATAATACAGTTGAATGTTTGTACTGGTTTTATGTAAGGTTTAGGTTAGTTCATTGCAAAATCTTTGAATGCATAAATTTCAGTTTACGTGCGAGATGGTGCATGCGGAATTTCTTTAGTAATTTAAATTTGAAGATTTTGCAACATTATTAGGACTAAGGAAATTAGGGATACTAACACTGTTCAGGTTCTCGGTTACCCCTGCTAGTAATGGGGAAACCTGACCTAATGAGCTTCTGAATAGTGACGGGTTAATGTTTGTCTTTACATACTTATTTGGCGTAAATTTTATTTAAACTGGGAGATTACGGAAACCAGTTAATTTTTGTTCAAATTCAGAAGTTTTGTAGATTTCTCTTTTCTTTCTGCACTGGGCTTTCTGGATTTAATGTTTGTTTGTTTAATGTCATTGTTTCTGTTGCATAAATTTTTCTATTTACTTAATATAATGGTTCCAGTAAGTTATTTACATCTTATCTACGGAAATATTATTATGCTTATTATAATGTCTTGATTTCTTTATTTTATAAATTCACGTAACATTCATAGTTTAAATTATTTTGATCTCTCTAAGGCTAATATAAATCTGCCCAGCAGTATTAGCCTTCCTGAGACCCTATTAGTATTATGATGAAACTTTCCTTTATATCCTGTGTAAATGATAAGTTTTAGTTCAAATCTTTTTAGGTAAATTTAATCTACAAATCATTGCTACTTTTAACTGCACCAACAAAAATTGTATTCACTTTATAAATCTTCGATTGGAGAGAATCCAGAAAGCTTTGTGGAAGATGTAACTTTAACCTTCATTAACCTGTCACATAATCAAGAACTAGTTTTGTAATTCATGATGAGAGCGTCGGCACCGCCATGCTTGGCAAGTCCGAAAGTTTAAATGAGTAGGAGGCTTTGCATGGAATCTTATGTATTGGACATTAGTTTGGACATTAGTTATGTAATTCTAGATTATTGACATGACTCGAGAGTGAGACATAAAACTTAGCTGGTCCGAAAGTTGAAACTAGTAGGAGGCTTTGCACCATATCCAATGTATTGGATATTCACCATATCCAATGTATTGGATATTATGACTAGTAATTTTAGGCTGGAGACTGATTCCAGAATGAGGCATGAGACTTGGCTAGTCCGAAAGTTGAAACTAGTAGGAGGCTTAGTCTGGATTACTATGTATATTAGGTAAGAAGCTAAAGTATTAGTAGTCTTTAAACAAGATTTACTAGTACTTTAAATATAAACTTTCAGGAGCTCATAAATATTTTTTGTAATTAAATGAAGTCAAATAAAAAAATCTAACCACTTATTAGTATTATGATTCCTTTGTGTATAATGTACTTAAGATCTATGACCACCTGAGGTTAAAGGACTATATTCTATTCAACTTTTAGTGGTGTCAACTACTCTCAAATGAGTTGGTACAGTAACTACTACGTCGTCTGGCTATCTTGGACACTCCTCAGTCCCAAACTATAAGGAAACCTTGCCAGACTTTTTGCAAGTTTGGAGCAAAAAATATTTTAATTGTAATTTGGTCGTGAAAAAGAAATGTGCGAAAAAAAAATCTTATAAAGATTTTAAAAGTGTCTCTTACATCCAATGGCACCTGGAAAAGTTGTGTGAAGTAAATACACCCGGAACAGTTTGGTAAAAACCTTTCGACTTTTCTATACTAATTAAAGACTTTGAAATCTTAAATTATTTATTAAATCCAATGAAAGTATTTTGGGCTGCAATAATAACCAGCTTATTACCACTAGAGTAGAGTATCTTAAGCAATAAAAAGCAATTTTTGCTTATCTATATAAATATCTTAATTTATTGGAATTAACGATATTATAGTAATTTCATTTGGATAGACCCCTTCCATACGAGGGCCAATGCTAGGCGGGCAGTCTCTAACCAATTTTGTTGTATGGGTTACGAAGAGTGTAGATGAGGCCATAGACATTAAACTCTTAAGCAAACCATCGAAGGGTACTTTGCTCTCTGCTAGACATCTGGGCTGGCAAAGTTGAGTTTGCTTGATTGTCTACTTCCAGCCTGAAACTGTATGATCTGGTAACCGTTTCAAAGCAAAAGAATAATGGGCTAATCAAGAGTGCCTGCCATGCAATTGCACCTTGTGCAGAAGGGGCCTAAAAAGTTTTTCCTAATATTAATGCAGATATGTTGAGAACAACAGTGACTGCAGAGAATGGAGATAGTCACCTGGAGCGTGGATCCAAATTGATTTGGAAAGTGTTTGTTTGTTAAACTGTAAAACCTGGTGGAGACCTTTTACTAAAGCATTTTAATCAAGCAAACTACAGAGCTCCAGTTTCTGTAGTTATAGCAAAAAAGGAAACTTTCAAGCATATGATTCCAGAAGTAAAATCTCATTTCGTTAACATTAGCATGTTTACTTGGCATTTTCCTTGAATACCATATGCATGGTAGTAAGTTTTTGGTTTATAAGTTATATATAATTGGGTATATCTTTGAGTCACTTGTCTTAGTCTGCAATTTGAGCATCTTCCAGAGGGGCAAATTCAGGGCGGTCACTCGGATTTGACTGGAATTCTCAGTTACCAGATCGAGCAGTCTGACGTCATCTACACCCTTGATCACTTACCATATACCACATAATTGGTAAAGGGCTATCCACACTATTGAGTAAGCCCGAGGGACAGTGATACCAGATCTCATTGGGTGAAGAGAACGGGGATTAATGACGTCAGAAGTGGGAAAACCACAGGCACGGATCTGGCAACAATAGTGCAACCAGATGGAGTGTAGCCCAAAATCTCTGCTCGTTCAGCTGCCAAAGATTGGCGGGCAAAAAGAACACAGCTTCTACTAATAGCATATATATGATTTCCAATGGAAAATCAGTTTCTGTAGTTATAGCAAAAAAGGAAACTTTCAAGCATATGATTCCAGAAGTAAAATCTCATTTCGTTAACATTAGCATGTTTACTTGGCATTTTCCTTGAATACCATATGCATGGTAGTAAGTTTTTGGTTTATAAGTTATATATAATTGGGTATATCTTTGAGTCACTTGTCTTAGTCTGCAATTTGAGCATCTTCCAGAGGGGCAAATTCAGGGCGGTCACTCGGATTTGACTGGAATTCTCGTTACCAGATCGAGCAGTCTGACGTCATCTACACCCTTGATCACTCACCATATACCACATAATTGGTAAAGGGCTATCCACACTATTGAGTAAGCCCGAGGGACAGTGATACCAGATCTCATTGGGTGAAGAGAACGGGGATTAATGACGTCAGAAGTGGGAAAACCACAGGCACGGATCTGGCAACAATAGTGCAACCAGATGGAGTGTAGCCCAAAATCTCTGCTCGTTCAGCTGCCAAAGATTGGCGGGCAAAAAGAACACAGCTTCTACTAATAGCATATATATGATTTCCAATGGAAAATCATTAGTGAAGTATTCAAATCGCAAAGAAAGGGGCTTTCTGGCCACGTGCCACTTTACAGATATTAAGGTACCATATTTTATGAAATACCGTTGATAAATATTAAAAACTTTTATTTCATCCAAATTCATTCACTAAACTTTTCTGTCTGTTATTTAAAATCTTATAAAAATTCTTGTTTTCTAACTCTTATCCCAAAAAAGGGATATTATGATGAAACTTTCCCTTCTGTCCTGTGTAAAGGATCAGTTTTAATTAAAACCTTTTTTAGGTAAATTTAATTTGCAAATCATTGTTACTTCAAACTGCACCAAAAAAAAAAATATTCTTTTATAAATCTTCGAAAATTCTGAAAGCTTTGTGGAAGATGTAACTTTAACCTTCATTAACCTGTCACATAATCAAGAACTAGTTTTGTAATTCATGATGAGAGCGGCGGCACCGCCATGCTTGGCAAGTCCGAAAGTTTAAATGAGTAGGAGGCTTTGCATGGAGTCCATGTATTGGACATTAGTTTGGACATTAGTTATGTAATTCTAAATTAGAGACAAGACTTAAGAGTGAGACATGAAACTTGGCTGGTCCGAAAGTTGAAACTAGTAGGAGGCTTTGCACCATATCCAATGTATTGGATATTCACCATATCCAATGTATTGGATATTCACCATATCCAATGTATTGGATATTCACCATATCCAATGTATTGGATATTCACCATATCCAATGTATTGGATATTCACCATATCCAATGTATTGGATATTCACCATATCCAATGTATTGGATATTCACCATATCCAATGTATTGGATATTATGACTAGTAATTTTAGGCTGGAGACTGATTCCAGAATGAGGCATGAGATTTGGCTAGTCCGAAAGTTGAAACTAGTAGGAGGCTTAGTCTGGATTACTATGTATATTAGGTAAGAAGCTAAAGTATTAGTAGTCTTTAAACAAGATTTACTAGTACTTTAAATGTAAAGTTTCAGGAGCTCATAAATATTTTTTATAATTAAATGAAGTCAAATAAAAAAAAACTAACCAATTATTAGTATTATAAATCCTTGTGTGTATAATGGACCAAAGATATATGACCATTTCAAGTTAAAGGACAATATTCTATCGACTTTTAGTGGTGTCAACTACTCTCAAATTAGCTGGTACTGAAACTACAGCCCCGCTTGGATATCTTGCATGACATTACCAAACTTTTGTCAAGTTTGGAGTAATAAATATTCTTATTGTAATTTGGTGTGTTCTTGAAAAAAAAATTCTGGAGAAGAAAAATCTTATCGATATTTTAAGGGAGTTTCATACATCCAATGGCACCTGGAAAGGATGTGGAAATAAATTCACCCGGAACAGTTGGTAAAAACCTTTCGACTTTTATATAATAATTTAGGATTTTGAACAACTAAATTATATTCTAAATTCAATGGAAATAGTTTGGGCTGCAGTAATAACTAGCATATCACTACTCTATCTTTAGCAATAAAAATCAATTTTGCTTAGCTATATACTAAAATCTTAATTCATGTGCAAATGCAAGTCGGGCAGATACTATTGGTCAATTTTGGTGGATGGGTTACAAGTGTAGATGAAGCCATTGACGATGAAACTCTAAGCAAACCATCGAAGGGTACTTTGCTCTCTGCTCGACGTCTGGCCTGGCAAAGATTAGTTCACTTGATTGTCTACTCCCAGCCCGAAGTTGTTTGATCTGGTAACACTGTTTTAAATCGGAAGAATAATGGGCAAATTAGGAGTTCCCTCCCTGAATTTGCACCTTGTGCGGAAGGGACTTAAAAAGTTATAATCTTAATGCAGATATGTTGAGAATGGAGATAGCCGCCTGGAGCGTGGGTCCAAATTGATTTGAAAAGAGTTTGCTTGTTCAACTGGGTAGTCCCTGGTGGAGACCTTTTACTAAAACATTTTAATTGAGCAAACTTTCCAGTTTCTGTAGTTATAGCAAGGAAGGAAACTTTCAGGCATATGATTCCAGAAGTAGAATCTTATTTCGTCAACTTTGGCCTGTTTACTTGGTATTTTCCTTGAATACCATCTGCATGGTAGTAAATTTTTGGTCTATATAAGTTTTATATGATTTGGTATATCCTTGGGTCACTTGTCTCTGCCTGAAATTTGAGCCTCTTCCACCAGAGGGGCAAATTCCGTACGATCACTTATTTGACGAATTCTCACTTGGCTACCAGATCGAGCAGTCTATGACGTCATCTATACCCTTGATCACTCTCCATATACCAAATAATTGGTAAAGGCCTATCCACACTATTGAGTAAGCCCGAGGGACAGTGATACCAGATCTCATTGGGTAATGAGAATGAGGATTAATGACGTCATAAGTGGGAAAACCACAGGCAGGGATCTGGCAACAACAGTGCAACCAGGTGGAGTGTAGCCCAAAATCTCTGCTGGTTCAGCTACCAAAGATTGGCGGGCAAAAAGAACACAGCACACACTAATAGTATATATATGATTTCCAATGGGAAATCATTACTGAAGTATTCAAATCGCAAAGAAAGGTGCTTTCCGGCCACGTGCCACTTTACAGATATTAAGGTACCATATTTTATGAAATACCGTTAATAAATATTAAAAAACTTTTATTTCTAACAAATTCATTCACTAAACTTTTCTATTATATAAAATCTTATAAAAATTCTTGTTTTCTAACTCTTATCCCAAAAAAGGGTACCTTCATGTTCTTTTTAATTAAATCTACAAAAATCGTTTAATCATAATTTGAGTAACTAATCTAATCAGCAGAGAAGAAGCCAAATTAATATCTATCAATAATGGAAAAACTAAATTTTCTAACTACTAAAATTTTCTCCAGAGGGAGAGAGAGGCGGGTATTTTGGTAAGAAAATTGAGCAGAATTATATGAATATGCCTCTAATGGAAATATTCTGAGTAATGAAGCAACTCCCGGAATACTTACAAGATTATTTTGTAGAATATGGCGTGGAGGCAAAACCTGATGAATGGGAGCTAGGAGTGTTGGTGAAAATGGCAAAAAAGAAGCGAGGTCCGACTGATTGCAATGTTTACAGAGGAATCACACTTCGTCAATTGTCATGAAATTATATAGTATGCTCCGTCTAAAGAGACTGGAGAGAAAGATTGATGAAAAGCTGAGAGATGAACAAGCAGGATTTAGAAAAGGTACAAGTTGTACTGACCAATTTTCATTTTAAGACATGTACAGCATTATATAAATTAAAGAATACGGTTTTTATGACACTCTTAGACTATGAAAAGGCCTTTGATAGTATGCACCAGACAATTTGGGGAGTCTTGCGTTATTATGGAGTTCCTCTTAAACATGTAAATTTTGATCGTCTGTTTATGAGTATAATGCGTGCAAAGTTAATGTTAGTGGAGTCCTATCGAATGACTTTCTAGTGAACAGTGAAGTACTTCAGGGGAATACGTTGTCACCTATGTTGTTTAAGCTCCTCATGGATTTTGTAATGCAGAGAACAGTTGGGAATGGCAGAGGAAGATTGGACTGGTTTGGTATTGGAAATTAGCTGACCTAGATTATGCTAATGATGCTTTCCTTATTAGCAGAACACCACAGGACTTGCAAAACTTCCTTACCAAAATGCATGAAATATCACATGAGGATGGGGGGAGGTGCTCAAGATAAATAGAGGAAAGACAGAATTAATGACAACGGATTATACAATGGAAGATGAAGAATCATTGGAAGGAGGGATGGTTAATGAGGTGGAATTGAGGGAAGATGCAATGTCATTTTAAAGAGAAAGAATTAATGAGGTGGAATCAAGGGAAGATCAAATATCATTGGAAGGAGAAATGATTAATGAGGTGGAATCATTTAGATATTTAGCAACATTGATCTCTAATACGTGGTCTTTATATATTGTATTTATTGAAAGATTGATAAAAGCATCGCAGGCTTCTGTTTCAGAAGTCCCGAGTTCGCGTCCCCGCTAAGGCACGAAGAGTGTGAGACCTACCGGGGGTACTCCCCTCGGTGGCGCCTGGGGGGGAGGTTAGAGGGGGCTAGTGATAGTCCCAGCTGCCTCCTGGTCGCCTGAGGAGGTGATGAAGGTCGTCTCTGAGGAGACCTAAAACCCGCAACTTTAACTTTAACAATGGCTAGGTTAAGTAAAATTTGGAAACCAAATCACCTGAAATTACATAAAAAATAATGCTATATATCAGTTTATTGAGATCGTTGTTACTGTGTGGACATGAGTCGTTGCATGACAATGAAGCAATATCCAAGAGATTTTGTAGATATGAGAACAAAGTCCTTAGGAGAATATTGGTAGTTAGATGGTAGGAGAAGAATAGAAACAAAACTATAAGAGAGATTACTAGAACGCCATATGTGTATGAGATCACAGTGAGGGGCAGATGTAGAAATGGTTTGAGCATGCTCTTCGCACTCTCCAAGAGAGATTAGTTCATCAAAAGTTCAGATGGGCTCCACATTCACTAGAAGAGTTGGGAGACCCAGGCCTACATGGCTGAGGACTAGGAAGCGTGAAGTAGGAGAAGATGAATGGAGACGTATTGATTTAAAAGCTCAAGATAGAGAAGGTAGGTGAAATCTAACTGAGGTCCTTTGCGTCAATAGACGTAGGAGATGATGAAAATGATTTTGATAAATAGTGTGTCTATATAGTTATAATGAAAGGGATTATAAAGAGTTAAAATATATAACAAAATAGAGTCATATTTAATTTCATGTTTCACTATACATTTAACAAACCAATCACTATTATTTGTGAATTATTCAAGTTCGATTAGGAAAATTGTATATATATATATATATATATATATATATATATATATATATATATATATATATATATATATATATATATATATATAAATATATACATATATATATATATATATATATATATATATATATATATATATATATATATATATATATATGTTCAGTTTTTAGTCACCTGTTTTATTTATACGTCTAAAATGGGAATATATTAAAATTCAGGAAATATAACCATGAAACGACAGCTACTGACGGTTAAGTAATTTTGAAAGATTAAAATTAAGATACAACTGTTATAGCTGTTTTGAGCAATTGTCTTCTGTCTTGTCTTTGGAAATTTGTCCATGTCTTTACCTCTGACCTCTCCTGAAACGAGGTAGTCAGTTCTCTCCGACTCGACTTCGAGTTAACATGTAGCGGACTAAGAGTCGGCTGCATAGCAGGGGAAAACCTTCCCAGGCAAATATTTCTCTATTGTGTGGTGTTTTATTTGCTGTAAGTATAATTCGTGAATGCACATTAATTTCGTTGATTAGTTAAGTTAAACTTTATAAATTAGAAGACTTTAGTTGTTGTTTTACATCTAATATCTACTGTGTTGGGTGTAGATTGTCTCGGCTTGTGTGAACCTGATTGTGAATATGTTGGGTGGTTAATTTTTTGAGTCTGATTGATTATAAGTTCAATTATTTCATATCCAGTATACTTTGATTTAACTATATGCTCTAGCCTTCTATTTCTTTAATTAATTACCTAATTGTCTAGACAATTACTCTGCATATTATTAGGGTTTTACTTTTAATTTCAAAGTGTTTTAATACAAAGTTTATTACATAGGAACAAATTACTGCCACAGTATAAAGTTGCGTCCTTATTTAGCTTTACGCTGCAAACTCCGTTATAGCCTCTACTTGCTATTGAAATTCCTATTCAAATAAAAGGTATAACACTTCAGTCTAGACCATAATTGCACAACACTTGCATCAATCTTGTAAATGGTACTTTACCAACATTTCAAGAGTTTCTTGCAGAATTAAGGTAACCATAATATGGAGAGTTTTTTTCAATGAGGCGTTCTACTTTTCTCTTACTAGTAAGCTTTGTCAATATTGCAAATTTCTTTTGCAAAGGTTTGAGTATCTTTTAGCGCTTAGTCTATGAAGGTTAGCTTTAATTAATATTGTCTCCAACGGTATGTAGGAGAGCTTTGTCACACGAACGATCTTTTAATACTAAAGTCTCTTTCGCTACTAGTAACTCGTAATCTTGGCAGAACTTTATCATTCTTTCGATGATATCAGAATAATGCTAAAAAAATAATCTTTTATAACTTAAATAATACTTTAGACTAGAACTTGGGAGAAAATCCAGACTTTGATGGCAGTAGATGGTAAATGAGAAACCGCACCAGAAGTTTTCATAATCCTCTACGGCTCTCAAGACTGAAAAATAGCGGTAGAGATTTGTGTGCAGTGTCAAGTGTTCAGTTTCTTACTAAAACTGTCGCCTTATTGGTTTAGTCACTTGATTCTAGTTCTAAAATGCCCTAAGTAAAATTTAGTTAGATGTATTAGTGAAACTATTGGCTTATTGGTTTAGTCACTTGATTCTAGTTTTAAAATGCCAGTCCCAAGTAAAATGTGAATATTAATTTTTGGTTATGATCTATGACTTTTGGTGACCTTATTTCTACGTAGAATAGTCTGTAGTAATGACATAATCTGTTTTTAACTTCATAGCTCGAGTCTAAAGAGTAATTTGAGATATATAATAGTCGAGGGACTTGCTTTGTTTGGAGGTGTGTTTAATATTTATTTTTAAACCATTTCTAGACCCAGCGCCGGTTTGATTTATGTATCCAACTGAACCTTGGACTTCATCTTTTTAGTGAAAGCACTTAAACTTTATAACTTGCTGGCGGAACTGTTTTATAGAATTGCCGTTTAGACTATTTGAAGCCTAAAACTGAAAAGCTCTCAGATGCAACCTTTATTAAATATTTGGTAACTCAAAATTTTCTATTACATGCCTACTACTCTTACTAGTAGTATTTTCAACTTTCTATATTGATAATTAAAATTATAGCATATTAAAATAAGACAATTGTCGGCTAATCGGGAAAACAGTTTTTGGACATTATGGTCATTTGATTTTAATATTAAAGTACTTCTAGGTTATATTTCAAATAAATCTGTCAATTTAGAATTTAGTATTTTAATTGATAATTAATGGCAATTAATGGCTTGCATTGTGACCTTGCACTACAACCTATTACTTCTTTTTCAGATCCAGACTTTGTTCAACAAGGTATTGGTAGCAGATTCTTCCAACAAATGCTCAGAAGTGTTCTTCTAGACTTCAAAGAACTGAAAGGCTGCAAGGTTTTAACGATTGGCAGGCTCTCTAAATACATGCATCCTTACTTCGGGAACATTGCAACCCTGCCTGTTACCTTTAGCGCAGGGTTCTTGGAGACTCCACAATAATACAGTTAAATATTTGTACTAGTTTTATGTAAGGTTTAGTTTAGTTCATTGCAAAATCTTTGAATGTATAAATTTCAGTTTGCATGCGAGATGGTGCATGGGAAATTTCTTTAGGAATTTGAATTTGAAGATTTTGCAACATTTTTAAGACTAAGGATGAAGTTAGGTATACTAACACTGTTCAGGTTCTCGGTTACCCCTGCTAGTAATGAGAAAACCTGACTGAATGAGCTACTGAATAGTGACTGGTTAATGTTTGTTTTTGCTGACATTTTTTGGCGTAAATTTTTAAACTGGGCGATTGCAGAAACCAGTTAATTTTTGATCAAATTTTGAAGTTTTGTAGACTTTTTCTTTCTGCACTGGGTTTTCTGGATGTAATCTATGTTTAATGTCATTGTTTCTGTTTCATAAATTTTTCTATTTACTTGATATAATGGTTCCAGTAAGTTATTTAAATTTAATATCTACGAAAGTATTACAATATTATATAATGTCTCATTTAATTTCTATTTCTTTTTATAAATTCGCGTAGCTTTCATATATAAATTATTTTGATCTCTCTAAGGCTAACATAAATCTGCGCTGCAGTATTAGCCTTCCTGAGACCTTATCGGTATTATGATGACTTTCTCTTATCTCTCGTGAAAAGGATAGTTTTAAGAGTTTTAAGTTAAATTCAATTTGCAAATCATTGTTACTTTTAACTGCACCAATAAACAAGAAAATTATAAATTCCCTTTATAAATCATAGATTGGAGAGAATCCAGAAAGCTTTGTGTTATATGTAACTTTAACCTTCATTAACCTGTCGCATAATCAAGAACTAGTTTTGTAATTCATGATGAGAGCGTCGGCACCGCCATGCTTGGCAAGTCCGAAAGTTTAAATGAGTAGGAGGCTTTGCATGGAATCTTATGTATTGGACATTAGTTATGTAATTCTAAATTATTGACATGACTCTAGAGTGAGACATAAAACTTGGCTGGTCCGAAAGTTGAAACTAGTAGGAGGCTTTGCACCATATCCAATGTATTGGATATTCACTATATCCAATGTATTGGATATTATGACTAGTAATTTTAGGCTGGAGACTGATTCCAGAATGAGGCATGAGACTTGGCTAGTCCGAAAGTTGAAACTAGTAGGAGGCTTAGTCTGGATTACTATGTATATTAGGTAAGAAGCTAAAGTATTAGTCTTTAAACAAGATTTACTAGTATTTTAAATGTAAACTTTCAGGAGCTCATAAATATTTTTTTTAATTAAATGAAGTCTAATAAAAAAATCTAACCACTTATTAGTATTATGATTTCTTTGTGTATAATGTACTTAGGATCTATGACCACCTGAGGTTAAAGGACAATATTCTATTCAACTTTTAGTGGTGTTGACTACTCTCAATTGAGTTGGTACAGTAACTACAACGTCGTCTGGATATCTTGGACACTCCTCGGTCCCAAACTTTAAGGAAACCTTACCAGACTTTTTGCAAGTTTGGAGTAATGAATATTTTTCTCTTAATTTGGTCGTGGAAAAAAAAATGCGAAAAAAAATCTTATAAAAATTTTAAGTAGTCTGTTACATCCAATGGCACCTGGAATGGTGTTGGAAATAAATACACCCGGAACAGTTTGGTAAAAACCTTAAGACTTTTCTATACTAATTAAAGACTTTGAACTCTTAAATTATTTATTAAATCCAATGAAAGTATTTTGGGCTGCAGTAATAACCAGCTTATTACCACTAGAGTAGAGTATCTTTAGCAAGATCTTAATTTATTAGAATTAACGATATTATAGTAATTTCATTTGGATTGTCCCCTAACATACGAGGGCCAATGCAAGGCGGGTAGTCTCTAACCAATTTTGTTGTATGGGTTAAGTGTAGATGAAGCCATAGACATGAAACTCTTAAGCAAACCATCGAATGGTACTTTGCTCTCTGCTCGACATCTGGGCTGGCAAAGATGATTTTGCTTAATTGTTTACTTCCAGCCTGAAAGTTTGATGTGGTAACACTGTTTCAAAGCAAAATAATAAACAAATCTAGAGTGCTTGCCATGCAATTGCGCCTTGTGCGGAAGGGGCTTAAAAAGCTCTTAATCTTAATGCAGATATGTTAAGAATGGGAGATAGTCGCCTGGAGCGTGGGTCCAAATTGATTTGAAAAGGGTTTGTTTGCTGAACTGGGTAGTCCCTGGTGGAGACTTTTTACTAAAGCATTTTAATAGAGCAAACTATCTTTCCAGTTTCTGTAGTTATAACAAGGAAGGAAACTTTGAAATATATGATTCCAGAAGTAAAATCTTATTTGGTTAACATTAGCATGTTTACTTGGCATTTTCCTTGAATCCCATATGCATGGTAGTAAGTTATAAGTTTTTTATAATTAGGTATATCCTTGGGTTATTTGTCTTTGTCTGAAATTTGAGCCTCTAAATCCCTGTCCACACCGGGCAGTCCCCGACGGGCAAACAGTGATACCAGGCCACAATAGTTAGTGAAAATGAGGTTTGATGACGTCAGAAGCGGGAAAACTAAAGGCAGGGATCTGGCAACACTTTGATGCCAGATCCCTGTCTGTGGTTTTCCCGCTTCTGACTTAATTAACCCTCAATCTTACTAACTATTGTGGTCTGGTATCACTGTTTGCCCATCGGGGGCTGCCCGGTAGTGTGGACAGGGCCTAACACTACAGGGGCAAATTCAGGGAGGTCACTCTTGATTTGACTGGAATCTCACTTAGTTACCAGATTGAGTCGTGTATGACGTCATCTACACCCTTGATCGCCAACCATATACCGCATAATTGGTAAAGGCCTATCCCAAGGCCAATATAGAGGTCAGGCGGTGAGGAGATTTACAGTGACTCACCTCTCTCAGTGGGCCTCAAATCACCCCCATGCGGTCAAAACAAACCACGATCTTGTCTTTCGGGCCTCATCTCTGGGCAGACGAGGCCCGCTAATTTGCCTCGGGCATTTCTCTCCGCCTGACCTCCTCTATATTGGCCTTGGCCTATCCAAACTACAGAGTAAGTTCGAGGGACAAAGTGATACCAGATCTCGTTGGGTTACAAGAACGAGGATTAATGACGTCATAAGTGGGAAAACCACAGACTGGGATCTGGCAACAACAATACCAGATGGAATGTAGCCCACAATCTATGCTAGTTCAGCTGACAAAGATTGGCAGGCAAAAAGAACACAGCAGACACCAATAGTATACACATTATTTCCAATGGAAAATCATTAAAAGTATTCAAATCGCAAAGAAAGGAACTTCACGGCCACGTGCCACAGATATTGAGGTACCATGTTTTATAAAATACCATTGATAAATATTAACTTTTATTTCTTCCAAATTCACTCACTAAACTTTTCTGTCTGTTATATAAAATCCTATAAGAAATCTTATGGGTTTACTAACTTGTATCCTAAAAAGGGTACCTTCATAATTTGAGTAGCAAATATAATCAGTAGAGAAGAAGCCAAATTAATATATCTATCAGTAATGGAAAAAACTAGATTTTCAAACGACTAATATTGGCAATTGGAGAAATTACTTGAAAAATCCTGAATTATGGGCATGGGGAGAGAGAGAGAGAGAGAGAGAGAGAGAGAGAGAGAGAGAGAGAGAGAGAGAGGCGGGAGTTTTGCTAAGAAAATTGAGCAGAATTATGTGAATATGCCTCTAATGGAAATAACATGAGTAATGATGCAACTCCCAGAATACTAACAAGATTATTTTATAGAATATGGCATGGAGGCAAAACCTGATAAATGGGAGCTAACAGTGTTGGTGAAAATAGTAAAAAAGAGGTGTGACTGATTGCAATATTTTCAGAGGCATCACACTTACGTCAGTTGTCATGACAATATATAGTATGTTCCTTCTAGAAAGACTAGAGAGAAAGATTGATGAAAAAGCAGGATTTAGAAAAGGTATAAGTTGTACTTACCAATTTACAATTTAAGACATGTACAGTAATATGTAAAATATAGAATCCATTTTGATGGCACTTCTGGACTATAAAAAGTCCTTTAATAGTATGCACCAGACAATTTAAGGAGTCTTGCGTTATTAAGGAGTTCTTCTTAAACATGTAAATTTGATCGTCTGTTCATGAGCATAATAAGTGCAAAATAATGTTAGTGAACATTGAAGTACTTTAAGGGAATACGTTGTCACCTATGTTGTTTATGCTCCTCGTGGATTATGTAATGCAGAGAACAGTTGGAAATGGCAGAAGATTGTCCTGGATTGGTAACAGGAAATTAGCTGATCTAGAGTATGCTAATGATGCTTTCCTTATTAGCAGAACACCACAGGACTTGCAAAACTTCCTTACCAGAATGCATGAAATATCACATGAGGGTGGGCTCAAGATAGAGGAAAGACAAGAAGTAATGACAACGGATTATGCAATGGAAGATGAAGTATCATTGCAGGGAGGGATGATTAATGAGGTGGAATTAAGGGAAGCTGAAATGTCATTTTAAAGAGAAAGGATCAATGAGGTGGAATCAAGGGAAGATAAAATATCATTGGAAGGGGAAGCGATTGATGAGGTGGAATCATTTAGATATTTAGAAACTTTGTTCTCTAATACGTGGTCTTTAGAATTTGCATTTAATGAAAGATTGAAAAAAGAAAACCAGACAATGGCTGATCAAGTAATATCTGGAAATAAAGTCACCTGAAATTAAATATAAAAATTATTCTATATATCAGTTTATTGAGATCATTGTTACTGTGTGGACATGAGTCGTTGCATGACGATGAAACTATATGCAACAGATTTTGTAGATTTTAGAACAAAGTTCTCGGGAGAATATTGGTAGTTAGATGGTAGGAGAGGATTATAAACGAAAATATAAGAGAGATTACTCGAATGCCATATGTGTGTGAGATCATGGTGAGGGGCAGATGTAGATGGTTTGAGCATGCTTTTTGCACTCCTAAGAGAGATTAGTTCACCATAAGTTCAGCTGGGCTCCACAAGGCACTAGAAGAGTTGGGAGACCCAGTCCTACATGGCTGAAGACTAGGAAGCGTGAAGTAGGAGAAGATGAATGGAGACGTATTGATTTAAAAGCTCAAGATAGAGATGGTAGGCGAAATCTAACCAAAGCCCTTTGCGTCAAAAGGCGTAGGAGATAATGACGATGATATTGATAAATAGTGTGTCTATATAATTACAATGAAAGGGATTATAAAGAGCTAGAATATATATAACAAAATAGAATTATATTTAAATTCATGTTTCAATACGCATTTACTATACCGATCAATATTATTTGTGAATCATTCAAGTTCGATTAGGAAAATGATAAAATTTCAAATAGGACTCTTTTCATAGTTTCCTTATATCTATATTTTCATTTTGAGTCACAGTTTTACTCATATATTCAAAATATTAATATAATAACATTAAGAAAATATGACAATGAAACGGCTACAACTAGCGGTTAAGTGATTTTGAAAGATGAAAATTAAGATGTTTTAGGCAATTGTCTTCCTATTTTGTCCTTGGAAATTTGTCCACATCTTTACCTCTGACTTCTCCTGACACGAGGGAACCAGTTCTCTCCGACTCGACTTCGAGTTAACATGTAGCTGACTAAGAGTTGGCTGCATGGCTGGGGAAAACTTTCCCAGGCATATATTTCTCTATTGTGTGGTGTTCTATTTGCTGTAAGTATATTTTGTGAATGCTCAGTGGTTATTTCATTGATTAGGAAAGTTATATTTGATAAATCGGCAGACTTTAGTAGTGGATTTATATCTTAATTATATCTTCGTTATTGTTTGTCTCTGCAAGTGTGAATATGTTGCGTGGCTAATTTTGCGAGTCTGATTGAATATAAGTGCAGTTAATTCATATTGGTAAAATTTTGATTTGACATGCTGTAGCTTAATAAACTGTTCAGAAAGCTTTTTACTTTTCTAATTAGTTACCTAATTATCCAGACAATTACTCATTAATATTAGTCCGTGGCTAAACTGTTATTCCTTAAACTAGTCTTGGTGAAAATAGTGCTTAAATACCATCTGAACTGTAGTGTGCATATACTAAGCTAGTCTTAAGGCTGCTAACATACCTTGCCTAATATTAGGGTATTTCTGTCTATATCAACATGTTTTAATGCAAAATTTATTACATCGGAACAAACTATTGCCACACTAAAATGTTGCGTAATTTTATTTAGCTTTACTCGGTAAACCGCGGTATAGACTCTAAATGTGATTGAAATTCTTATGCAAATAAGGCAAAACTTCAGACTGTACCATTGCAATGTTAAACACTTGCACAAGTCTTGCATAAGTACTTGGCCAGTATTTAGTGTTAAACACTTGCATATGTCTTGCATAAGTACTTGGCCAGTATTTAGTTTTCTTGCTGCATTTGAGAAGCTATAATATGGCGAGAAGTAGTTTTATTCCATGAGGCGTTCTACTTCTCTCTTTACTAGTAAGTTTTGTCAATATTGGCAAATCTTTTTGCAGAGTATTATTGAGTATCTTTTAGCGCTCAGTCTGTGACAGTTAGTTTTAATTAATACTTTGTCACCAATGGTATGTAGGAGAGCTTCCAATTATTGAGATGGTAAATCTATTAAATCGCTCTACTACTACTAAAAGTACACTTCTTCATTTGTTTTTTAATCTTGCTTTGTCACACGAATGCTTTTTTAATACAAAAGTTGACACTTGGAATCACAGGTGGGGCAAATAGGGTCACTTTCGCTGCTAATAACATCGTAATCATAGCAGTACTTTATCATTCTTTCGATGATATTAGAATAATGGTGAAAAATTATCTTCATAATAAAAACACTTTAGACAAGAACTTGGGAGAAAATCCAGATTTTGATGTTGGTAGATGGTTAATGAGAAACCGCACCAAGTTGTTTCATAAGCCACCACGGCTCTCAAAACAGAGAATGTAGTGGAGATTGTGTGCAGTGTCAAAAAGTGTTCCATTTCTTGCTAAAACTGATTCCTTATTGGTTTAATCACGTGATTCTAGTTTTAAAATGCTATTCCTAAGTAAAATGTAGATAATAATTGGTTATGAACTATGACATTGGTGACTTATTTCTACGTAGGATAGTCTGCAGTAATGACATAATCTGTTAACATGAAAGAGGTCAGTCTAAGGAGTAATTTGAGAAGTATGAAAGTCGAGGGACTTTGTTTGTTTGGAGGTGGGTTTAATATTTATTTTTAAACCACTTCTAGACCTAGCACCGAAGTTGATTTATGTATCCAACTGAACCTTGGACTTAATCTTTTTTTTAGTGAAAGCTCTTCAATTTCATAACTTTTTAGTGAAAGCTCTTCAATTTCATAACTTGCTGGAAGAGCTGTTGTATAGAATTGCCGTTCAGACTATTTGAAGCCTAAAACATTAGAGCTCTTGGATGCATCCTTTATTAAATATTTGGTAACTTAAAATTTTCTATTACATTCCTACTACTCTTACTGGTATTTATTTCAACATTCTATATTGATAATTAAAATCATAGCTTATTAAAATAGGATATTTGTCGGTATATCGGGATAACATTGTTTATTGACATAATGGTGATTTGATTTTAATAGGAAAGTACTTCCAGGGTTATATTTGAAATAAATCTGTATTTAGAACTTCATATTTTAATTGGTAATTAATGGCTTGTGTTGTGACCTTGCACTACAACCTATTACTTCTTTTTCAGATCCAGACTTTGTTCAACAAGGTATTGGTAGCGGATTCTTCCAACAAATGCTCATAAATGTTCTTCTAGACTTCAAAGAACTGAAAGGCTGCAAGGTTTTAAAGATTGGCAGGCTCTCGTAAATACATGCATCCTTACTTCGGGAACATAGCAACCCTGCCTGTTACCTTTAGCGCAGGGTTCTTGGAGACTCCATAATAATAGTCAAATGTTTGTACTGGTTTTATGTAAGGTTTAGGTTAGTTCATCGCAAAATCTTTGAATGCATAAATTTCAAGTTTACGTGCGAGATGGTGCATGCGGAATTTCTTTAGGAATTTAAATTTGAAGATTTTGCAACATTTTTAGGACTAAGGAAGTTAGGGATACTAACACTGTTCAGGTTCTCGGTTACCCCTGCTAGTAAAGGGAAAACCTGACTGAATGAGCTTCTGAATAGTGACGGGTTAATGTTTGTTTTTACATACTTATTTGGCGTAAATTTTATTTAAACTGTGAGATTACGGAAACCAGTTAATATTTGTTCAAATTTAGAAGTTTTGTAGATTTCTCTTTTCTTTCTGCACTGGGCTTTCTGGATGTAATGTTTGTTTGTTTAATGTCATTGTTTCTGTTGCATAAATATTTCTATTTACTTAATATAATGGTTCCAGTAAGTTATTTAAATATTATCTACGGAAATATTATTACGCTTATTATAATGTCTTAATTTCTTTATTTTATAAATTCACGTAACATTCATGGTTTAAATCATTTTGATCTCTCTAAGGCTAATATAAATCTGCCCAGCAGTATTAGCCTTCCTGAGACCCTATTAGTATTATGATGAAACTTTCCCTTATATCCTGTGTAAAGGATAAGTTTTAGTTCAAAATTTTTTTAGGTAAATTTAATCTACAAATCATTGTTACTTTTAACTGCACCAAAAAAATTTTTATTCACTTTATAAATCTACAATTGGAGAGAATCCAGAAAGCTTTGTGGAAGATTTAACTTTAACATTCATTAACCTCTCACATAATCGAGAACTAGTTTTGTAATTCCTGATGAGAGCGTCGGCACCGCCATGCTTGGCAAGTCCGAAAGTTTAAATGAGTAGGAGGCTTTGCATGGAATCTTATGTATTGGACATTAGTTATGTAATTCTAAATTAGAGACAAGACTCAAAAGTGAGACATAAAACTTGGCTGGTCCGAAAGTTGAAACTAGTAGGAGGCTTTGCACCATATCCAATGTATTGGATATTCACCATATCCAATGTATTGGATATTATGACTAGTAATTTTAGGCTGGAGACTGATTCCAGAATGAGGCATGAGACTTGGCTAGTCCGAAAGTTGAAACTAGTAGGAGGCTTAGTCTGGATTACTATGTATATTAGGTAAGAAGCTAAAGTATTAGTAGTCTTTAAACAAGATTTACTAGTACTTTAAATATAAACTTTCAGGAGCTCATAAATATTTTTTGTAATTAAATGAAGTCAAATAAAAAAATCTAACCACTTATTAGTATTATGATTCCTTTGTGTATAATGTACTTAAGATCTATGACCACCTGAGGTTAAAGGACTATATTCTATTCAACTTTTAGTGGTGTCAACTACTCTGAAATGAGTTGGTACAGTAACTACGTCGTCTGGCTATCTTGGACACTCCTCGGTCCCAAACTTTAAGGAAACCATACCAGACTTTTTGCAAGTTTGGAGTAATGAATATTTTTCTTGTAATTTGGTCGTGAAAAAAAAAAATATGCGAAAAATAAAATATGCGAAAAAAAATCTTATAAAAATTTTAAGTCTCCTAAATTACTTATTAAATCCAATGAAAGTATTTTGGGCTGCAGTAATAGCCAGCTTATTACCACTAGAGTATCTTTAGCAATAAAAGGCAGTTTTGCTTATCTATATAAAGATCTTAATTTATTGGAATGTAACGATATTATAGTAATTTCATTTGGATAGTCCCCTTCCATACTAGGGCCAATGCAAGGCGGGTAGTCTGTAGCCAATTTTGTTGTATGGGTTACGAAGAGTGTAGATAAGGCCATAGACATGAAACTCTCTCGCAAACAATCGAAGGTTACTTTGCTCTCTGCTTGACTTCTGGCCTGGCAAAGATAGTTTGCTTGATTGTCTACTTCCAGCCTGAAACACTTTGATCTGGTAACAGTTTCAAAGCAAAAGAATAATGGGCCAAAAAAAGTGCCTGCCATTTAATTGCACCTTGTGTGGAAGGGGCTTGAAAAGCTCTAATCATAATGCAGATATGTTAAGAGTGGGAGATAGTCTCCTGGAGCGTGGGTCCAAATTGATTTGAAAAGAGTGTGTTTGCTGAACTGGGTAGTCCCTGGTGGAGACTTTTTACCAAAGCATTTTTACCAAAGCATTTTAATAGAGCAAACTATCTCCAGTTTCTGTGGTTATAACATGGAAGGAAACTTTGAAGCATATGATTCCAGAAGTAAAATCTTATTTGGGTAACATTAGCATGTTTATTTGGCATTTTCCTTGAATACCATCTGCATGATAGTAAGTTTTTGGTTTATAAGTTTTACATAATTGGGTATATCCTTGGGTCATTTGTCTGTCTGAAATTTGAGCCTCTAACACTAGAGGGGTAAATTCAGGGCGGTCACTCAGATTTGACTGGAATCTCACTTAATTACCAGATTGAGTAGTGTATGCTGTCATCAACACCCTTGATCTCTAACCATATACCACATAATTGGTAAAGGTCTATCAAAACTACAGAGTAAGTCAGAGGGACAAAAGTGATACCAGATCTCGTTGGGTTACAAGAACTGAGATTAGTGACGTCAGAAGTGGGAAACCCACAGGCTGGGATCTGGCAACAACAATGATACCAGATGGAATGTAGCCCACAATCTATGCTCTTTCAGCTGGCAAAGATTGGCGGGTAAAAAGAACAAAGCAGACACCAATAGTATATTTGATTAAAAATGAAAAATCATAACTGAATCTCAAAGAAAGGTGCTTTCCAGCCACGTGCCATTTTACGGATATTAAGGTAACCTATTTTATAAAATACCGTTAATAAATATTTAAAACTTTTGTTTCTTCTAAACCCATTCACTAAACTTTTCTGTCTGTAATAAAAAATCTTATATAAAAAATATGGGTTTCTAACTCTTATCCTAAAAAAGGGTACTTTCATGTTCTTTTTTATATAAATCTAGAAAAATCGTTTAATCATAATTTGAGTAACATCTAATCATTAGAGAAGAAGACAAATCAATATCTCTATCAATAATGAAAAAAATACTAAGTTTTTAAACTACTAAAATGAGAGAGAGAGAGAGAGAGAGAGAGAGAGAGAGAGAGAGAGAGAGAGAGAGAGAGAGAGAGAGAGAGAGAGAGAGAGAGAGGGGATATTTTGGTAAGAAAATTTAGCATAATTATGTGAATATGCTTCCAATGGAAATATTCTGAGTAATGAAGCAACTCTCAGAATACTTACAAGATTATTTTGTCGCATATGGCAAGGAGGCAAAACCTGATGAATTGGAGCTAAGAGTGTTGGTGAAAATGAAAAAAAAAAAAAAAAGTGGGAGATCTTAACTGATTGCAATATTTACAGAGGCATTATACTTAGTCAGTTGTCATGAAAATATATAGTATGCTCCTTCTAAAGAGATTAGAGAGAAAGATTGGTGAAAATCTGAGAGAGAAAAAAAGCAGGATTTAGAAAACGTACAAGTTGTACTGACCAATTTTCATTTTAAGACATGTACAGCAATGTGTAAATTCTAAAAGCCATTTTTGATGGCACTTTTGGACTATGAAAAGGCCTTTGATAGTATGCACCAGACAATTTTGAGGAGTCTCATTATTAAGGAGTTCATGACAAACATGTAAATTTGATCATCTGTTCATGAGCATAATAAGTGCAAAGTTAATGTTAGTGGAGTCATATTAAAGTACTTTCCAGTGAACAGTGAAGTACTTCAGGGGAATACGTTATCACCTATGTTGTTTATGTTCCTCAAGGATTTTGTAATGCAGAGAACAGTTGGGAATGGTAGAGGAAGATTGGACTGGATTGATAATAGGAAATTAGCTGACCTAGAATATGCTAATGATGCTTTCCTTATTAGCAGAACACTACAGTACTTGCAAAATTTCCTTACCAGAATGCATGAAATATCACATGAGGTTGGGCTCAAGATAAATAAAGGAAAGACAGAGATAATGACAACGGATTATGCAATGAAAGATGAAATATCATTGGAAGGAGGGATGATTAATGAGGTGGAATCAAGGGAAGATCAAATATCATTGGAAGGAGAAATGATTAATGAGGTGGAATCATTTAGATATTCAGCAACTTTGATCTCTAATACGTGGTCTTTATATTTTGTATTTATTAAAAGATTGATAAAAGTAAACCCGACTATGGCTAGGTTAAGTAAAATCTGGAAACAAATCGCCTGACAATACATTGAAAAATCATGCTATATATCAGTTTATTGAGATCGTTGTTACTGTGTGGACATGAGTCGTGGTATGACAATGAAGCAATATCCAACAGATTTTGTAGATATGAGAACAAATTCCTCAGGAGAATATTGGTAGTTTGATGGTAGGAGAGGATTAGAAACGAAAGTATAAAAGATTACTAGAATGCCATATGTGTATAAGATCATGGTGAGGGGGAGATGGAGATGGTTTGAGCATGCTCTTTGCACTCCCCAAGAGAGATTAGTTCACCAAAAGTTCAGCTGGGCTCCACAAGGCACTAGAAGAGTTGGGAGACCCAGTCCTACATGGCTGAGGACTATGAAGAGAGAAGTAGGAGAGTATTGATTTAAAAGCCCAAGATAGAGATGGTAGGCGAAATCTAACCAAGGCCCTTTGCGTCAATAGGCGTACGAGATGATGACTATGATATTGATAAATAGTGTGTCTATATAATTACAATGAAAGGGATTATAAAGAGCTAGAATATATATAACAAAATAGAATTATATTCAAATTCATTTTTCAATACGCATTAACATACCGATTAATATTATTTGTGAATCATTCAAGTTCTATTAGGAAAATGATAAAATTTCAAATAAGACTCTTTTGATATTTTGTTTATATCTATATTTTCCTTTTGAGTCACTGTTTTACTCATAAATTCAAAATATGAATATAATAACATTCAGAAAATATAACAATGAAACGACTGCAACTGACGGTTAAGTGATTTTGAAAGATGAAAATTAAGATACAACTGTTATAGCTGTTTTGGGCAATTGTCTTGTCCTTGGAAATTTTTCCACATCTTTACCTCTGACTTCTCTTGAAACCAGGTAGGCAGTTCTCCCCGACTCGACTTCGAGTTAACATGTAGGTGACTAAGAGTCGGCTGCATGGCTGGGGAAAACTATCCCAGGCAAATATTTCTCTACTGTGTGGTGTTCTATTTGCTGTAAGTATATTTTGTGAATGCATAATGTTAATTTCATTTTTTAGAAAAATTAGATTTTATAAATTAGCAGTCTTTAGATGATATACATAATTACATCTGTTTGGTATTGATTGTCTCGGCTTGTGTGAACATTGTTGTGAATGTGTTGGGTTCCTCTTTTTGTGAGTCTGAATTATAAGTGCAATTAATTCATATTAGCTCTTGATTTAACAATACGCTGTAGCTTTCAAAGTTCTTCAGAAAGCTTTTAATTTTTCTAATTCGTTACTTTTTTATCCAGACAACTCTTCTTTAATATCAATCCCTGACTGAACTGTTAAGTCCTTAAACTAGTCTTGGTGAAAATAGTGCTTAAAATACCATCAGAACTGTGTGTAGTTCATATACTAAAGACTCGAGGACTTATTATCTACTTATTTTTAGGGTCTTAAACTTTGTATCAACATATTTTTTTGCATTAACTGCTACCACAGTATAATGTAGCTCGACTTTTAGCTTCAATCTCTAAACTCCGGTATAGACTCCACATGCTATTGAAATTCTCATTCAAATGATAAGGTGTGAAACTCCAGTCTTGACCATTGTGCTGTTAAAACACTTCCATTTTTCTTACATGTACTTTACTATTATTTCAAGGGTTCCTGCTTAATTAGAGCCATATTATGGCATTCAATTAACACTTGAGACAAGAACTTGGGAGAAAATCCGATTTTGATATCGGAAGTAGATGGTAAATGAGGAACTGAACCTGAAGTTTTTTCATATGTCAAAGTAGATAGTAAACGAGAAACTGCACCAGTTGTTTCAAAATCCTCCACGGCTCTCAAGACTGTAGAGATTGTATGCAGTGGCAAAAAAGTGTTCAGTCTCTTAGTAAAACTGGCGCCTTATTGGTTTAGTCGCGTGATTATAATTTTAAAATGCCAGTCCCAAGTAAAATTGGTGCAGTTTATTAGTAAAACTGTCGCCTTATTGGTTTAGTCGCCTAATTCTTGTTTTAAAATGCTACTCCCAAGTAAAATGTGGATAATGATTTTTAGTTATGAACTAGGACATTTTGGTGACTTATTTCTACGTAGAATAGTCTTTAGTAATGATAATGTTTTTAACATGAAAGGGCTCACGTCTGAATAGTAATTTAAGACTTATAATATTCGAGGGACAATGTTTGCAGGTGGATTTAAAATTTTTCTTTAAACTACTTCTAGACCTAGCGCCGGTTTTGATTTATATATCCAACTGAACCTTTAACTTCATCTTTTTAGTGAAAGTACTTAATTTTCATGACTTCTTGTCGGAGCTATTGTATAGAATTGCCGTTTATAGACTATTTGAATGCATCCTTTATTAAATATATGGCAACCCAAAATTTTGTTACATGCCTACTACTATTACTGGTATTCATTTAAACATACTATATAGATAATTAAAATTATAACATTAAACTAGGGCACTTCTCGGTAGGAGCTATTGTATAGAATTGCCGTTTATAGACTATTTGAATGCATCCTTTATTAAATATATGGCAACCCAAAATTTTGTTACATGCCTACTACTATTACTGGTATTCATTTAAACATACTATATAGATAATTAAAATTATAACATTAAACTAGGGCACTTCTCGGTATATCTGGAAAATTTCTTTTATTGCCATTATGGTGATTTAATTTTAATAGGAAATTATTACTTCTAGGTCATGTTTGAAATAAATCACTGAACTTAGATGTTAGTATTTTAATTAGTAATTAACGGCTTGCTTTTGGACCTTGCACTACAACCTATTATTTCTTGTTTCAGGTCCAGACTTTGTTCAACAGAGTATTGGTGGCAGATTCTTCCAACAAATGCTCAGAAGTGTTCTTCTAGACTTCAAAGAACTGAAAGGCTGCAAGGTTTTAAAGATTGGCAGGCTCTCTTAAATACATGCATCCTTACTTCGGGAACATTGCAACCCTTCCCATAACCTTTAGCGCAGGGTTCTTGGAGACGCCACAATAATAAAGTCAAATGTTTGTACTGGTTTTATGTAAGGTTTAGGTTAGTTCATTGTAAAATCTTTGAATGCATAAATTTCAGTTTACTTGCGAGATGGTGCATGCGAAATTTCTTTAGGAATTTACAATTTTGAAGATTTTGCAACATATTTAAGACTAAGGATGAAGTTAGGGATTCAAGGTAGGATGTACTAACACTGTTCAGGTTCTCGGTTACCCCTGCTAGTAATGGGAGAACCTGACTGAATGAGCTACTGAATAGTGACTGGTTAATGTTTGTTTTTGCATATTTGTTTGGCATGAATTTTATTCAAACTGGCCGATTTCGAAAACCAGTTATTTTTTTGTTCAAATTTAAAGATTTATAGATTCTTTTCCTTTTGCACTGGTCTTGATAGATGTATTATTTGTTTAATGTCATTGTTTCTGTTGCATAATTTTTTTTCCAGATTACTTAAGATAAGTTCGATTAAACCAATTCCATTAAACTAATTAATCTAACTTCTTACGAAAGTATTAATACACATGTCTCATTATTTTTTTTTTTTTAAATTCGCATGGATTTCGGTTAAAATTATTTTGCTCTCTAAGGCTAATATAAATCTGCATAGCAGTATTAGCCTTCCTGAGACCGTATCAGTATTATGGTGAAACTTTCCCATATCTCCTGTGCAAGGGATCAGTTTTGATTAAGATATTTTGAAGAAATTTAATTTATAATAATTTTGATACTTTAAACTGCACAACATTTCTTTTTGAATCTTGGATTGGAGAGAATTCAGAAAGATTTGTGGTAAATGCAATGTAACCTTCATCAACCTGTCACCTAATTAAGAAATATTTGTGTAATTCATGGTGGAGAGTGCCTGTAACACCATGCTTGGCTAGTCCCAAAGTTGACACTAGTAGGAGGCTTTGCATGGAATCCTATGTACTGGACATTAGTTATGTAATTCTAAAGTTAGAGACGAGACTCAGGAGTGAGACATGAAACTTGGCTGGTCCGAAAGTTGAAGCTAGTAGGAGGCTTTGCTCTACATCCAATGTATTGGATATTGTAACAAGTAATTCTAGGTTAGAGAATGCCTCCAGAACGAGGCATGAGATTTGGCTAATCCGAAAGTTGAAACTAGTAGGAAGCCTAGTCTGAATTACAATGCATATTAGGTAAGAAGCAAAAGTATTGGTAAACTTTACATGATTTACTATTACTTTAAATGTAATCTTTCAGGAGCTCATAAATATTTTATAATTAAATGAAGTCAAATAAAAAAATAACTAACCACTTATTAGTATTAATTCCTTTGTGCATATTTCAAAAATATGACCACCTAACCACTTATTAGTATTGATTCCTTTGTGTATAATGTACCTAAGATCTATGACCAAGTAAGGTTGAAGGACATTTTAAATAACTTACGTCAGCTACTCTACAATGAGTTGGGTACAGGAACTATATCCCCGTTTGGATATCCTGTATGATTCTTCCGATCCCCAAACTATACAGAAGCATTGACATACTTTTCGCAAGTTTAGAGTAGTAGTAATTATTTTTAATTTAGTGGTCTGGAAAATTTTTTTTTTCTCAAGTTTTAAGGAAGTTTATACATAGATAGAAAGGTTGTGGTGAAAAATATACCTGGAACAGTTTAATAAAAACCTTTAGAGGGTTATATAATAATTTAGCACTTTACTCCTAAATAGTAATTTAAATAAATTTAAAATATTTCCTGCTGCAGTAATAACCAGCTTATCACCTCTCGTGTACCTTGGCATTAACAAGCAATTTTGCTTGGCTATATATTATAATCTAAAGTTATTGGAATTTAACTTTTATATTAGTAATTTCATTTGGATATATAGTCCCCTTCCATACGAGGGCAAATGTACGGCGGGCAGAAACTATTAAACTATCAACCAATTTTGTTGTTTGTGTTACGAAGAGTGCAGATGAAGCCATAGACTATGAAACCATGCAAACCATCGAAGGGTACTTTGCTCTCTGCTCAATTTCTGGCTTGGCAAGGTCACAAGTTCGCCTGACTGTCTACTTCCCGCCTGAAAACGTTTGACCTGGTAACACTGTTTCTAAGCAAGGGAATTGTGGGCAATGCCCGCCCTGCATTTGACCCTTTTGGGGAAGGGCTAGGAAGTTTTAACGAATTTTGAGAAAACCCGTGAAAATACAAATGGAGATTGTCGCCTGGAGAGTGGGGACAAATTACTTTAGAAAGGGTTTGCTTGTTCAATTGGGTAGTCCCAGGTGGAGACTATTTACTAAAGCATTTTAATAGAGCAATGTAAAATAAATTTAGAGCTACAGTATATGCAAACTACCTCTCAAATTTTTTTTGTAGTTTATACCAAGGAAGGAAACTTGCTATCATATGATTCCAGAAATGACATTATTTTGCAGACATTAGCCTATTTATTTGGTATTTTCCTTGAATACAATCTGTATGGTAGTAAGTTTTTTGCTATATAAAGTAATAGTTTTTTATAATAGGGTATATTCTAGAGTCATTTACCTTAGTCTGAATCTCAAAGACCATACCACACACAAGGGGTAAATTCCGGTCGGCCACTCTTGATTTCCCTGGAATTTTTACTTTATAACAATTACCAGAGGAAACAATCTAATCTCTTGATTGCTAGCCATACCACATAATCGGCAAAGGCCTGTCTACACTATCGATCATGGCCGAGGGACATACAGTGATACCAGATCTCCCTGGTTAGTTAGAACGAGGATTAATGAGATCAGAAGCGGAAAAACCACAGGCAGGGATCTGGCAACAACAACAACCGAGTGTACCCCACAATCTTTACACGTTTAGCGGGCAAAGAGAACACAGGAGACACTAGTAATATATGATAATTAGTCATGGAAAATCTTCACAATATATTGATGGTATGCACCAGACAATTTTAAGGAGAGAGTTGCGTTACTATGGAGTTTCTCTTAAATATGTAAATTTGATTGTCTGTTCATGTTCTTAGCAAAAGCAACGTTATGTTAATGGAGTAATATGAAATGAATTTCCAGTTAACAGGAGTACTCAAAGTGAATGTCTTGTCATCTATGTTGACTATCATCCTCATGGATTTTGTAATGTATAGAACAGTTGGGTATGACCCAGAAGGATTGGACTGGATGGGTAAGAGGATATTAGCTGACTTAGAGTATGCTGATAACATTAACCTTATTAGCAAAATGCCACAGGACTGGCAAAGCTTACTTACCAGAATGCATGGAATATTAGAAGAGGTTGGGCTCAAGATAAATAGAAGAATGACAAAGATGATGTTAAAATCTACAAGGGAAGATGAAATATCATTGGAATGAGAAAGGATTATAAGGTGGAATCATTGAAATGTTTAGGAATAAGATTACTAATACACGGTCTTTAGAATAAAAGTTTAATGAAAGATTGAATAGAGCAAATCAGACAATGGCTAGGTTAAGTAAAATATGGAAATCAAATACCATGTTACTGTATGGACATGTCGTGGTATGACAATGAAACTATATCCAACAGATTTTGTAGATTTGAGGACAAACTCCCCAGAAGAATATTTTGAGTTAAAAGACAGGAGAGGATTAGAAATGAAACTATAAGATTAATTAAGTGCCAAATGTGGAGGAGATCATGGTGAGGTGTAGATGGAGATGGTTTGAGCATGCTCTTTGCACTCCCCAAGAGGAATTTGTTCACCAAACTTTCAACTGGGCTCACAAGGCACTAGAAGAGTTGGAAGACCCGGACCTAAATGGCTGAGAACAATGAAGTGCGAAGTTGAAAATGATGAATGGAGAAGTATTGATTTAAAAGCTAAAGCTAGAGATGACGGTTGAAATCTAACCGGGGCCCTTAGCGTAAAAGGCGCTGGAGGAGATGATAATGATAATGATAATCAATCATGCAGAATAGTTAGTGCACAATTCCGAAACTTTCCTTGTACTCTCATCTCCTTGTGTGTTGTCTTAATACAGTGTCTCTATTACTGAGGGAAGGAAGGTCACTCCAGCAACTGAGTTTGGAGCCGTAAACATCACTCATCCCAGCACCTGACGTGCGTGAGTTTACTAGTAGAGACAGTTTCTGGTGTTTCGTTAAAGTTGCCTGTCTATGCATGCCTGTCGTTTCCTCACTTCTGATGTCAACTTCAAGCATGCCACTCACCGTCCTAGTTTTTGTGTTGGTATTACCTGATCTGGTATCACTGTTTGCCCGTCGGGCATGCCAAGGACCCACTTAGAAGTGGGTCCTGGGCATGCCCGATAGTGTGCACAGGCCTTAACAGCGTCTGCGTGCCGTGAATTTGCCACTCATGTGGAAGGGCTCAAGCCATCTTGCAGGTCGTGTAAAATAGTAACACAGGTTCATCTTGCAGTTGTTCATGAAAGAGTGTTGTATTTACAGTTCTACAAAGCAGTTCTTTTCTCACTATGGAACTTTCAGATTAATGTGAACTACAAACAACTCGTCATCACAAAGTTGGACTTTGATTTAGTATTTGTTTGTAGACGCAGGTGTTTATCCTTGCTTGTTAATTTCCGTCAGTGAACAAGTAAAGGAACCATGGGCCATGGGGTCTATGTAAGTTTTATATTAAACCTACTCTAATGAGAATTATCATTAGATTATAACTAAAGGCATGATAGAAAAAAATAATAAATAATGATCAAGTCTCTGACAAAATTATTCATCATAGCATGCAAGGTGTTCATGCACTATAAAATGCATACCCACACACACAGACACACATTAACACACACACACACACACACACACACACATATATATATATATATATATATATATATTTATAGAGAGAGAGAGAGAGAGAGAGAGAGAGAGAGAGAGAGAGACATATACAAGCACACACACACACACACACACACACACATATATATATATATATATATATATATATATATATATATATATATACATATATATATATATGTGTGTGTGTGTGTGTGTGTGTAGAGTATATGTAGAGTATATAAATACAGTGTGTCCATATAATTACAATGAAAGGGATCATTAAAGAGCTAAAAATATTTATCTATATAAAATAGAGTCATATTTAAATTCATGTTTCACTACTCATTTATCAAACTAATCAATATTATTTTCTAATAATCTAAGTTCGATAAGGAAAACAATAAAATTTCAAATATAATTTTTTCATATTTTGTTTATATCTATATTTCAATTTCTAGTCACTTGTTTGATTCATGCGTTTCAAATATGAATATATTAAAATTCAGGAAATATAATCATGAAACGATTGCAACTGGCGGTTAAGCGAATTTGAAAACTGAAAAATGAAGATACAACTGTTATAGCTGTTTTGAGCAATTGTCTTCTGTCTTGTCTTTGGAAATTTGTCCATGTCTTTACCTCTGACCTCTCCTGAAACGAGGTAGTCAGTTCTCTCCGACTCGACTTCGAGTTAACATGTAACGGACTAAGAGTCGGCTGCATAGCAGGGGAAAACTTTCCCAGGCAAACATTTCTCTATTGTGTGGTGTTTTATTTGCTGTAAGTATAATTCGTGAATGCACATTAATTTCGTTGATTAGTCAAGTTAAACTTGATAAATTAGAAGACTTTAGTTGTTGTTTTACATCTAATATCTACTGTGTTGGGTGTAGATTGTCTCGGCTTGTGTGAACCTGATTGTGAATCTGTTGGGTGGTTCATTTTTTGAGTCTGATTGATTATAAGTTCAATTAATTTATATCAAGTTTACTTTGATTTAACTATATGCTCCAGCCTTCTATTTCTTTAATTAATTACCTAATTGTCTAGACAATTACTCTGCATATCATTAGGGTTTTACTTTTATTTTCAACATGTTTTAATACAAAGTTTATTACATAGGAACAAATTACTGCCACAGTATAACGTTGCGTCCTTATCTAGCTTTACGCTGCAAACTCCGTTATAGCCTCTACTTGCTATTGAAATTCCTATTCAAATAAAAGGCATAAAACTCCAGTCTAGACCATAATTGCACAACACTTGCATCAATCTTGTAAATGGTACTTTACCAACATTTCAAGAGTTTCTTGCAGAATTAAGGTAACCATAATATGGAGAGAGTTTTTTCAATGAGGCGTTCTACTTCTCTCGTACTAGTAAGCTTTGTCAATACTGCAAACTTCTTTTGCAATGGTTTGAGTATCTTTTAGCGCTTAGTCTATGAAGATTAGCTTTAATTAATATTGTCTCCAACGGTATGTTGGAGAGCTTTGTCACACGAACGATCTTTTAATACTAAAGTCTCTTTCGCTACTAGTAACACGTAATCTTGGCAGAACTTTATTCTTTCGATGATATCAGAATAATGCTAAAAAAATCTTTTATAACTTAAATAATACTTTAGACAAGAACTTGGGAGAAAATCCAGACTTTGATGGCAGTAGATGGTAAATGAGAAACCGCATCAGAAGTTTTCATAATCCTCTACGGCTCTCAAGACTGAAAAATAGCGGTAGAGATTTGTGTGCAGTGTGAAGTGTTCAGTTTCTTTCTAAAACTGTCGCCTTATTGGTATAGTCACTTGATTCTAGTTTTAAAATGCCAGTCCCAAGTAAAATGTGAATTTTAATTTTTGGTTATGATCTATGATTTTTGGTGACCTTATTTCTACGTAGAATAGTCTGTAGTAATGACATAATCTGTTTTTAACTTCATAGCTAGAGTCTAAAGAATAATTTGAGATATACAATAGTCGAGGGACTTGCTTTGTTTGGAGGTGTGTTTGATATTTATTTTTAAAACATTTCTAGACCCAGCGCCGGTTTGATTTATGTATCCAACTGAACCTTGGACTTCATCTTTTTAGTGAAAGCACTTAAAACTTTATAACATGCTGGCGGAACTGTTTTATAGAATTGCCGTTTAGACTATTTGAAGCCTAAAACTGAAAAACTCTTGGATGCAACCTTTTATTAAATATTTGGCAACTCAAAATTTTCTATTACATGCCTACTACTCTTACTAGTAGTATTTTCAACTTTCTATATTGATAATTAAAATTATAGCATATTAAAATAGGGCAATTGTCGGCTAATCGGGAAAACAGTTTTTGGACATCATGGTCATTTGATTTTAATAGGAAAGTACTTCCATATTATATTTCAAATAAATCTGTCAATTTAGAACTTAGTATTTTAATTGATAATTAATGATTGATAATTAATGGCAATTAATGGCTTGCGTTGTGACCTTGCACTACAACCTATTACTTCTTTTTCAGATCCAGGCTTTGTTCAACAAGGTATTGGTAGCAGATTCTTCCAACAAATGCTCAGAAGTGTTCTTCTAGACTTCAAAGAACTGAAAGGCTGCAAGGTTTTAAAGATTCGCAGGCTCTCTTAAATACATGCATCCTTACTTCGGGAACATTGCAACCTTGCCTGTTACCTTTAGCGCAGGGTTCTTGGAGACTCCACAATAAGCCAGTCAAATGTTTGTACTGGCTTTATGTAAGGTTTAGGTTAGTTCATTGCAAAATCTTTGAATGCATAAATTTCAGTTTACGTGCGAGATGGTGCATGCGGAATTTCTTTAGGAATTTAAATTTTAAGATTTTGCAACTTTTTTAGGACTAAGGAAGTTAGGGATACTAACACTGTTCAGGTTCTCGGTTACTCCTGCTAGTAATGGGGAAACCTGACGGAATGAGCTTCTGAATAGTGACGGGTTAATGTTTGTTTTTACATACTTATTTGGCGTAAATTTTATTTAAACTGGGAGATTACGGAAACCAGTTAATTTTTGTTCAAATTTAGAAGTTTTGTAGATTTCTCTTTTCTTTCTGCACTGGGCTTTCTGGATGTAATGTTTGTTTGTTTAATGTCATTGTTTCTGTTGCATAAATTTTTCTATTTACTTAATATAATGGTTCCAGTAAGTTATTTAAATATTATCTACGGAAATATTATTACGCTTATTATGTCTTGATTTCTTTATTTTATAAATTCACGTAACATTCATAGTTTAAATTATTTTTATCTCTAAGGCTAATATAAATCTGCCCAACAGTATTAGCCTTCCTGAGACCCTATTAGTATTATGATGAAACTTTCCCTTATATCCTGTGTAAAGGATAAGTTTTAGTTCAAAATTTTTTAGGTATATTTAATCTACAAATCATTGTTACTTTCAACTGCACCAAAAAAAATTTTATTCACTTTATAAATCTTCAATTGGAGAGAATCCAGAAAGCTTTGTGGAAGATGTAACTTTAACCTTCATTAACCTGTCACATAATCAAGAACTAGTTTTGTAATTCCTGATGAGAGCGTCGGCACCGCCATGCTTGGCAAGTCCGAAAGTTTAAATGAGTAGGAGGCTTTGCATGGAGTCCATGTATTGGACATTAGTTGTGTAATTCTAGATTATTGACACGACTCGAGAGTGAGACATAAAACTTGGCTGGTCCTAAAGTTGAAACTAGTAGGAGGCTTTGCACCATATCCAATGTATTGGATATTCACCATATCCAATGTATTGGATATTCACCATATCCAATGTATTGGATATTATGACTAGTAATTTTAGGCTGGAGACTGATTCCAGAATGAGGCATGAGACTTGGCTAGTCCGAAAGTTGAAACTAGTAGGAGGCTTAGTCTGGATTACCACGTACATTAGGTAAGAAGCTAAAGTATTAGTAGTCTTTAAACAAGATTTACTAGTACTTTAAATATAAATTTTCAGGAGTTCATAAATATTTTTTGTAATTAAATGAAGTCAAATAAAAAAAATCTAACCACTTATTAGTATTATGATTCCTTTGTGTATAATGTACTTAAGATCTATGACCACCTGAGGTTAAAGGGCAGTATTCTATTCAACTTTTAGTAGTGTCAACTACTCTCAAATAAGTTGGTACAGTAACTACAACGTCGGCTGGCTATCTTGGACACTCCTCAGTCCCAAACTATAAAGAAACCTTACCAGACTTTTTGCAAGTTTGGAGTAATGAATATTTTTCTTTTAATTTTGTCGTGAAAAAAAAAAATATGCGAAAAAAAAAAAATCTTATAGTCTCCTAAATTACTTATTAAATCCAATAAAAGTATTTTGGGCTGCAGTAATAGCCAGCTTATTACCACTTATAGAGTATCTTTAGCAATAAAACAGTTTTGCTTATCTATATAAAGATCTTAATTTATTGGAATGTAACAATATTATAGTAATTTCATTTGGATAGTCCCCTTCCATACGAGGACCAATGCAAGGCGGGTAGTCTCTAACCAATTTTGTTGTATGGGTTACGAAGAGTGTAGATAAGGCCATAGACATGAAAATCTTTCGCAAACAATCTAAGGTTACTTTGCTCTCTGCTTGACATCTGGCCTGGCAAAGATAGTTTGCTTGATTGTCTACTTCCAGCCTGAAACTGTTTGATCTGGTAACAGTTTCAAAGCAAAAAAATAATGGGCCAAAAGAAGTGTCTGCCATTTAATTGCACCTTGTGTGGAAGGGGCTTAAAAAGCTCTAATCATAATGCAGATATGTTAAGAATGGGAGATAGTCGCCTGGAGCGTGGGTCCAAATTGATTTGAAAAGAGTTTGTTTGCTGAACTGGGTAGTCCCTGGTGGAGACTTTTTACTAAAGCATATTAATAGAGCAAACTACCTCTCCAGTTTCTGTAGTTATAGCAAGGAAGGAAACTTTGAAGCATATGATTCCAGAAGTAAAATCTTATTTCGTTAACATTATCCTGTTTACTTGGCATTTTCCTTGAATACCATATGCATGGTAGTAAGTTTTTGGTTTATAAGTTTTATATAATTGGGTATATCCTTGGGTCATTTGTCTGTGAAATTTGAGCCTCTAACACTACAGGGGCAAATTCAGGGAGGTCACTCTTGATTTTTCTGGAATCAAACTTAGTTACCAGATTGAGTCGCGTATGATGTCATCTACACACTTGATCGCCAACCATATACCACATAATTGGTAAAGGCCTATCCAAACTACAGAGTAATTCCGAGGGAAAAAGAGATACCAGATCTCGTTGGGTTACAAGAGCGAGGATTAATGACGTCATAAGTGGGAAAACCACAGGCACGGATCTGGCAACAACAATGATACCAGATGGAATGTAGCCCACAATCGCTGCTCGTTCAGCTGACTAAGATTGGCGGGCAAAAAGAACACAGCAGGCACCAATAGTATTTATGATTTCCAATGGAAAATCATTACTGAAGTAGTCAAATTGCAAAGAAAGGGACTTTCCGGCCACGTGCTACTTTACAGATATTAAGGTACCATATTTTATGAAATACCGTTAATAAATATTAAAAACTTTTATTTCTAACAAATTCATTCACTAAACTTTTCTGTTATATAAAATCTTATAAAAATTATTGTTTTCTAACTCTTATCCCAAAAAAAGGGTACCTTCATGTTCTTTTTAATTAAATCTACAAAATTCGTTTAATCATACTTTGAGTAACAAATCTAATCAGCAGAGAAGAAGCCAAATTAGTATCTCTATCAATAAGGGAAAAAATTTTCTAACTACTAAAATTTTCTCCAGAGAGAGGGAGAGAGAGAGGCGGGTATTTTGGTAAGAAAATTGAGCAGAATTATGTGAATATGCCTCAAATGGAAATATTCTGAGTAATGAAGCAACTCCCAGAATACTAACAAGATTATTTTGTAGAATATGGCGTGGAGGCAAAACCTGATGAATGGGAGCTAGCAGTGTTGGTGAAAATGGCAAAAAAGCTGCGAGGTCCGACTGATTGCAATGTTTACGGAGGAATCACACTTCGTCAATTGTCATGAAAATATATAGTATGCTCCGTCTAAAGAGACTGGAGAGAAAGATTGATGAAAAGCTGAGAGATTAAAAGCAGGATTTAAAAAAGGTACAAGTTGTACTGACCAATTTTCATTTTAAGACATGTACAGCATTATATAAATTAAAGAATACGTTTTTTATGACACACTTAGACTATGAAAAGGCCTTTGATAGTATGCACCAGACAATTTGGGGAGTCTTGCGTTATTATGGAGCTCCTTTTAAACATGTAAATTTTGATCGTTTGTTTATGAGTATAACGCGTGCAAAGTTAATGTTAGTGGAGTTCTATCAAATGACTTTCAAGTGAACAGTGAAGTAGTTCAGGGGAATACGTTGCCACCTATGTTGTTTATGCTCCTCATGGATTTTGTAATGCAGAGAGCAGTTGGGAATGGCAGAGGAAGATTGGACTCGATGGGTAACAGGAAATTAGCTGACTTAGAGTATGCTAATGATGTTTTCCTTATTAGCAGAACACCACAGGACTTGCAAAACTTCCTTACCAGAATGCATGAAATATGACATGAGGTTGGGCTCAAGATAAATAGAAGAAAGACAAGAGATAATAACAATGGATTATGCAATGGAAGATGAAATATCATTGGAAGGAGGGATGGTTAATGAGGTGGTATTAAGGGAAGATGAAATTTCATTTTAAAGAGAAAGGATTAATGAGGTGGAATCAAGGGATGATCAAATATCATTGGAAGGAGAATTGATTAATACGGTGGAATAATTTAGATATTTAGCAACTTTTATCTCTAATACGTGGTCTTCATATTTTGTATTTAATGAAATATTGATAAAAGAAAAGCAGACAATGGCTAGGTTAAGTAAATTCTGGAAATTAAATCACCTGAAATTAAATGAAAAAATCATGCTATATATCAGTTTATTGCGATTGCTGTTACTGTGTGGACATGAGTCGTGGTATGACAATGAAACAATATTCAACAGATTTTATAGATTTGAGAACAAAGTCCTCAGGAAAATATTGGTAGATTTATAGCAGGAGAGGATTAGAAACGAAACTGTAAGAGAGATTATTCGAATGCCATATGTGTATGAGATCATGGTGAGGGGCAGATGGAGATGGTTTGAGCATGCTCTTCGCACTCCCCAAGAGAGATTAGTTAACCAAAAGTTCAGCTGGGCTCCACAAGGAACTAGAAGAGTTGGGAGACCCAGTCCTACATGTCCGAGGACTATGAAGCATGATGTAGAAGATGAATGGAGATGTATTGATTTAAAAGCTCAAGATAGAAATAGTAGGCGAAATCTAACCAAGGCCCTTTGGGTCAATAGGCGTGGGAGATGATGGCGATGATATTTATAAATAGTGTGTCTATATAATTACAATGAAAGGGATTATAAAGAGCTAGAATATATATAACAATATAGAATTATATCTAAATTCATGTTTCAATACGCATTTAACATACCGATCAATATTATTTGTGAATCATTCAAGTTTGATTTGGAAAATGATAAAATTTCAAATAGGACTCTTTTGATATTTTGTTTATATCTCTTTTTTTTTCCTTTTGAGTCACTCTTTTACTCATATATTCAAAATATTAATATAATAACATTCAGAAAATATAACAATGAAACGGCTGCAACTAGTGGTTAAGTGATTTTGAAAGATGAAAATTAAGATACAACTGTTATATCTGTTTTGGGCAATTGTCTTCTATTTTTTCCTTGGAAATTTTTCCACATCTTTACCTCTGACTTCTCTTGAAACCAGGTAGGCAGTTCTCCCCGACTCGACTTCGAGTTAACATGTAGCTGACTAAGAGTCGGCTGCATGGCTGGGGAAAACTTTCCCAGGCAAATATTTCTCTATTGTGTGGTGTTCTATTTGCTGTAAGTATATTTTGTGAATGCTTAATTTTAATTTCATTTTTTAGAAAAATTAGACTTTATAAATTAGCAGTCTTTAGATGATTTACATTATTATATCTGTTTGGTATTGATTGTCTCAGCTTGTGTGAACATTGTTGTGAATCTGTTGGGTTCATCTTTTTGTGAGTCTGAATTATAATTGCAATTAATTCATATTAGCTCTTGATTTAACAATACGCTGTAGCTTTCTAAGTTCTTCAGAAAGCTTTTAATTTTTCTAATTCGTTACTAGATTATCCAGACAACTATTCTTTAATATCAATCCCTGACTGAACTGTTAAGTCCTTAAACTAGTCTTGGTGAAAATAGTCCTTAAAATACCATCAGAACTGTGTGTAGTTCATATACTAAATAAGACTCGGACTTATTATCTACTTATTTTTAGGGTCTTAAACTTTATATATCAACATATTTTTTACATTAACTGCTACCACAGTATAATGTTGCTCGACTTTTAGCTTCAATCTCTTACTCCGGTATAGACTCTACATGCTATCGAAATTCTCATTCAAATGATAAGGTGTGAAACTCCAGTCTTGACCATTGTGCTGTTAAAACACTTTCACTTTTTTTATATGTACTTTACTAGTGTTTCAAGGGTTCCTGCTTAATTAGAGCCATATTATGGCATTCAATTAACACTTGAGACAAGAACTTGGGAGAAAATCCTGATTTTGATATCGGAAGTAGATGGTAAATGAGGAACTGAACCAGAAGTTTTTTCATTGATGTCAAAGTAGATGGTAAACGAGAAACCGCACCAGTTGTTTCAAAATCCTCCACGGCTCTCAAGACTGAAAAAATAGCTGTAGAGATTGTATGCAGTGGCAAAAAAGTGTTCAGTCTCTTGGTAAAACTGTCGCCTTATTGGTTTAGTCGCGTGATTGTAGTTTTAAAATGCCAGTCCCAAGTGAAATTGGTTCAGTTTATTAGTAAAACTGTCGCCTTATTGGTTTAGTCGCCTAATTCTTGTTTTAAAATGCTACTCCCAAGTAAAATGTGGATAATAATTTTTGGTTATGAACTAGGACATTTTGGTGATTTATTTATACGTAGAATAGTCTTTAGTAATGACAATGTTTTTAATATGAAAGGGCTCGGTCTGAATAGTAATTTAAGATATATAATATTAGAGGGACTATGTTTGCAGGTGGATTTAAAATTTTTCTTTAAACTACTTCTAGACCTAGCGCCGGTTTTGATTTATATATCCAACTGAACCTTTAACTTCATCTTTAGTGAAAGTACTTAATTTTCATGACTTGTTGGCGGAGCTATCGTATAGAATTGCCGTTTATAGACTATTTGAATGCATATATGGCAACCAAAATTTTGTTACATGCCTACTACTATTACTGGTATTCATTTAAACATACTATATAGATAATTAAAATTATAACATTAAACTAGGGCACTTCTCGGTATATCTGGAAAATTTCTTTTATTGACATTATGGTGATTTAATTTTAATAGGAAATTATTACTTCCAGGTCATGTTTGAAATATATCACTGAACTTAGATGTTAGTATTTTAATTAGTAATTAACGGCTTGCTTTTTGACCTTGCACTACAACCTATTATTTCTTGTTTCAGGTCCAGACTTTGTTCAACAGAGTATTGGTGGCAGATTCTTCCAACAAATGCTCAGAAGTGTTCTTCTAGACTTCAAAGAACTGAAAGGCTGCAAGGTTTTAAAGATTGGCAGGCTCTCCTAAATACATGCATCCTTACTTCGGGAACATTGCAACCCTGCCTGTAACCTTTAGCGCAGGGTTCTTGGAGACGCCACAATAATACAGTCAAATGTTTGTACTGGTTTTATGTAAGGTTTAGGTTAGTTCATTGCAAAATCTTTGAATGCATAAATTTCAGTTTACTTGCGAGATGGTGCATGCGAAATTTCTTTAGGAATTTACATTTTTGAAGATTTTGCAACATTTTTAGGACTAAGGATGAAGTTA
>NC_090737.1:132396450-132398950 GCF_036898095.1 Palaemon carinicauda
CACATAAAACAATTAGAATAGCGCCAACGTTATCCCTGCGTGTCGTAAGAGGCGACTAAAAGGGACGGGACGAGGGGGCTGGGAACCCCCTCTCCTGTAAAAGAATCCTGTGAGACAGCAACAAAGAGATGGAGCTGGGGGGAGAGTGACTGCTCCCCGCACTCTAGTTTTGGGGTGTCTGAATGTGCGTGGATGTAGTACGATAGAGAGTAAAAGATGTGAGATTGGAAGTATGTTTAGAAGTAGAAGGATGGATGTATTGGCCTTGTGTGAGACAAAGATGAAAGGAAAGGGTGAAGTGATGTTTGGTGAAATGTCTGGTAGAGTGTCTGGGATTGAAAGTGGAAGAGCGAGAGAGGGTGTGGCTTTATTGCTGAGTGAATGGATGACAGGTAAAGTAGTGGAATGGAAGGAGATATCATCTAGGTTAATGTGGGTAAGGGTTAGGTTGGGTAGGGAATGTTGGGCGTTTGTCAGTGCGTATGGGCCAGGTAGTGAGAAAAGTGAAGAAGAGCGGAATGAGTTCTGGAATGAATTAACTAGGTGTGTAGAAGGACTGGGTAGAAGGAATTATGTAGTTGTTATGGGTGACTTAAATGCTAGAGTGGGTGCTGGAGAGGTAGAAGGTGTTTTTGGGAAGTATGGTGTACCAGGTGAAAATGAGAGTGGTGAGAGACTGGTAGATATGTGTGTTGAACAAGAGATGGTAATAAGTGCTAGCTTTTTTAAGAAGAAAGATATAAATAAGTATACATGGGTAAGAGTGGTAAATGGAAGAGTAGTAGAAAGGGCATTAATGGATTATGTGTTGATAACTAAAAGAATGTTTGGAAGATTGAAAGACGTGCACATGTTTAGGGGTATGGCTAACGGTATGTCTGATCATTTTTTGGTGGAAGGAAAATTGGTTGTAGCAAAAGAGTGGGGGAATAGAGTAGGTGGATGTAAAAGGGAGCTAGTGAGGGTTGAAGAGCTAATAAAACCTGGGGTAAAAAGTAAATATCAGGAAAGGTTGAAAATGGCATATGACGAGGTGAGAGTAAGAGAAACTGGTAATTTAGAGGAGGAGTGGAAGTTAGCAAAAGAAAATTTTGTTGGGATTGCAAGTGATGTATGTGGCAAGAAGGTTGTTGGAGGCAGCATGAGGAAGGGCAGTGAATGGTGGAATGAAGGAGTGAAGGTAAAAGTGGAAGAGAAAAAGAGGGCTTTTGAAGAATGGCTGCAGAGTAATAATATAGAGAAGTATGAAAAATATAGAGAGAAAAAGGTGGAAGTAAAGCACAAGGTACGTGAGGCAAAGAGGGCAGCTGACCTGAGGTGGGGTCAGGGACTGGGTCAGTCATATGAAGAGAATAAGAAGAAGTTTTGGAAAGAAGTGAAGAGAGTAAGAAAGGCCGGCACAAGAATTGAAGAGACAGTGAAAGATGGAAATGGAAGGTTGTTAAAAGGAGAGGAGGCAAGGAAAAGGTGGGCGGAATATTTTGAAAGTTTGCTGAATGTTGAGGATGATAGGGAGGCAGAGATAATTGCTGTTCCAGGTGTTGAGGTGCCAGTGATGGGAGATGAGAATGAGAGAGAGATTACAATAGAGGAAGTGAGGAGAGCACTAGATGAAACGAGAGTAGGAAAAGCATCTGGTATGGATGGTGTGAAAGCTGAGATGTTGAAGGAAGGGGGTGTGACTGTAATTGAATGGTTGGTGAGATTGTTTAATGTGTGTTTTGTGTTGTCAATGGTACCAGTAGATTGGGTCTGTGCATGTATTGTACCACTATATAAGGGTATGGGAGATGTGCATGAGTGTTGTAATTCAAGAGGTATTAGTTTGTTGAGTGTAGTTGGAAAAGTGTATGGTAGAGTACTGATTAATAGGATTAAGGATAAAACAGAGAATGCAATCTTGGAAGTACAGGGGGGTTTTAGAAGAGGTAGGGGTTGTATGAATCAGATTTTTACAGTTAGGCAGATATGCGAGAAATATTTAGCAAAAGGTAAGGAGGTGTATGTTGCGTTTATGGATCTGGAGAAAGCATATGATAGAGTTGATAGGGAAGCAATGTGGAATGTGATGAGGTTATATGGAGTTGGTGGAAGGTTGTTGCAAGCAGTGAAAAGTTTCTACAAAGGTAGTAAAGCATGTGTTAGAATAGGAAATGAAGTGAGCAATTGGTTTCCGGTGAGAGTGGGGCTGAGACAGGGATGTGTGATGTCGCCGTGGTTGTTTAACTTGTATGTTGATGGAGTGGTGAGAGAGGTGAATGCTCGAGTGCTTGGACGAGGATTAAAACTGGTAGACGAGAATGATCATGAATGGGAGGTAAATCAGTTGTTGTTTGCGGATGATACTGTACTGGTAGCAGACACAGAAGAGAAGCTTGACCGACTAGTGACAGAATTTGGAAGGGTGTGTGAGAGAAGGAAGTTGAGAGTTAATGTGGGTAAGAGTAAGGTTATGAGATGTACGAGAAGGGAAGGTGGTGCAAGGTTGAATGTCATGTTG
>NC_090737.1:132401450-132408950 GCF_036898095.1 Palaemon carinicauda
TGGCGAGACATCAGTCTCTTACCAGCGAGTTTTCCCCGACTTCCCGGCTCACCACGTGACACAATTGATAGTAATTTATTCAAATTTCCTCTAATGAGTCAATATGGATAAATATCAACACAACATAGTGTTCAAATAGAAATAAATTTCTACCTCATACTTGGGATCGAACGCTGCCCCCTTCTAATGAAAGGCCAGGTCGAAACCAACGGGCAAGGCTTGGAGAGACATCGCTGGACTCAGCAAAAATAAATTCCATGAGTTGGCGAAACAGGAGCTCGACCGTCTGATAACAGAGGTCACTAGTAACGTCAACCAATGTGACGGAAAAATATTCGCAGACATATTGAAACAATATGATCCAATAAACTGGAGCAAATCTGCGGAAAACATCAGCAAAATAATAGAAGAAATTCCAAAGAAAATCCAATTGTTAAAGAGACTTATAAAGAAAGTCTACATCAATCAACACATTCCATCAAAGAACAATAAGAAGTCCAATATGGTGAATATGCTGATTGATGCAATGGGAAAAAGAATGCCAAAATGGTGTAATACATGTAAGATATGGTATTCCATTAATAATCCTCAACAATTGATTAGAAAATGTGATGCCTGTCATGTCCCAACACATCCCACATGTGCTGAAATACAGCAAAAAATAAAAAATAAAGACACAAAGGTATTCTGCTCAACATGCTTAGTCTGGATAGAAAATATAATTAAGTCGAGACTAAATCTGCAAGTAGTTGAAGATAAAGAAGAGGAAGAAGAAGAAACAGAAGAAGAAGAAGAAGAAGAAGAAAAAGAAGAAGAAGAGAACAATGAACAGGATATGTGTAAGGATGCAGAAGAAATCATTGATATAACCTATGATGCCATCCAACAACATACTTATGAAGAAATAAATTACCAGATGGAAACAAATAATAGACCCAAGAGAGACTACCCGGACCTACATAATTTTAGGGAAGAGCAAGAACAAGAAAAAATAGAAAAGAAGGATATAGTCTGCAATATGCTGAAAAGAGGGAATTGCAGATTTGGCGAAAGATGCTACTACAAGCATCCAAAGATATGCCATAATTATGAAATATATGGTAAATGTGCGTATTTAGACGGATATGGAGACGAATGCAGAGATCTCCATCCAAAAATATGCAAAAACCTAAAAGAAGGAAAAGGATGCATTTACAACAAAAAATGTCGATATATGCATCCTGCAACCATGAATGAATGTAAGAAAACTCAGCAAACTGAAAAGAAAAATGAAAGCAAAAAAGAAACAAAAAAAAAAACAAAAAAGCAGGCCGTGTATATACCGCGCTTTGAACCAAGAGCCCCAAGATATGAGGCCTTTCAACCCAAACCTGCACATTTAGAGCCCAACTACAAAGAATGCATCTATAATGCCAGGGGTTGGTGCAGATATGGGGACAGTTGCAGGTATACACACACAAATAAATATGAAGGCGAAAGAGCAAATATAATAGAAAAGTTGGATTTTTTAATGGCAGAATTCCGGGAAATGAAGAAAAGAACATCATATCAGAACAGGAAGGAAGCATGGGAGAATCCATATTATTACCAATATTAAATAATGGGGATGAAACACAAACCATAATAGTAATGAATGCACAGGGTTTAGTCACGAGTAACTCTAAAAGGAAAATAGAGTTCTTAGAAGAACTAACCCAAATTGAAAAAATAGATATATTAAATATAAGTGAAACATGGTATTCCCAAGAGACTGGCAGTGATGACCAGATAAAGGGTTTCCAAACTTATAGATCAGACAGAAAAAATAGGAATCAAGGGGGAACCGCAATATATGGAAGAGACATAAATCAAGGAAAAGTATGTGAAAAATACAGCAACACAGAATGTGAATTGATTGCGGTAGAATTTGAATTTGAAAAACTAATGAATATTGTAGTTTACAGACTCCCAAACACTAAGGAGTTTGACATAATAATAGAAAAAATAGATGATATATGTAGAAACCATAAAGACTGGAATATACTCCTATCCGGAGATTTTAACTTTCCTTTCGTGGATTGGAAAGAACGGATAGAAGAAAGTGGTTGTATGTATACATATAAAAAAGATAGTAATAGTAGCGCAGAAGATAAGAGGCAATTTGAAAAGCTTCAAGATATGCTATTAGAACATAATATGCAACAAATAAACCACATTCCAATAAGAAAGGAAAATGTCCTAGATCTAGTATTTGTGAATGAGGTGAATTATGTTAAAGAAATAATAGTGTATAACACGGGAATTTCAGACCACAATGTCATAGAATTGATAGTTCATTCCAAAGTAAGTGATCACAGAATTAATAAAAGCACAAAACTTTGGGAAGGATATGGAAAATATAACTTTTACAGTAAGAATATAAAATGGTCAGAAATAAATGAAGAACTGAATAAAGAATGGAAAAATGTATTTATAAGTGATAATATACAGGTAAATACGGATATACTGTACAAAATACTGGAGAAAATTGTTGAAAAATATGTACCGAAAAAAAAACAATAAACAAAAGACGTACATACCAAGAGACAGAAGGATCTTATTTCAGAAAATTAAAAAGTGGAAGAAAAATCTTGCAAAAGAAAAAAATGTGTGGAAAATGAGGGGAATAAAATGTAAGATAGAAAATGCAGAACAAAAGATTATACAGTCGAAAGAAAATGAAAAAAGGGACTTAGAAGAAAGGACACTTCAAAATATAAAAAGAAACCCCAAAGTACTTTACTCCTATGCAAAAAAGATGAATAAAAGGAGAATAGAAATAGGCCCTCTAAGAATTGAAGGACGGCTAACGAATGAAAAAAAGGAAATATGCAACATATTAGCAGAAAAATATAAGAGTGAGTTCACGCCAAGAATTGCGAATGAGAATAATGAAACAGAAATGAGAGAAGAAAATGTTGAATATCTAACGGATATAGATATTAATGAAGCAGATATTGTTACGGCTATAAACGAAATTAAAAATGGATCGGCAGCCGGACCAGATGGAGTTCCAGTGATTTTGATAAAAAAAACTGCAAACACTATCGCGAAGCCACTTGCAATACTGCTAAGACAGAGTATAGATATGAGCGAGATATATGTTAAACATAAATTAGCTTATATAACCCCTATCTTCAAAAGTGGATCAAGACTAGAGGCAAGCAATTATAGACCTGTTAGTCTAACATCACATATTATGAAAGTGTATGAGAGGGTAATAAAAAAGAAAATAATGAACCATTTGGTCAAAAATAATTTGTTTAATATGGGTCAACACGGTTTCGTACCTGGAAAAAGTACACAGACCCAACTGATAGCTCACTACGAAAACATATACAATAATATGATAAATGAAAAAGACACAGATGTGATATATCTAGAATTTGCAAAAGCCTTTGACAAGGTAGACCATAACATATTGGAGAAAAAAATGATAAAGCATAATATTGTGGGAAAGATAGGAAAATGGGTAAAAGAATTCCTGCAAAACAGAAAACAGATAGTGGTTGCAAATGACGAGAAATCAGATGAAGCCCAGGTAATATCTGGTGTGCCCCAAGGTACGGTATTAGCTGCACTGCTATTTGTTATTATGATCTCAGACATAGACTGTGATGTTGAAAACTCCGTAGTGAGAAGTTTCGCCGATGACACAAGAATAAGTAGAGAAATTACTTGTGATGAAGATAGGAACTCACTACAAAGAGATCTAAACAAAATATATGAATGGGCGGAGATAAATAGGATGGTATTTAACTCCGATAAATTCGAATCAATAAATTATGGAAACAGAGAAGGAATGGTGTATGCATACAAGGGACCTAATAATGAGACAATCACAAACAAAGAAGCAATTAAAGACCTTGGTGTAATTTTAAATAGGAATATGTTATGCAACGACCAAATAGCAACACTGTTGGCTAAATGTAAAGCAAAAATGGGAATGTTATTCAGACACTTTAAAACAAGAAAAGCTGAACACATGATTATGCTTTACAAAACTTATGTACGTAGTACACTCGAGTACTGCAATGTGATATGGTACCCACACTACCAAAAGGATATTGCGCAAATAGAGAGTGTACAAAGGTCCTATACTGCTAGAATAGAAGAAGTTAAGGACCTTGATTACTGGGAAAGACTGCAATTTTTAAAACTATACAGTCTAGAAAGGAGAAGAGAACGCTACATGATAATACAAGCATGGAAGCAAATAGAAGGAATTGCTGAAAACATCATGGAGCTTAAAGTATCAGAAAGAGCAAGCAGAGGTAGATTAATAGTGCCAAAAAGCATTCCAGGTAAACTGAGAAAGGCGCACAGGACATTAATCCACTACGCACCAGCATCGATAATGCAGCGACTATTTAATGTGCTGCCAGCTCATCTAAGAAACATATCAGGAGTGAGCGTAGATGCGTTTAAAAATCAGCTCGATAAATACCTAAGATGCATCCCAGACCATCCAAGACTGGAAGATGCAAAATACACCGGAAGATGTATTACCAACTCTCTGGTGGATATACGAGGTGCCTCACACTGAGGGACCTGGAGGAACCCAAACAAAAAATAAGGCAATAAGGTAAGGCCATAAAAGAAGTCGGAATTTAACGGCTAATCAGCTGTATATATGTGTAAATATAATATATATGTATATATGTATATATGATATATATGTATATATGTATATATATAATATGTATGTATAGATCTATATGTATATATATAATATATATATATATATATATATATATATATATGTGTGTGTGTATATATATTTATGTATATACAGTATATATATATATATATATATATATATATATATATATACTCTAAATTTTATCTTATTCATTGTTCCAGCCATTTTGAGGGGCTCAATTCCACTTCCACATCTTGTGAAAATAGGTCAGCGTGAAATCCATTCGATCCTGACAACGAGAAATGGAGTTAATTACGACAGCGTAATTAACGCAATGAAAGACGAACTGCGTCACCATTTACCGTAACTTTTCTCAATGAATCTGCGTTACTATTACGCGGGGCGCTCGAGTTTAGCTGCGTAATAGAATGAACGCTATACTGTTAAAAATTCGCCGTAATAACTGTAAAAATTATGGAATAAATGTTACCAAGTATTTGCCGTTTTGAAAACGGGAATAATGACGTTAAGGACGTGATGTTACGGTCACCAACCCGTTAAAAATAATAACAAAGTAGAGTGAAAATTACGGTCGCCTGCATTTTACTTAAATACGGCTGAGAACAGTAAATTTTTAAGGAGAATTTACGAGACGTGGATAGAGAGACTTGTTCATTGCAGATTAAATTTCAGTTTTTATTTTATTCTATTTATTGTCTTAGTTAAGAATCATGTTTAAAAAGAATAGTTTAAATATTGGTTTACTGATTAGTTTAGTACAGACTCAGTAAATTTATACATATGGTCTTCATCTGCATTTTTCACGTTTTAACTCCTAATAAAAAGATATCTGACTTTTTGAGAGAGAGAGAGAGAGAGAGAGAGAGAGAGAGAGAGAGAGAGAGAGAGAGAGAGAGAACTGATACTGATATAGTACTGATACTCATCTGAATGATAGTAGCTTTTCGATGAAACCAGTAATATGTTCTGGTCAGTAATACTAGTAAACGAAGTAACATTTTCTATAAGACTTTGCAAATTAAGGAAAATGAAACTTGTATGAAAAATTTTCCCAAAATTTTATTACAGCTACTATCTTAAATTACAAAGAAAATCGACGGTATTAATTGGGTTTACAGCATAAAAAATGGTAAGCAGAACACTAAACTTGCCAAAAAAATATATCCATGAATATTAACCAAGACATAAAAATCCAAAGCGGGAAAATCTGAACAATATAAACTACATCTATGAAATGAAAGATATAAATAATAAACAAGGCAGAAAGTCCGAAAAAACACACAAGTACTTGCGGATGAAGAAAAATATTCCTGTTACTGTACATAAGATATACCGCCAAATTTCCCCCGGGGACGACTCTAGCCAGCAGTGGCAGCTGTTCTGCCTACGGAACTACCTCCTGATATTGTTGTCTTGCTCGTGAGTGCTGGCGAAGGACTCGGGGAACGATCTGGATTTCCTCTTGCTTTATCTCGCCTCTCTTTCCCCGGTTCGGGTCTAACGCGAGGGAATGAGGGACCGAGGTAAAAATACGACAGGAAATTTGGGTACGGAATTGCCGTAATGGGAATGATCCGTGATGTGGCTCTGTTTTTCGTGTTAGGGAGTCTCTTCTGTGTTTAGGATGGAGTAAAGGCGAGGTCCTTTTAGTAGACTGGGAATAGGAGGGAGCTGGTCTTTCAACTTTTGATGAAGGTATAAATGGGGAGAGGATATGCCTTGACTACTGTATCAGGAAAAAACAAAATTAGTTTTCTATGCCTTTTCTAGTCTCTGACAAATATGAGTTTGTGAAATATACACAAGGATAGTAGTTATTTTAATAAAATCGAAATTTTATTTAGAGGAGACAATCTACTTTTTATTTTGGACATTCAGAATATTTTCAAACATTACTAGAAATATACTTATGAGTAAAATAATCTATGAAGTTAAGAAGAGAAATTAATTCCTGGTTCAATTCAATGCTTTTATATCCTTTTCATTACAGTCTATAATATCATTCACTGTCTATCTCTGATGCTTTGATATCACAAACATTTTCCAATATTCAATTAATGTTTCAAAATTAATCCCTTCTTTTAAATGGGCTTATCAATGTTCCTTTTATTGCTATATCCGAATGCTGTTGTAATAAGGTTCTGGTTGACTTGGGTTCGAGACCCGCTCAAACTCGATAGTTTCTTTAGTGTCTGTAACCTCACCATCCTTGTGAGCAAAGGATGGAGAGTTTGGGTAAGCCTATAGATCCACCTGCTGAGTCATCAACAGCCATTGCCTGAACCTCCCTGGTCCTAGCTTGGATGGAGAGGGTGGTTGGAGGCTGACCATATGTATGTGATTAGCCTATAGGGTAGGGTATTGGCACTGTCCCATGACTCTGCCATTCATGAGAGGCCTTTAGACCTTTAAGCCTATTAAATGTCCCTAAAGCAACTAGTCATATTTGCCTGTTGTTACGTAAATTTTGGCATATATATATATATATATATATATATATATATATATATATATATATATATATATAATGTATATGTAAATATATATAATGTATATATATATATATATATATATATATAACGTGTGTATGTATGTATGTATGTATGTATATATATATATATATATATATATATATATATATATATATATATATATATATATATAATGTATATGTAAATATATATAATGTATATATATATATATATATATATAACGTGTGTATGTATGTATGTATGTATGTATATATATATATATATATATATATATATATATATATATATATATATATATATGTATATGTGTGTATGGACAACTGAAAA
>NC_090737.1:132423950-132426450 GCF_036898095.1 Palaemon carinicauda
GAATTCCTGCTTGCACCTGGTGAAGCCAAAAATGAATTATGAGTATGGTCAGAGGTCGTGACTCCTCTGCCATGAAGTGGGAACCTTCGTCCTTCTGAAATGTGGCTAGGAAGCCATACCAATAAAAGAATTGTGTCATCTCTGTAACACTTATGGATAGGATAAGTTGGAGCGAAGCCCTTGGCACTATTCTCTTAGAGTTACCGATGACTTGGCACGGATGGCAAGAGGTTGCGGAAGCCTTAACAACCTTCTGCAAGCCCGGCCGGAAGAAATGGGGCTGCAGCAGTTGGATTGTGCGCTTCACCCCAGAGTGCCCTCCCAGTCCCTCATGGGCCATTCGTAGCACCGACAAGCGGGAATTATGGGGGACAACTACATGCTGGCGCAGGACCTCAGCAGGATCATGAGAACCTCGGGTGATCTTAAGGGGCACCTCATCCTTTAGCAGGAACTCAGCCTTAGAGGGGTTATTCATTTCCACCTCGTTCGAGTTGGCGGGTGCCCTGTTGTTTACCAATGTCTCATCCAGCAATGGGAACCTGATGAGCTTTGTCTGGCTCCTTGGGGTCTCGGCGCTGATGGGTGGTTCGCCTCTTGCCTGCTCTGAGACCTCTGGCCTGGTGATTGAGATAGCCCTATTTCCAGTGGTGTTCAGTGGCACAGTTTCACCCGGATTGAATTTGCGGGTACTCGGCTCAGACTCACGGTGGGAAAAGGGAGACCCCTGGCTCTCCTCTGAGGTCTCTGGCATGACGCTTGGAGTAGCCCTATCCCCTGTGGTGGAAAGTGGCACACCTTCACCAGAATTAACTTCTGACGTACGAAGCTCAGACTCACTGCTGGAGGAGGAAGACTCTTGGGCCTCCTCACTTAGCCAAGCTACCTCACCAAGGTCAATGTCACCGAGCCAGTCGTCTTCCCATGCAGGTTGCGTCCTAACAGTTTTAGGCTCCGGCTTGGCAGCCTTCATGCACCTGAGGGGCACTCGCTGTACACCCTTCACGAGCTTTTGACCCAAGCATGAGTTGTAGCCCTCATGTGCAGGATCACTCCCTGCCCCCAGTCCGCACTTCTTGCTGAGCTGGGACGTGGTCACCTTCAGTTCCACTGTAGGGAGTTCCTTGGTGAACCCTTCAGTGAAGTGGGTCCTCCTGCGATTGTCCTGCTGGACTTTGGCAACATTGGGTTGAGGTGGCAAGTGATTGAGTTGTGCCAATCGGGCCTCCATCTCCTGCATTCTTAATTCATGCGCTCTCTCTCTTTCATAGCGCATCCTTTCTTGCTCTGTTCTTCTCCGGGCTTTGTCTTCATTCATGAGCTCCCGCACATACCTTCGCAATGCTTCTCCCTCATAGCCTTGTCTTTCTGCCAAGTCCACAAATGCACTGATTTCAGCAGCAGTCATTTTGCTAAGTTTTTGTGGAGACAGCGACAAGAAAAACTTAACAACACAAGGTACGATGTTGACCATGCCAGAAATTACACGGAGGGGAAAGATGCTCTAGCCTTATGCAAGAGTCTCATGGAAGAAAGGATAAAGATGGAGCTGGGCAAAATGCACAATGGCTGAGAAAAATGCCTTTCGAGAAAGAAATATCACCAAATAGCAAGCCTTGCAAGTAATTGAACAAGAGCCTAACTTGAAAACCAGGGCCACGACAATGGGTGAGCTTAGGCTGTTTGGTTGTAATTCGTCCAAACAAGTAACGATATATATGACAACTGTACTACACAATAAAAACGGAATCACAACTATACAGTAGGTGACCCTCTGGGGTAGTCAGGGAAAAAATGAGATCACAACTATGGGTGACCCTTTATACTAGTCATAAAAGAAATGGAATCACCACAATGGGTGAATCTCTATGCTAGTACAAAAAAGAAAAAAATGTAATCACAACAATGGGTGAACCTCTATGCTAGTCTTTTGAAAAAATGGAATCACAACAATAGGTGAATCTCTATGCTAGTCATAAAAATGGAATCACAACAATGGGTGAATCTCTATGCTAGTCTTATAAAAAAATGGAATCACAACAATGGGTGAATCTCCTATGCCAGTCATAAGGGAAAAAAATGGAATCTCCACGATGTGTAACCCTCCTATGCTAGTCTTAAGGAAAAAAAATGGAATCTCCACGATGTGTGACCCTCCTATGCTAGTCTTAAGGAAAAAAATGGAATCTCCACGATGTGTGACCCTCCTATGCTAGACTTAAGGAAAAAAATGGAATCTCCACGATGTGTGACCCTCCTATGCTAGTCTTAAGGAAAAAAAATGGAATCTCCACGATGTGTGACCCTCCTATGCTAGTCTTAAGGGAAAAAAATGGAATATCCACGATGTGTGACCCTCCTATGCTAGACTTAAGGAAATAAAAATGGAATCTCCACGATGTGTGACCCTCCTATGCTAGTCTTAAGGAAAAAAATGGAATCTCCACGATGTGTGACCCTCCTATGCTAGTCTTAAGGGAAAAAAATGGATTTGTAAAAA
>NC_090737.1:132431450-132433950 GCF_036898095.1 Palaemon carinicauda
CCTCTAAAGGCACACTTTATAGATGGTTCATATCTATGATTGGGCGTATGATTAGCTAACAACGTATTTGCTGCGGACATGAATATATTTTGGTTAAATTTTGGGTATTTACGAGAAATTCTATGTCTGAGTTCCAACTCTTTGCTTTTAGAATATTGGAATATGCCAGATATATTTTTGTATAATATCTGTATTTCTTATATAATTATAACAACTTAAGGCTTAACAATCAAAAGAAAAAATAGTACTTTTGGACTTATGAATTATTGAAGAATTAATTAAAAAAAAATGCCATGAAAGTATGTTTTAGTAATCACACACTTCAAATTTCAATAGAATCCCAGTGTTTCTACTTCATGTCAAAAGATGGCAGCACCATCCATTGTTCCATTCATTTGAATGATTCTTTCCATTTGGAAAAGGGTGATAGATTGATACTTATATAGAAATGTGTGGCAGGTGTAAATTATATTCAGTTCCAGTTAATTACGCTTTTTTAAACCAAAATGTCATGGAAGGTTCCAGAACGCAAGGATTAAAGAGCTCTATACATTGCTTAGTTTTATGGCCAATAGATGGCCTTAGCATCAAAATACCAAATTGCTAATTATCCCCATCATCCACTTATCATAATTTCATTACTCCATTTCTGTTGCTATTTGAGCAAATAATTGCAATAAAACAAACGCACGTGACCTTAATGTTCCTTTTTGTCTGGCCACAACTTAATTCTTAGTAAATTACAAATTACACAATAAATGTCACAGAATTATTTCCTCAGCAAACAATTGTAGTTCAATTACATTTGGGGATCAGGGGGGTGGGGGTTGTCAGATAGTTGCCACATGTACTGAAATCAGTGAAACAATTTAGTAATTGCACAATTATTTGATCTAATTTTCAATGACTCTTTTATGAAAACAAAATATAATTGATAAGTTTCATGGCATGACATGTAATGTTAGTATAAACTACGTAAAATAACAATATTTTTACATTCTGAAAGGCATAGTAACAGACCCCCCAGCTCCCTCCCTTTAATCGCAACGAGTTTTACTTTAAAGCCAATAGATGGCATCAGAGGCACCTTGTCCCAACTAATATAGTCAATTATTCGACGACCACGTGAGTCAAAAAACTGTGGTAGGAAGATAGAGGCTAGAGAATTGGTAGTTGGTAAATTGTCCAACGATCGTTTCCTAATTAGAAATGGATATTTTTATCAGATAATGGTGTGAATTTTTCATATGTTACAGGAAACAATATGAGTTTACTTATAAAAGCAAGTATTTCCTTTCTTCATTAGTACACATGGATGGAAAGTCATTTTCCTGTACAAGTGACCAAGGTAACAATCATCAACATAGTTAAGGTTGGTGGGACGAGTTTGGGACAGCGCTGCCAAATGGAATTTCCTTGAATGGAGAATATCGTTATTCATTACAGATTCAAATCATTTAAGGGGTAATAGTTACCTGCTAGAAAATGCATGACTATTGTGTAATTTGATGTTCTTATAATCGGCGTAATTAATATAGACAAACCTTATATCGAAAAAGAAAATATTCACATTTCTGTGTCTTCGACAACGCCTGACTGTGTTACGTCACCCACTTGCGAATTTTTTTGTTAATAAGGACGTTGCAGAGTTTAAATCACCTATAAAACAAACCTTATCGTCATTTCATTAGTAAATGTATGCATGTCAGTAACGCTGTTACTTGGTTCATTATAGGTTAAAGTAATCTATTAGTCTATTAGGTATATATATATATATATATATATATATATATATATATATATATATATACATTAATATTTTCCTTTTCCAGTAACGACCAGTTTTCCTTCATCAATGATAGGCCAATCGTGAATATAAAAAAAGCTGATTCTGAAAAGGCGTTGAGAGAGAGAGAGAGAAAGAGAGAGAGAGAGAGAGAGAGAGAGAGAGAGAGAGAGAGAGAGAGAGATGCTGATGATCTCTGCAAATGAATCAGAAGAGACGGAATATACTATAACAAGAGCCAATGTTCATTTATATAGGTGAAGTGTGGATGTTGCATTAAGCTACTGAAAGTATAAGATAATTAATTGTCAACATTTATTTTTACTTTTTTTATCTTTTTATTTGAAAAATTAGATTAAATTTTTTACAATCACGATATTTACAGTATGGTTACAGTATACATTAACATTTTTACATAAATATAAATCGTGTGAATTAACAATATACAAATGTTTTATTTTGATTTTTAGCTACTCAAAAACAATAATTTATATATTTTTGTGAAAATTTCATTCATTCTTTCTTTATAGATTCTTTTAGTAGTAGGAAAACTGATCGAGATTTTTTTTTTTATTACGCCTACCACTGTTATCTTACTTGCCTCAAGATGGGAAATAGAAATGACAGAGAAAATATGAGGCAGGAAATCTGTTATGAATCTCTTGCCTTATATAATACATAGACACTACATTGTAGAAGGAAAGCTTTGCTGTA
>NC_090737.1:132443950-132451450 GCF_036898095.1 Palaemon carinicauda
GGCGGAAACAGATTTCTTGGTTGGATAGCTGTTCCGATTTAAACATGATCTCAGGGCACTTTACTTTGTTGTCCATTCTCTGGTTGACTAAGGTCTGATTAGAGATGTTATGTTCAAACTGAATAAATGTGAGAAAACATAGGGAAAGAAGATGAAAACAAAGAGAAATTGAAGAATAATTAATTTCAATAGCTTTCCATAAAAATGTCAGTGGATGGCACAAACAAAATGTAATTCACTTCTGGAGGTCAGTATCACAGGAAGCAGTGAAAAAACGTATATGGTTTTTTTGGGCTCAAGCCATGTCGTCCTGATGGAAGTTCCTATAGGGTAGCTTCCTAGGGTATATTACAACTACGGCGATATTCCCAGAGAATTTACCTTAAGGTACCAGAAGTCTAACTCCTGGAGCGAGTATCCCTCGTGAAAGGGATATCGCGACATATCAGAGGACGTATTCTAGACACGTCACATGGCAATCTACATCCTGGACAGAGATTTCGTCTCGTAGGAGGTGATTGACGAGATACGAATTCGGGAAAGAAAAAGGGGAGCCGCTCCCAAGGCTTCCCTATCCCCCGATTCGTATGCGTGCCTGGCGCCAATCCTGGCGCCATCTGTATTCCTTTTTGCGTAGCTTAACAACTCGGTGTTTTTTCCTGTTTTTCTCGCAAATCTTGGATTTATTCGGCTTTTCATGGCTTCTCCGTCTTCGTTGGCCTCTGATAAGTTGAGTATAGTGTCTGTTATGTATAAATGTAGGCTCTTGGTAAAATTTTGAGTGATTAATAGGATTAATCTTTGATACAAGAGCCGTAGCCTACCAGAGGTGTCCTGGACACTGTCGCTCGCTAGGTATAAATTAGTTAGTCAGAGCGACATTCCTGGTTGTTTTGCTTTAATAAATTTTAGCTATTTAGCTTTACATAGGATTTCCTTTCGTGCTTAGTATTATTTGGCGAAGTATTCGCCATTCTGGCCTACGCTAGGCCATGTAGCCTAGTCGTTTGGTCCTAGTACTTCATGCATGATTTTGGTTTTTCCGAGTGTAATTAAAATTTTATTGAAGCTTTAGGCTATATTTTATACATTTTAGACTGTGTGGAATATTTCCAAGATTGTATACGTGTGAGTTTCGGTGAATTAGGTAATCGATTCTCTTGGTGCCTAGGCTAATTGCTTATGGAGCCTTAGTATACTTTATCATACTCCCCGGTTGCTTTCTTTTCTTCGGAGAAGGTATGCAATCCCTTTCCCTCTGTTTAAGCCTTGGGCTTATCCCTAAGTGGTTTTTTCCGAATTTATTTTCGATAAAACTATACTAGGGTGTTACTGTACCTTCCTGTTCCTGTAGTTATGGTTCAAGAGGGACAGAACAACAGAGTTTTTAGTCTGAGTCTGTGTTGTCTGGCTTGGGGCAGAGTCCCCCTCGCTGACCTAACACATACAAAGGGAGCTTAGCTCCCTTAGGTCACTACCGAAGGTTTCTGTAGTTATGATTCCTTCTTTTGTGATCTACCAGACTAGTCCTGTTGCTGTTCTCGGGGGAGGATAAGTTCTTCCCTTGGGAGTAGCAACGCCTTCCTTGCTTTGGTGCTCTGGAAGCTGGCAAGTATTGCTGGCCTTTCCCCTTAGATCTCCCTTAGGCTAAGATAAGTTTCTTGGCTGCGGGTGATCTGTCACTAAAGCAAGGTTGGCAGGACCCTCTTGTCCCTTCCCCCTCTATCTCCGTAATGGCCTAGCCATTACTGTACTGTACCTTGCCGGCCGGCAGAGCTGGCCGGCAGGGGTCTTACTGTACTGTACGTCGTTCTACTTCTGGACCTAGTATAGGTTGGGATGTGGAATTGACTCACCCCATTGCCGGCCGGCAGAGCTGCTGGCCGGCAAGGGTCTTATGTTTTCGAGTGCTGCCCGGACCTCTCTTGGTCCCTCATCCATGCCTGCCGGCAGAGCCGGACGGCATTGGTCAAGGAAGCCTGAATTAGTTTCTCCCCTTCCTTATATGCACTCTTTCGGTTGCCGGGCTTGGAGGTTGTGTACACTCTTATCCCGGCATCCATTCTATTTCTTCTAGTGCTGTACCTGTCCCGGCTGCCGGCCTATGAGGCCGGCAGCCGGGCAGGTGTAGTCTTCTGGTTCTTTTGCTGCCGGCTGGCATCGGTCTTGTACCTTTGCCGGCCGGCTTATGTCAGTCCTTGTCTGCCGGTCACCAAGAGTGTGGCCGGCAGCTGGGTACTACCTTGTGTAGTTGCTGGCCGGCAGCCATTGGCGGCCAACACTGGCTGTTACCGGCCGGCAGTTGCTGCCGACCGGCACAGGCATTTGAACCAGAGTGCTGCCGCCCTATAGCTGTTAAGTAGTATACTTTAAAGCTAGCTGTGGTGTGTGCCGGCCGGCAAAGGCAGGCCGGCACACATCCCCCTATACTGTACTAGTATTCTTCTGTATAGCATATACAGTAAGAAGAAAACTATAGTAAAGGATTTGGTACAGCACTGTATCTTCTAACACTATTGTGTTTTCTTGCACAGCCCTTTGCTGTTGCCCTCAGATAGGAAGCTGAGTTCTTCCCTGTCTATTATCCAGGATTTTAAAATCATTGCTTAGGTGTGAGCTCCACCTGTTTCCTCTGGAAACCTTGCATTGGTTACTCTAGAAGAGATAAACCATTTTGATTTTATTATCTGGAAGGCTGCAACAATGGGTTGTGAGGGAAACACAAGTGTGTGTCTTTCCTTTATGAATTGTTATGCTATACTATGCATATCCAGTGATATATAGTTCACTTGATACTCATGGAAATTTCTCCTCTTTACAGGAGGACCCTTCGAAGTGCGGAAATGTTTTCTGCAATGTCCACAGCAAGAACCTCTGCGGACATGAGTGTTGTAGGAGACACGCAGCATGCGCTGTCTCCAAGGATGATCTCCAGTATTGGGACCCTCACGTATGTACTGTATGCACTAACCTGATTACTGAGGCTTTTGATTCCCCTAGAACGGCGGAATCAAGGGATATAGCAAGGGAAAAGCTTCGTACTTGGGTAAGGGGCTTCAAGAAGAACACCTCTGGACCTTATCTTCCAAGTGAGAAGATGAGGGCATATCTTTTTCCCCAGGCATCAGCTGATGCAGTGATTCCCCAGCCTCAAGAGGAGAACCCTCAAGATCAAGTCCAGGTGGACGTGGAAGTCGCAGTCGCGATGCAAGACATCCAGTTGGATGACAGGATGTCTGACCTGGACGAACGTTTGGAAGAAGACCTCCTGGCAGTAGGTCAGGATGAAGTTCAAACCCCGGATGTCGTAGAGGATGAGGTCGACGAGGTGTCGGCTACTCCGGTTCAGATGCCGGAGCCTATCCCCTCAACATCGGCTGGTCTCCCAGTAGAACTGGGACAGGCCCTCTCTTCGATTGTTGGAATGATCCAACAAATGCAGAAGGAGAATCAGGAGAAGGCGGCTGCAATGGAACTGCGTATGCAGTCCCTGGCAGAATCACATGGGCCCCGGAAAAGGCTCAATGTGAAAGACCTTCCCATATGCTCAGATGCTAACCCATGGAGGTATGCTGAGCACATGCCGATGACGACTGGAAAGATCGTCATCTCGGATAAGCTGGGTTCAGTTCCCCTAGAGGAGGTAGAATTCTGGCCCAGCAAGGCATCATATCCGGACTGCTATGTCCGGCTGAGAAAAGAACCAGCTTCAAGGGAGGAGACAGAGCCGAAGGAGGTCATTATTATGGACCACGCTAAGGCTCAAGCCCTACTTTCATCCTCGATGAAAGAGAGGGGCTTCTCTAATTCGAAGGTAGCTGCATTGAGCAAGAAGCTCCCTTCTTTTGTGTCCTCTCCTGATAGAGCCTTCCCCTTTTTACAGAAAGGGTTTGCGGCTGTCCTAAAGGCAGTCGAGGCCGGCAAGCCTTGCCCCTCCCTGGAGGAGTGTAAACCCTTGTCGCTGGCCCTGCCTATGGACCACAAAGACTGGAAGGATGTCCATCTGACATTCTCAGTGGGAAAGTTGGAGGCTGATATTGCCGGACGGCAATTCGGCGAGGACCTCCCCAAGCTGTCCGACTTTCTTTTACGAAGAGAGTTCGAGACAAAAGAAAGACTGGCTGCCTCAATGTCTCATCAGACTACTCTTGAGACGATGGCAAGTGACCCCAAGGTCCATGAAATGTTCATGGTAGTGGCTAAGTCTCACCTAGCAACAGTGACGAAGGACCTTTATGGCTTCGTCAAGGCAAGGAGAGCTTGCAGGGAGTTCGTGTTCACCGGGGCTTCGGTGAGACACGAGCCAAGGAAGTTAATCTCCTCCAACATTTGGGGTAAAGACCTTTTCCCTACCGATGTGGTCAAAGAGGTTGTTGATAAGGCCGCCGTGGAGAATAGAAACCTTCTCCAGAAGTGGGGCCTGGCTATCAAAAGAAAATCTTCCCCGGATGAGGGTCCTCAACCAAAGAGGAAGAATATGAGGACTAGGCTACCGTCTCGGCCAGCCAAGCCTTATAGACAGCAACAGCAACTGCAATTGCCATTGCCTCCAGTGCCCCAGATGGTGGCTCAAACCCCGACTACTTTTCAGTGGGTACCCCAGGCTGTGCCAGGTCAGTCAACCACATTCACCCCAACGTTCGAAGGACAGTCTTCTTCCTTTCGTGCAAAACCTAGAGGAGCAGCCAGAGGCTCGTCTAGGCGCCCCTCAAGGGGAAGGGGATTCAGGGGTGGTCGTGGTCAGGGAGGCAAGACCTCAGGACGGCAGTCCAAGTGAAACGATACCGGTAGGAGGGAGACTGATGAAATTTTGGGATCGCTGGACCTTCGATCCCTGGGCCCAAAGCCTACTCAAGAATGGACTGGGCGGGAGCTGGTACAGCACTCCACCCCCGTGCCTTCGGTTTTTCCAACACTCCACCCCCGTTTTGGAGGAGTACGTTCAAGAACTGTTGGAGAAAAAGGTGATCCGAAAGGTGAAGTCCATCAAATTCCAAGGGAGGCTGTTTTGTGTTCCCAAGAAAGACTCGGAAAAGCTCAGAGTCATTCTGGACTTGTCGCCACTCAACAAGTTCATAGTGAATTGCAAATTCAAGATGCTAACACTGCAACACATAAGGACCTTACTGCCCAAGAGGGCATACTCAGTCTCTATAGACTTGTCAGACGCCTATTGGCACATTCCAATCAGCCGTCGACTCTCCCCCTACCTAGGGTTCAGGCTACAACGGAGACTGTACGCCTTCAGAGCCATGCCATTCGGGCTAAACATAGCCCCAAGGATTTTAACGAAGCTTGCGAGCGCAGCTCTCAAACAATTACGCCTAAAGGGAATTCAGGTAGTAGCCTACCTGGACGACTGGCTGGTGTGGGCAGCATCCGAGACCGAATGCTTGCAAGCTTCCAGTCAGGTGATCCAGTTCCTAGAGTACCTAGGCTTCAAGATCAACAGAAAAAAGTCTCGACTTTCTCCATCCCAAAAGTTCCAGTGGCTGGGAATCCACTGGGACCTTTTGTCACACAGTTTCTCCATCCCGACGAAGAAAAGGAAGGAGATAGCGGGCTCTGTCAAGAGACTTCTAGATTCCGAAAGGATATCAAGACGCGAACAGGAGAGGGTACTAGGCTCTCTCCAGTTTGCTTCAGTGACAGACCCAGTGCTAAGAGCACAGCTAAAGGATGCAACCGGAGTTTGGAGAAGGAATGCATCAAACGCGCGAAGAGACCTGAGAAGACCAGTGCCGCCTCGGCTACATACTCTTCTCAGACCTTGGTCCCAAGCCAGACATCTAAAGAAGTCGGTTCTTCTTCAGCCACCTCCCCCGTCGATGACGATTCACTCAGACGCCTCAAAGGAGGGATGGGGAGGTCACTCTCATCGGAAAAAAGTCCAGGGGACTTGGTCCAAGCTATTCAGGACCTTTCATATAAACTTTCTAGAAGCTATGGCAGTGCTCCTTACCTTAAAGAAAGTCTCCCCGCGTCACTCGATCCACATAAGATTGGTGATGGACAGCGAGGTGGTTGTGAGATGCTTGAATCGACAAGGGTCGAGGTCACCACCTCTCAACCAAGTGATGTTAGCCATTTTCCGATTGGCGGAAAAGAAGAAGTGGTACCTGTCGGCAGTTCACCTTCAAGGAGTCCGCAATGTGACAGCGGACGCTCTATCCAGGTTCACACCGATAGTCGGAATGGTCCTTAGACGCAGGATCATTCTCCTTCATTCTGAATCAAGTCCCAGAACTGCAGATAGACCTCTTTGCGACGAAAGACAACAAGAAGTTGCCCCTGTACGTGTCCCCGTACGAGGACCCCTTAGCGGAAGCAGTGGACGCAATGTCCCTCGACTGGAACAGATGGTCCAGGATTTATCTGTTCCCTCCTCACAACCTTCTGTTGAGGGTCCTCAACAAACTGAGATCCTTCAAGGGGGTAGCGGCAATAGTGGCCCACAAGTGGCCGAACAGTATGTGGTTCCCCTTGGCGTTGGAACTACAGATGAAGTTCGTGCCGCTACCACATCCAGTTCTGACCCAGCGAGTCCAGAAGTCGACTGTCTGCGCTTCATTACAGAAAACCCGGACCCTGCAGCTCATGATTTTCTCGCCCTTGCGGTGAGAAAGCGTTTCGGGATTTCGAAAGCCAGCATAGACTTCCTAGAGGAATATAAGTGCAAATCGAGTAGAAGGCAATATGAGTCATCTTGGAGAAAATGGGTGGCCTTTGTAAAGGCAAAGAATCCGCAGGAGATCTCAACAGACTTCTGCTTATCTTTCTTCATCCACCTCCATGGCCAAGGGTTGGCAGCTAACACGATTTCAGTGTGTAAATCTGCTTTGATGAGACCCATTTTATTTGCCTTCCAGATCGACCTAGGTAACGAGATCTTTAATAAAGTTCCGAAAGCCTGCGCTAGGCTCAGACCTTCAGCACCTCCAAAGCCCATCTCATGGTCTTTAGACAAAGTTCTTCACTTCGCCTCCCTGTTGAGCAATGAAGAATGTGCGTTAAAGGATTTGACGCAAAAAGTTATTTTCCTATTTGCACTCGCGTCCGGGGCCAGGGTTAGTGAGATCGTAGCCCTCTCGAGAGAGGCAGGTCGTGTTCAGTTCCTGGATGGGGGGGATCTGAACCTGTTTCCGGATCCTACGTTTCTCGCCAAGAATGAGTTACCCACCAACAGGTGGGGTCCCTGGAGAATCTGCCCTCTGAAAGAAGATGCATCTCTATGTCCAGTAGAATGCCTAAAGGTCTATCTTCGTAGAACTTCAGACTTCAAGGGTGGTCAACTATTCAGGGGAGAAACATCAGGCTCAAATTTATCTCTGAATCAACTCAGAGCGAAAATCACATATTTTATTCGCAGAGCGGATCCTGACAGTACACCCGCAGGTCACGATCCGAGGAAAGTTGCCTCATCCCTAAATTTCTTTAATTGTATGGATTTTGAACATCTCCGTTCATACACGGGCTGGAAGTCTTCCAGGGTGTTCTTTC
>NC_090737.1:132453950-132464377 GCF_036898095.1 Palaemon carinicauda
TGTATATATATATATATATATATATATATATATATATATATATATATATATATATATATATATACTGTGTATATATATACACATGTTTGTGATTGTGTATGGAAAACTGAAAATACCCCTAAAACGCATCCTTTTCCAACTTTATAAATTAATAATGTTTCGGAATAACATGCATAAAGTGAAGAATTAATACATAAATTCGTAAATAAAATTCCCTACATCAAAGCAACACCGAATGTTTCTCTTTAATATACAATCGAAACATTTGAATATGCGGAAGGAATAACTCCATATAGCGCCGAATAAAACATTAAAATAGAAATATCAGATAAAATCTTCCACCTCCCGAAACTAATACATTTATAGCAATAAAAAACATTAAATGGAATAAACATTTTCTCCCAATTCGTTGGCTGCGAACATTTTTCCGTTTAGGTTTTGAAAGGATACAAGAAATATATCGTCCTAGGATTTCTCTCCTTTATGTTTTCCATTTATTACCCTGGAAGTTTTAATTGGTGTTTTCCCTCTTCTCTCCTGACTAATTAATCCCTTTTGACCTTTTTTTTTATTATAATTTTAATTTTAGACTTTCGGACAAATGATGAAAATGTTGGATGTGTTTCCAGGTCCTTTCTTTTTTTTAGTTGTCGTTCGTCCTTTATTATCTCGATGTTTTGTTTTGTATTCGATGTGAATTCTTGTTGGGAAATTTTGTATTTCGTATATTTTTCTTTTCTTTAATCTCTTGTCATGCACATATTAACTACAGTTTTTATGTAGCTGTGATATTTCTCTCTCTCTCTCTCTCTCTCTCTCTCTCTCTCTCTCTCTCTCTTTTAGATCTTTATTTGCTACACTTTTAAGCAGCTGTCATATCTCTCTCTCTCTCTCTCTCTCTCTCTCTCTCTCTCTCTCTCTCTCTCTCTCTCTCTCTCTCTCTCTTTTAGATTTTTATTTGCTACATTTTTATGTAGCTCTCTCTCTCTCTCTCTCTCTCTCTCTCTCTCTCTCTCTCTCTCTCTCTCTTTCTCTCTGTGTTTTCCCTTTCCCCTTAAATGCATAATTATGAATATACAGTGACTTGCATGTCAGTGAAAACTAGAGAGGGAAAATACAGAAACAACAGAATTTGAGTTTCATCTAAAACAACTCATAAAAAATGACATATAAGTGAATAGTTTTAATAACTTCTGGGGAATATCAACGTTTGGTGATTATTCATACCTAGTAATGAAAGGACAACCAGTGTTTATATTTTTTCTAATTTTAGCCTATTTTCTTTCTTATACTTCTCCTTCCTGGCTTAGTTGATAGACTCCTAAGAACAAAAGCTATAGCTATTGGGGGGTTCGAATCCAGTTAAGCAACTTATGTTACGCTGAACCTTATCAGTAGGCGGTGACCACTTACCTACAATGGCTTCTCACCTATTATCGGGTTTATGGGTCTCAACAGATCGGTATAACTCGGCTTGCAATCTTTGGCTTCACGATTACCTAAAGGCCTATTGCATTAAGTTCATTGAATCTCTTTATTATTATTATTATCATTATTATTATTATTATTATTATTATTATTATTATTATTATTATTTCTATTTCTAATACTTTTATTTTCATCATTATCATTATCATTATTACTATTATTATTATTACTTGCTAAGCTACAACACTAGTTGGAAAAGCAGAATGCTATAATCCCAAGGGCTCCAACAAGGAAAATAGCCCAGCAAGGAAAAGAAATATGGAAATAAACTACAAGAGAAGTAATTAATAATTATTAAAATAGTAATAAAGCAAAATCATATATAAACTATAAAAATTTCAAAAAGCAAGAGGAAAAGCAATAAGATAGAATAGTGTGCCCGAGTGTACCCTCAAGTAAGAGAACTCTAATCCAATTCAGTGGAAGGCCATGGCACAGAGGCTATGGCACTACCCATCTTTATTTCCACGACGTTTCTTGTTTGTTTTGTTATTTCTATGGAATCTAGCCTGTAACAAGGCACACATTATCGAGGATTGATATACATAATTGGGATTATGATTAATTAATAACTTATTTGCAGCGGAAATTAATATATTTTAGTTAATATTGAGTTTATACGAGTAATTCTATGGCTGAGTTCCAACTCTTTCCTTTTAGAATATTGGAATCTGTTAGACATAGTTTTGTATAATATCTGTATTTCTTATATTATTATAACAATTTAAGAGTTAAGAATCAAAAGAAAAAATAGTATTATTGGACTTATGAATTAATGAAGAATTAATTAACAAAAATGCCATGAAAGTATGTTTGAGTAATCACACCCTTCAAATTTGAATAGAATCCTACTGTTTCTACTTCATGTCAAAAGATGGCAGCACCGTCCATTGTTCCATTCATTTGAATGATTCTTTCCATTTGGAAAAGGGTAATAGATTGATACCTATGTAAAAATAAGTCTTCCAGGTATAGATATTATTCAGTTCCAATTAATTAGGCTATTTTTGGCTATTTTTAAACCGAAATGACGTCATGGGAGGTTCCTGAATGCAAGGATTAGAGAGCTCTATACGTTGCTTAGTTTCATGGCCAATAGATGGCCTTAGCATTGGAATATCAAATTGCTAATTATACCCCATCATCCACTTATCACAATTCTATTACTTCATTTCTGTTGCTTTTTGGGAAAATAATTGCTATAAAACAAACGCACGTGAACTTATTGATCCTTTTTGTCTGGCCACAACTTAATTCTTAGTAAATTACAAATTACACAGTAAATGTCACAAAATTATTTCCTCAGCAAACAATCGTTAGTTCAATTACATTTGGGGGTCAGGAGGGGGGTGGTTGTCAGGTAGATGCCACATGTACTGAAATAGGTGAAACAAATAAGTAATTACACAATTATTTGATATAATTTTCAGTTACCTTTTAATGAAAACAAAATATAATTAATGTTTCTTGGCATGACATGTAATGTTAGTAAAAACTACGTAGAATAACAATATTTTTACATTCTGAAAAGCATAGTAACAGACCCCCCCCCCCCCCCCCCCCCCCCCCAGCTCCTCCCCTTAAATCGTAACGAGTTTTACTTTAAGGGCAATAGATGGCATCAGAGGCACCTTGTCCCAACTAATGTAGTCAATTATTTGACGACCACGTGGATCAAAAAAGTGTGGTAGGAAGGTAGAGGCTAGAGAATTGGTAGTTGGTAAGTTGTCCAACGATCGTTTCCTACTTAGGAATGGATATTTTTATCAGATAATGGTGTGAATTTTTCACATGTTACAGGAAACAGTCAGAGTTTACTTATAAAAGTGATTGGTATTTCCTTTCTTCAGCAGAACACATGGATAATAAGTCATGTCCCTGTACCAGTGACCAAGGAAACAACCTCTCAGCATAGTTAAGATTGGTGGGACGAGTTCGGGACAGCGCTGCCAAATGGAATTTCCTTGATTGGAGAATATTATTATTCATTATAGATTCAAATCATTCAAGGGGTAATAGTTACATGCTAGAAAATAAAAGACTATTGTGTAATTTGATGTTCGTATAATCAGCGTAATCAACATAGACAAATCGAAAAATGAAAAAGAAAATAGTCACATTTTTGTGTCTTCGGCAACGTCTGACTGTGTTGCGTCATCCACCTGCGAATTTGTATTTATTAATAAGGTCGTTCCAGAGTGTAAATCACTTATAAAACAAACCTTATCGTCATTTCCTTAGTAAATGTTTGCATGTCAGTAACGCTGTTTCTTGGTTCATTATAGGTTAAAATAATCCATTGGGTATATATTTGCCATTAATATTTTCATTTTCCAGTAACGGCCACTGTCTTCCTACATCAATGATAGGCCAATCGTGAATATATAAAAAATACTGAATCTGAGAGAGAGAGAGAGAGAGAGAGAGAGAGAGAGAGACAGAGAGAGAGAGAGAGAGAGAGAGAGAGAGAGAGAGATGATGCTGATCTCTGCAAATGAATCAGCAGAGAGGGAGTATACTTATCAGAAGAGCCAATGTTCATTTATATACAACGGGTGAAGTGTGGATGTTGCATTAAGCTATTGAAGGTTTAAGATAATTATTTGTCAACATTTGTTTGTACTTATTTTTATCTTTTTATTTAAAATATTAAATTAAATTTTTCACAATCACAATATCTATAGTATAGTTACAGAATACATGAATATGTTTACATAAACATAAATCATCTAAATTAACAATATACACATCTTTCATTTTGTTATTTTAGCTACTCAAAAATAATGATTCATAAAATTTGTTGTGAATATATTATCCATTCTTTATTTATACATATTTTTTATCAGTACGAATATTAATCGAGATGTTTTTAATATGCCTACCAAGATCATCTTACTTGCCTCAAGATGGGAAATAGAAATAACAGCGAAAATATGAGGCAGGAAATCTGTTGTGAATCTCTTGCTTTATATAATACATAGACACTACATTGTAGAAGGAAAGCTTAGCTGTAAATATAATTAGAAAAATGACGCCATATTAGGGTTGTGGTGGTCGATGTGATAACGTCCCCTGACTGGTGAATGCGAGACTGGGGTTCGAATCTCGCTCAGAATCATTAGTTTCTTTGGTCGCTGCAAGCTCACCATCCTTGTGAGCAAAGGATGGGTGGGGGGGGTTTTGGGGAGCTTATAGGTCCATCTGCTGAGACCTCAAAAGCCATTGCCTGGCCCTCTATGGTCCTAGCTTGGGTGGAGAGGGAGGAGGTTTGGGAGCTGATCATATGTATATAAGGTCAAATTCTAGGGCATTGTCTTGCTCGATAGGGCAATGTCACTGTCACTTGCCTCTGTCATTTACATTCATATCTCTACCAAACCTTCTCTTGCTTGAGGGTACACTCGGGCACACTATTCTATCTAATTTATCTTCCTCTTGTTTTGTTGAAGTTTCTATGGTTTATATTGGAAATATTCATTTTAATATTGATACGGTTCTTAAAATATTTTCATTTTTCTTTGTTTTCTTTCCTGGTTGTGTTATTTTTCCTGTTTGGGCCCCTGGGCTTGTAGCATCCTGCTTTTCCAACTAGAGTTGTAGCTTAGCAAGTAATAATAATAATAATAATAATAATAATAATAATAATAATAATAATAATAATAAGTGAAAGGAATAAAAGTCCTTAAGCTAATTTATGAATATAATGCAAAAAAAAAAATATATATATATATATATATATATATATATATATATATATATATATATATATATATATATATATATATATATATATACATAATTTTTACCACGAGGCAATAGAGCATCAGTGGGCGAATACAGTTTCATATTTGCCAATCATTATTTCATCAGTGATAAAAAATGGAAACTCAATTATTTTTTTAATTTTTAATCCAATAGTATCCGCATTCCTCTCGAGTTTTGATCGCATATGCGATTACGGAGAATGAATTTTAAGGATTAATTTGCCGTAATCGAACAGACATTCCATTTTTATGAACTGCATATTTATCTTTGGCCCAGAGTGTCATCAGTGGAGAGGTTAGCCGCTGTGATATTCATCCCAAAAATAGCAGCTGAATCCAGGCATAGGGAAAAGGATGATACTATCATCAATCATTTTTTTTTTATCTATTTATTCAGAAAGTTAAATTACATTGTTTACAATCACAATATTTACAGTATGGTTACAGCATACATTAACATTTTTACATAAACATAAACCACCTAAATTATCAAATTCACCTCTTTATTTCCATTTTTAGCTACTCAGAAATAATAATTCGTGTACCTTTTTTTTTTTTTTTTTAACATTCTATTCAATCTGATGGACATATCTTCGACGGCAAATGTCTCTTTGATGTATGGCATTTCCGGTTAATTATTTACAGGACGCAAAAGGATGATTTGTCTAGATCCGCGAACCTTCATTATTTGAGACAGGGTTCCCCATGTGCTTCCGGAGAGAGAGATTTTGCCCTCGAGTGTGAAAGACAATAATACCAGATGGATTTAGATTTTGGGGGACGAGAAGGGGGGTGTGGGGGGGGGGGGGAGGGGTGGTTAGTCCGTGGTCATTTTTGCCACGTCGGAAATGTAATGTCATTTACGTCATTTGTGTCATTTATTATCTCTTTGTGGTTCTCCCTTCTTTGCATTTATTCGGGAAAATTCCGGCTTAGGGAGGATGGAATAATTTAAGTGTAGCTTAAAGTGAACACATTTAGGGTTTTCTCTGCTTTAATATTTGTGTTTCACTCGTACTTGGTTTCATTTCAATTGCTTCTGGTTTGGAGGGTTCATCTTAGTATATATATATATATATATATATATATATATATTATATATATATATATATGTATATATATATTTATTTATATTCATATGTTATTATATATTATTTATATGATTTATTTATATATATATATATATATATATATATATATATATATTTATATTTACATATTATCATATTATATTATCTATATTATCATTATTATTATCATATTATTATTATTATTGTTATTATTATTATTATTATTATTATCATATGTACAGATATTACGAAAAAAAAATCAAGATGTTACAACATACGCTTTTATTTTCCTTTTTATGGAAGGGGAGGAGCTAGAAACGTTTACGGGTGTGTATATGTGCGTGATCAGGAGGGGAGGACACATCAACTCCAAGCAAAAAAACGTTTCTCATCATAAATAGGTAGTGTCTTTGGTCAAGTGTTTCTCCCTAATTTTTGCTTTGTTCTTACTTAATAAAAAGATATCTCATTTTGTTCTATCTCTGGCTCAAAATAAATTCAAAATCAAAATCAAATCTCAAAACTATCTACGCATATCATCATAATCATCGTCATCATCGTCATCATCATCGTCATCATCATTTTATTAATTCTCATTGCTCTCAATTATATAACATTTAGTTTTGTCTCCTTGGAATCATCGAAAGTGATATAAACTTCTTATAGCTTTTAAAATAACATATTAAATATAAACAAATCAACGAATTGTATAGTGAAACACTATATACCACATACTATGGCGTCTTGATAAACATGAAAGCATATAGAAATCAAGAAAATATTATAGAATGAACGACTGAATATTTCCCCCCCCCCCTAAAAAAAAAAAAAAAAAATAATCTGTACGAAAAAGGGTAAACAACATATCCAGGGATATCATTCATGGCATAAACTGTGATTTTGATTTAAAGTAAATTGATAGATATGTTGAATATATATAGACATACAAATATAGTCACGTCCACCTCAAGGTAGGAGAACATTCCTCACAGATTGAAGGAAGGTTTGTGATCCTGGCGGAGGTTCAGAATTGCCCGGCAGAGGAAAGTTATAACTTTTTTTCAGCTGGATGGTCCACTTATGATGGAAAATCTCTTCGATGAAAAAGAAAAAGAGAAAGAAAGAAAGGGCAAACTAGGCAAACTAGAGCCTGAGAGATGATCTCTCTCTCTCTCTCTCTCTCTCTCTCTCTCTCTCTCTCTCTCTCTCTCTCTCTCTCTCTCCTCTCTCTCTCTCTGTGTTCTTTCGGATTTCTTTTCGAAGATCGAAGTTCACTCGACCGAACTAGGGATGGGATCAACTTGTCCCCCGAAGTCACACGGTGGCAAACTGTAGTCATTCCTTCAATAATCAATGCCAGAGAGAGAGAGAGAGAGAAGAGAGAGAGAGAGAGAGAGAGAGAGAGAGAGAGAGAGGAGAGAGGGGAGAGGGGGAGAGGGGGGTGTCGTGAAGGAGTTTTTTTTAAACAATGAAAACAATTTTGTTATTTTATTTACTTTTTTCCTTTCCTCACTGGGCTATTTTCCCTGTTCAAGCCCCTGGGCTTAAAGCCTATTGCTCTTCCAACTAGGGTTATAGCTTAGCTAATAATAATAATAATAATAATAATGATAATAATAATAATAATTTACATCGGGCTTATGAAGTCTGATGTAACTTATACTCAAGCTGTGATTATCTAAAGCATTGCAGAGGGGATGTGATTCAATTAAGCTAAATATAATTTTTCACTTGGTAAGGGTAAAGAAACTCTTTAGCAATGGTAAGCAGCTCTTCCATGAGAGGGACTCTCCAAAATTAAACCATTGTTCTCTAGTCTTGGATAGTGCCACAGCCACTGTATCCTGGTCTTCCACTGTATTGGTTTAAAGTCCTCTTGTTTGACGGTATACTTAGACACACCATTCTATCTGTTACCTTATTCCCTATCCTTACTGGGCTATTTTCCCTATTGGAGCTATTGGGCTTAAAGTACCCTGCGTTTCCAACTAGGGTTGTAGCTGAGATATTAATAATAATAATAATAATAATAATAATAAAATTTAATAATAATAATAATAATAATAATAATAATAATAACAAAAATAATAATAATAAGAATAATACTAGAAATAATAATAATAATAATAATAATAATAATAATAATACGTTCCTATGTGTAAAATAACACTGCATACCTGATGCCTCTTAAATTTATCAAATAATTAAATGAACTCATCAACCTTCCCTAGAGTATTTTCCCTATCAATGTGTGTCCCTCCCCGGGTAAGAGAGTAGGGATAATAGTCTTGTTAACTTCCTCACTTTGCAAAAAGACCTAATCGTTACTGACGAATGCTAAATGCATTGGGTGATATGAAAACCGCAAAATAAGCATTAAAAAGGGGGAACAACGAATCGTCATAAACATCGTCCCAAAGCAATTAGATCATTTTGATGAATTTTCTAGTTTTATTCCTCCAAGGGTAGAGAGGAAAAGGCCACTTTGCAGCGTGGTCTCTCCCTTTTAATGCAATACTTCGGTTAAATCTATTATTAATTGCAAAATTTCAGCAGCAACCCTCCGCTGAACCCTTCGTTCCTGGTCTGATCATAACGAGAAAAAGACTTGATAAAAAGCGAAATAGAAAATAAAGCAATGGGGTTGTTTCCTGATTGGATGGGCTGTTCCGATTTAAATATGATCCCAGGGTACTTCACTTTGCATTATGGGATTGGTGGCTCTTTCATTCTTTGGTTGACCGAGGTCCGATTAGCGATGATATGGTCAAAATGAATAAATGTGAGAATACATAACGGAGATGGATACTTCAACATAGAGAGAGGGAAGACTGATTAATATCAATAGCTTTCCTTTTAAAAATGTCACTCGATGGCGGAAACAGATTTCTTGGTTGGATAGGCTGTTCCGATTTAAACATGATCTCAGGGCACTTTACTTTGTTGTCCATTCTCTGGTTGACTGAGGTCTGATTAGAGATATGTTCAAACTAAATAAATGTGACAAATCATAGAGAAAAAAGATGGATACATAAACAAAGAGAAATGGAAGAATAGTTAATATCCATAGCTTTTCCTAAAAATGTCAGTAGATGATAGAGACAAAATATAATTCACTCCTGCATACCAACATCACAGGAAGCAGTGAGAAAACCTATATGGTTTTTGTATGAAAGATTGAAAAAAGCAAATCGGACAATGGCTAGGTTAAGTAGGATTTAGAAATCAAATCAACTGAAATTACATAATTGCATATAAAAGTAAGGCTAGATATACGTTTAGTGAGATCGTTGTTATTATATGAACATGAGTCATAGTATGTATGACAATGAGACAATTTCTAACAGATTCTGTCGATTTGAGAACAAACCCCTGAGAAGAATATTAGGAGTTAAATGCCAGGGCAGGATTAGAAATTAAATTGAAAAAGATTACTCGAATGCTATATCTATCTATCTATCTATCTATATATATATATATATATATATATATATATATATATATATATATATATATATATATATATATGTGTGTGTGTGTGTGTGTGTATGTGTATGTATGTATGTATGTATGTATGTATGTACTTTCAAAATGTTTTCATTGAGCCTTTAACATAGATTAAGGTAATTTTACCTGATATTTCACAGATAATATCATTTGGATTATCATTACCGCTATTGTCTGTGCTGCTATTGTAACGATTACCTCACTATAGTGGCCCAAATCACCAATTATCCAGAAATCCCTCTTGAATGACATGAATAGAAAAATTCCGACATAATTATCGTACGAATGACTCCAAACTTATGACTCCAAACTTAGAGTAATTAGAACCAATTTCATAGGATAATCTTTGATTTATGGCTGCAGGTATTCAAAGCTTTATAATGACAAATACTCTCTTCAGAAATCCGGATTTACCTTTATTAGTGTTTAAAATTACGTATAATTATCGAATTGAATGGAATCAAAATGCGGTTCTCTGCTGTTTTTTTTTTTTATTTATTATTTCATTTTAATTTTTAGCTAAGGTGTTTATGGATGACCTGTTTATTACCTCCGCCAACGAAGTTGGAAGGAGGTTATGTTTTACCTCCTGTATTTT
>NC_090737.1:132464877-132482377 GCF_036898095.1 Palaemon carinicauda
ATCTGTTTCCGCCATAGAGTGACATTTTAAAGGAAAAGCTATTGATAATAATTAGCCTTCCCTCTCTCTATGTTGATGTATCCATCTCCGTTATGTATACTCACATTTATTCATTTTGACCATACCATCACTAATCGGACCTCAGTCAACCAAAGAATGAAAGAGCCACCAATCCCATAATGCAAAGTGAAGTACCCTGGGATCATATTTAAATCGGAACAGCCCATCCAATCAGGAAACAACCCCATTGCTTTATTTTCCATTTTGCTTTTTATTAAGTCTTTTTCTCGTTATGATCAGACCATGAACGAAGGGTTCAGCGGAGGGTTGCTGCTGAGATTTCGCAATTAATAATAAATTCAAACGAAGTATTGCATTAAAAGGGAGAGACCACGCAGCAAAGTGGCCTTTGCCTCTCTACCTTTGGGGGAATAAAACTAGAAAATTCATCAAAATGATCTAATTGCTTTGGATCAATGTTTATGACGATTCGTTGCTCCCCTTTTTTAATGCTTATTTTGCGGTTTTCATATCACCCAATGCAGTTAGAATTGGTCAGTAACGATTAGGTCTTTTCGCAAAGTGAGGATGTTAACAAGACTATTATCCCTACTCTCTTATCCGGGGAGGGACACACATTGATAGGGAAAATACTCGAGGGAAGGTTGGTGAGTTCCTTCAATTATTTGATAAATTTAAGAGGCATCAGGTATGCAGTGTTATTTTACACCCAGGAACGTATTATTATTATTATTATTATTATTATTATTATATTTTTTATTCTATTATTATCATTATTATTTTTATTATCATTATCATTATTATTATCAATATTATTATTACCAATATTATCATCATTACTATTATCATTTTTATTATTATTATTAATTATTATTATTATTATTATCAATTGCAGAGTTTCAACCCTGATTGGAAAAGCAGGGTGCTATAAGCCCAATATCTCCAATAGGGAAAAGAGCCCAGTAAAGATAGGAAATATGGAAACAGATAGAATAGTGTGCCTGGGTGTACCGTCGAGCAAGAACTTTAACCCCATATAGTGAAAGACCATGATACAGAGGCTGTGGCACTACCCAAGACTATAGAACAAGGGTTTGATTTTGGAATGTGCTTTTCCTAGAAGAGCAGTTTACCATTGCTAAAGAGTCTCTCCTACCCTTACCAAATGGATAATTATATTTAGCTCGATTGAATCACATCACATCTGTAATGCTTTAGATATAAACAGCTTCAGTATAAGTTACTTCAGATTCCATAAGGCAGATGTACATTATTATTATTATTATTATTATTATTATTATTAGCTAAGGTACAACCCTAGTTGGAAGAGCAAGACGCTGTAAGCCCAGGGGCTTCAACAGGGAAAATAGCCCAGTAAGGAAAGGAAAAAATGAAAAAATAAAATAATAACACATTGTTGCATTGTTTAAAAAAACTCCTTCACAAAACATCTCTCTCTCTCTCTCTCTCTCTCTCTCTCTCTCTCTCTCTCTCTCTCTCTCTGGCATTGATTCTTGAAGGAATGACTACAGTTTGCCACCGTGTGACTTCGGGGGACAATTTGATCCCATCCATAGTTCGGTCGAGTGAACTTCGATCTTCAAAAAGAAATCCGAAAGAACAGAGAGGGAGAGAGAGAGAGAGAGAGAGAGAGAGAGAGAGAGAGAGAGAGAGAGAGAGAGAGAGATCATCTCTCAGGATCTAGTTTGCCCTTTCTTTTTCATCGAAGAGATTTTCCATCATAAGTTGACCATCCAGCTGAAAAAAAAAAAGTTATTATAACTTCTTTCCTCTGCCGGGCAATTCTGAACCTCCGCCAGGATCACAAACCTTTCTTCAGAGTGTGAGGAATTTTCTCTTACCTGGAGGTGGACGTGACTCTCTAGTTGTCTGTGTCACTATTTATATTTAGCATCAATTTACTTTAAATTAAAATCACAGTTTATGCCATGAATGATATCCCTGCATATGTTATATAACCTTTTTATATAGATTTTTTTTTTTTTTTGAAGGGGGAGCGTAAATATTCAGTAGTGAACGTGTTAAACTATTGTTCATTCTATGATATTTTCTTTATGTCTTGTATGTTTTCATGTTTATCAAGACGCCATGGTATGTGGTATATAGTGTTTCACTCTATACAATTTGTTGATTTGTCGATTTATTAATTTTTAATATTTTAACAGTTATAAAAAGTTTTTATCACTTTCGATGATTTCAAGGAGACCATACTAAATGATAGAGAGAATAAATAAAATGATGATGACAATGACCATGATGATAATGATTATGACAATGATGATGATGATATGCGCGGATGTTTTGAGTTTTGATTTTGAATTTATTTTGAGCCAGAGATTAAACAAAATGGGATATGTTTTTATTTTTTTTTATCTTTTATTATAAAAATACAATTACATCTTAGCAATTTACATTATATTCGTAATTATTCTTTACACAAAATACTGATATGAACTACATTGTTTTACATTGCTATAAAAATGCTCAATACAAATTAAATCAATTAATAAATATATATGCAATAAATTTTATTGTACAGACGTTCTTAACTTATAATCATATTAAATATTTAAGTAATTATCATAAATGTACTCTTTTGTAAATATCTTATTTAATTCTTTTTTAAAAGTATTCCTTATTAAATTTTTTGTTTTTTAACATTCTATTTCTTATGAATATAAGTAAATTTGGGTCATCCGTTAACAGTCCTATAGATCGCCCATACCACACTCCTGCTAAAAAATCCGATATTAAAACCATTGCAGTATTTTCATCCTTATTTGACACAGTTTCAAAGTCTAATTTCAAAATCTTAAGCAAACTCTTTGTCTTGATCTTACAACAATTTTTCAAAAGTGTCTTAAACCAGTATATTATTTGCTTTAGTGATGGACAGAAATAAATGAAATGCATATTATTTTCTACAGCACCACAAAATAGACATTTATTTTCATTTGTTAAATTCATGATGTACAACCTATCATTTGTATTTAGTATTTCATGTGTATACCTATAAAGTATTTCCCTGCTGTTCTTATCAATATACTTGTTGTTTACATGTTTCCAAATCAAAGTCCAATTGAAAAGGGGATACAGTAGCTCTATCTTGGGTTTGTAATCTTCACAATTCATAAGCAACCAATAAGTTTCTTTATTTGACACATTTGGATAATTCTTTAAGCGATAGACTTTTCTATGGATTTCAATCATCATGCTATAATATACAGGGATAAAAATTGTGCAATCTTTATATTCAATTTTGGTTTCAATTAGAAAAGTTGCCCGAATTTTACAGAAAAAATACAGCATTTCATAACCAAAACATCTATTTATACAATTTTTCAGAAATGTATGGAACATTATGGTTTTTGATTTGCACAAAATATTAAATATTCCAACTCCCCCTTTTAATTTATCTAAAAATAGTTTTTCTTGTAATTGGTTCATAACTGCTATTCCACATATATTTCTACTAACATCTCTGAATTCTTTGAGCACATGTATTTGGTATTGGATAAACATGTGATATATACCATGTTTTTGATAAAATCTTACAATTAATTACAATAGACTTTTGAAATATTGTCAGTCTCCTATTCTGAAAAATACCAACCATCTTGGTAATCTTATCTTCCAAAGAAGACCAGTTCAACTCAACACTTTTCTGATAATTATTAGTATGGTAAACTCCTAATACTTTACATGAATCCTGAAGAAACTGGTAGCCATTAATTGGCCATACCGTTCGGTTTTTCCAACATCCTATACCTATAATTGAAGTCTTGCTTTTATTCAAAATGGCACCAGACGCTTTTTCATATTCGTTGATTACATTTATACATTCTAAAAGACCCTCGTCACGAGTTACAATAATAACAGAATCATCAGCATAACCAAAAACAGACACATTCAGTTGATTTGGTAATTTTAAGGAAGACTCTGAAAGCTGTCTTTTTATCATTCTGTAGAAAGGTTCTTGATACACAATAAATAACATCATGGATAATGGACATCCCTGCCTCACAGATTTTTTAATCAAAAATGGATTAGAGAGGTTGCCGTTTATGCTTACAACACTTTCAGCATCTTCATATAACATTTGTATCAACTGGATAAAACTACTGTCAAAACCAAATTTCTCTAATAGTGCAAATAAGAGTTCGTGATCTACACGATCAAAAGCTTTCGACCAGTCTAAGTTTATCAAAGCTGCCTGCTTGTTATTTTCATTTGTGTAAACCATAATATCCCTCATTAAGACGTTTAAATTGATTATTGACCTATTTTCAAGACAGCTGAACTGTTCAGAGGATATAATTAAATTTAATACATTTTTAAATCTGTTAGTTATTATTTTAGCTATGACTTTAAAATCTACATTTAGCATTGTTATTGGTCTCCAATTAATAATATGATCTAAGTCTCCTCCTTTCGGCGTGAGAGTAATGATTCCTTTATTTAGTTTTACAGCGGTCTTTTTCTTGAACACAAATTTCATTAGGCTTACAAAATCTTGCTTGATATCTTTCCAAAATGTCTTATAAAATTCTACGGGGAGACCGTCTATTCCTGGACTTTTCCCATTTTTCATCCCACGAATGGCTGCAAATACTTCAGACTCTGTCACATCTGCTGTTAATATATCATTTTCACTTTTGTCTATAACATTATTGATTAAATTGAGAAACATCTGTTGACTATGTTTATTACATTTTTCTTTTTTAAAGAGGTTTTCAAAATAGTCTCTTACATGCAAAATAATTGCATCGGGATTAACAATTTCGCTACCATCTTCTCTCCTAATCTTATTCAGAAAGGTTTTACTATTTTTTTCCTTCCCTAGTAGATAGGCTGACACTTGTTCTCCTTTTAATTTATCATCAACTTTGGCTCTTATTTTTATCCCTTCACATATTTCATCTTGAATACTATTTATTCTTAATTTTAATGAATTCACTAATGACATTTTCTCAGCATTCAAGGGCGATTTCCTAATTTCCTCTTTTAACTGATAATTCAGTAAATTAAGTAGTCCGTATCTCTCCCGATTAATTTGCTTAGAACAATTTACAAAAAAGGATTTTAGTTGTTCTTTTGCAAAGTCCCACCAACATTTAATATTTTCAAATTTGCCTTTCTTATTTCTAATCTCAGACCAAGCCATCATGAAATTTTCTTTAACTAAATCGTTATTCAAAATATTACAATTGAGTTTCCAATACCCTTTACCTAATGACATAACATTCTCCAATTTTATTGTTAGTTTGATTATGGAATGGTCAGACCAGCTCACAGGTATATTTCGAATATCACTTACGTTATTTTGCAAATCTCTTACATAAAATCTATCTAACCTTGAGCCATAGTTTTCCCTAATATATGTATACTCTACATGATGGTTTAGGAGAAACCAAGCGTCTTTCAATTTCAAATTATTTTTAAGGCACACAAGAGATTTAGATAAAAGGCAACTATCTGAATTTGAACAATCCCTCATACTAGTAATGGAGTTCCAATCTCCACCCAAAATAATGTTACTTATATTATTTCGCAAGAAATACATAATATCTTTACAAAAGAGCTGTTCTCTTTCTTTCTTTTTGCTACTTCCAGCTGGGGCATAGACATTCAGTAGCTGAATGTGAACATTTGAACAGACACAATTAACACTCAATAAATGACCATTTATATCATTTTCTGCATTCAGGACATCCACATTTGATGATTTTCGTATAAAGATAGCAAGTCCCCCTTTATGATATTGTGTATAATTTATCAATATCTTACAAAATTTTTCTATGTACTCTAGTTTCCCTTCAGTTTTTATATTGTGTTCTTGAATAAAAATTATATCTAGTTTGTATAAAAACATTAAACTTATCAATTTGATTTGCTTATTTATACAATTAAGTCCATTGGCATTAACTGTCGCTATATTTAATGTGGATGAAATGAATTTGATAGAAATTAAAGATAAATTCTTTTATACACTAAAATTAACATGGTTTATGCTTCTTTGGACATTTTTCTGTTTCGTTATCTGATGTTGAACTTCTATGATCCACATCCATGCTCTGGGTCTGGTCCTTTTTTAAAGTTATCTTCAGCTTATTGGCTCCATCTTGTTCCGTATACCAGTTTCCTGTTCCTTTGTCGGTGATACAACGATGCTCCTCCTGGGGAATCGATTCTCTGGGCCGCACGCTCGTGTCTTCATGGTGGCTAAATTTGTTTCCACTAACCATATCTTCATTTTCCGTCAATTCGTCACTTTCCATCGATACCTGGTGAACTTCCGCCTGGATTGTTGCAGTTTTCATTTCACTGGTTCCTATTTCCTGTGATAATCCATGTTCCTGGGGTTCGTCAATTATTTCCTGGTCAATTTCAGCCAAGCAGTTTCCATCATCATTTTCTGATCCTCTCTCGAGAGGTTCTTCCCTTAAGTAATCAAAACTTTTATCTGTTTCGACATTCTCTTCTCCCAGAACTGCCTCAGACTGAATAATAGTTTCTCTATCCAAAGTGTCGTCTTTGCCAGATACCGTTGCCGTAGTCTCACTGTTCTTTGTTTTTGTTTTCACTGAATTCCTCTTCTGGTCAGAAACCATGTCAGGGAAATCTTCCTCGTTAAACCTGGGTCTCGTACTTTCTAATGGACAATCTTTCACCTCATGCCCAACCTCTTTGCACCTAAAACATGTTCGTTGCTGTCCATTATACAACACAGTTAGTGTGTACCCCATTACTGTAATAGATGAGGGAACGTTTTCTTTTAATCTCATTTTCGCTGTCCGTACTCCTGATAAGTAACCTTTTAATGGCCCTTCAACATACCTGTTACGTCGTATTCCTTCTACTTTTCCATACTTTGATAATACTGAATTTAACACTTCATCTTAAAGTTCAAATGTAGCATTCCTTATAGACACATATGTAACAGAGGAACTTAAATTTACAATTTTTACCTGTCCACATTTCGCAGAGCTTATTTCTTTGTCTTCGAACTGTTTCATAATGTCAGGAAACACTTCCGGTGTCACTTTAACGATAACTATTCCTATTCATCATTTGCACGCCTATTATAGTACTAGGATTCAATTTCATGCAGGAAAATAACATATCGCTCACAATTTCCATAGATGGGTAAGCAGAAAACTGCAACCCAAAAGAGTCCTTTCTCTTGAATGCCGTTGAACGATACATCATTTTGTCGAAATTAGTAACAAAATTTCTCAAAAGATGGCACCACCGTCGCTCAAAAACGCGTAGAGGTTCCCCCTAGGGATGGCTAGGGGGTACCTTAAACACTAGCACGCCTATGTGAAACCTTGCACTATATTTTGTCTATGGGAGATAATTCTCTCACTGTCTATATATACCACAAATCACTGCATGTTCATAAACCTCTCACCTCATTTCCATTCAGTTAACAACTCAGATTCCAAAGAAAATCTGCGAAAACTTAGTGTATCTCCGACAACACTTTGTTTACTTCGCTCTTCTTCTTCCTCCATGATATGTTTTTATTGAGTAAGAACAAAGCAAAACGTAGGAAGAAACACTTGACCAAAAACACTCCCTCTTTTGAATGAGAAACGTTTATTGCTTGGAGTCTATGCGTTCTCCCTTCTTGAACACGCACATATACACACCCATAGACGTTTCTGGCTCCATCCCTTCCGAAAAAAGGAAAATAAAAGCGTATGTTGTAACATATTGGATTTTTTTTGTAATTTATATATATATATATATATATATATATATATATATATATATATATATACATATACATATATATACTGTACATATACATATACATATACATATATATACACATATACATATATATACACAAACATATATATACATACACAAGTACATATATAAATAATATATATATATATATATATATATATATATTCATATATATACATATCCATATATATATATATATGTACATACATATACACATACATATATATACATACACATACATATATAAGAGTACATATATATATATATATATATATATATATATATATATATATATATAGGCTATAAAGATGAACTCACCAAACCAGAAGCAATTGAAATGAAACCAAGTACGAGTGAAACACAAATATTAAAGCAGAGAAAACCTAAACGTGTTCACTTTAAGCTACACTTAAATTATTCCATCCTCCCTAAGCCGGAATTTTCCCGAATAAATGCAACGATGGGAGAACCGCAAAGAGATAATAAATGACACAAATGACGTAAATGACATTACATTTCCGACGTGGCAAAAATGACCACGGACTAACCACCCCTCCCCCCCCCACACCCCCCTTCTCGTCCCCCAAAATCTAAATCCATCTGGTATTATTGTCTTTCACACTCGAGGGCAAAATCTCTCTCTCCGGAAGCACATGGGGAACCCTGTCTCAAATAATGAAGGTTCGCGGATCTAGACAAATCATCCTTTTGCGTCCTGTAAATAATTAACCGGAAATGCCATACATCAAAGAGACATTTGCCGTCGAAGAAATGTCCATCAAATTGGATAAAAAAAAAAAAAAAGTACATAAATTGTTTCTGAGTAGCTAAAGATGAAGATAAAGATGTGAAATCTTAATTAAGATGGTTTATGTTTATGTAAAAATGTTAATGCATGTTGTAACCATACTGTAAATATTGTGATGTGACTTAATACTTTAAATAAGGTAAAAAAATGATTAATTGCAGTATCCTCCTTTTCCCTATGCCTGGATTCAGCTGCTATCTTTGGGATGAACATCACAGCGGCTAACCTCTCCACTGATGACACTCTGGGCCAAAGATAAATATGCAGTTCATAAAATGGAATGTCTGTTCGATTATAACAGACTCCGCCAAATACCTTTAAAATTAATTCTCTGTAATCGCATATGCGGATCAAAACTCTAGAGGAATGCGGAAACTATTGAATTTAAAAAAAAAATAAAAAAGTAATTGAGTTTCCATTTTCTATAACTGGTGAAACAATGAATGGAAAATCTGAAACTGTATTCGCCCACTGGTGCTCTATTACCTCTTGCTAAAGATTATTTGTTTTCTATTATATTCGTAAAGTAGCTTAAGGACTTTCATTCCTTTCGCTTATTATTATTATTATTATTATTATCATTATTATTACTTGCTAAGCTACAACTCTAGTTGGAAAAGCAGGATGCTATAAGCCCAGGGTCCCGAACAGGAAAAATAGCCCAATAAGGAAAGGAAATAATGAAAAATTAAATATTTTAAGAACAGTAGCAACATTAAAATGAGTATTTCCTATATAAACCATAAAAACTTCAACAAAACAAGAGGAAGAGAGATTAGATAGAATATTGTGCCCGAGAGTACCCTCAAGCAAGAGAAGGTTTGGTAGAGATATGAATGTAAAGACTCTTAAAGGTTTAAAAACCACTCCTGAAGGACAGGGGCAAGTGACTGTGACATTGCCCTATCGAGCAGGACAATGTCCTAGAGACAGACCATATATACATATGATCAGCTCCCAAGTCCCTCTCCACCCAAGCTAGGACCAAGGAGGACCAGGCAATGGCTGCTGATGACTCAGCAAATAGACCTATAGGCTCACAAGGATGGTGAGGTTGTGGCGACCAAAGAAACTAACAAGTTTGAGATGGACTCTTAATCCAAGTCTGCGTTCACCAGGCAGGGACATTACCACAATGACCACCAAAACCCTATGTATATGGCTTTTTTTTTTTTTTTTTTTTTTTTTTTTTTTTTTTTTTTTTTTTTTTTTTTTTTGTATTACATTTACAGCCAAGCTTTCCTTCTACAATGCAGTTTCTATGTATTGTATGAAGCAAGAGATACTTAACCGATTTCCTGCCTCATATTTTTCTGTCATTTCTATTTCCCATCTTGAGGCAAGTAAGATAACAGCGGTAGGCATAATAAAAACATCTCAATCAATATTCTTACTAATAAAAAAAAAATATCTATAAAGGAAGAATGAATAAAATGCTCAAAAATTTTATGAATCATTATTTTTGAGTAGCTAAAAACAAAAAAATGTGTATATTGTTAATTTAGATGATTTATGCTTATGTAAAAATTTTAATGTATACTGTAACCATACTGTAAATATAGTGATTGTAGAAATTTAATACAACTTTTTAAATAAAAAGATAAAAAAATAGTAAATGATGACAAATAATTATCTTAAACCTTCAATAGCTTAATGAAATATCCACACTTCACCCATATAAATGATCATTGGCTCTTTTTATAAGTATACTTTGCCTCTTCTGATTCATTTGCAAAGATCATCATCATCTCTCTCTCTCTCTCTCTCTCTCTCTCTCTCCTCTCTCTCTCTCTCTCTCTCATTCAGTATTTTTTATATATTCACGATTGGCCTATCATTGATGTAGGAAGACTGGTCATTACTGGAAAAGGAAAATATTAATGTTATATATATACCCAATGGATTATTTCAACCTATAATGAACCAAGAAACAGCGTTACTAACATGCATATATTCACCAAGGAAATGACGATATGGTTCGTTTTTTAAGTGGTTTACACTCTGGAACGCCCTTATTAACACACAAATTCGCAAGTGGGTGACGTAACACAGTCAGGCGTTGTCGAAGACACAGAAATGTGACTATTTTCTTTTTCGTTATAAGATTTGTCTATGTTGATTAGGCTGATTATAAGATCCTCAAATTACACAATAGCCGTGCATTTTTTAGCATATAACTATTACCCATTAAATGATGTGAATCCATAATGAATAATGATATTCTCCATTCAAAGAAATTTCATTTGACAGCGCTGTCCCAAACTCGTCCCACCAACCTTAACTATGCTGATGGTTGTTACCATGGTCAATTGTACAGGAATATGACTTATTATCCATGTGATCTGATGAAAAAGGAAATACTTAACAATTTTATTAGTAAACTCAGGTTGTTTCCTGTAACGTGTGAAAAATTCACGCCATTATCATAAAAAAATATCCATTTCTAATTAGGAAACTATCGTTGGACAATTTACCAACTACCAATTCTCTAGCCTCTACCTTCCTACCACACACTCTTGGCCCACGTGGTCGTCAAATAATTGACTACATTAGTTGGGACAAGGTGCCTCTGATGCCATCTATTGCCCTTAAAGTAAAACTCGTTACGATTTAAGGGGAGGAGCTAGGGGGGGGGGTGTCTGTTATATGCCTTTCGGAATGTAATGATATTGTTATTCTACGTAGGTTTTGCTAACAATACATGTCATACCATGAAACATTAATTGTATTTTGTTTTCATAAAAAGGTAATTGAAAATTATATTAAATAATTGTGCAATTACTTGATTGTTTCACCGATTTCAGTACATGTGGCAACTATCTGACAACCAACCAACCCCCCTCCTGACCCCCAAATGTAATTGAACTAACGATTGTTTGCTGAGGAAATAATTCTGCGACATATATTGTGTAATTTGTAATTTACTAAGAATTAAGTTGTGGCCAGACAAAAAGGAACATCAAGTTCACGTGCATTTGTTTTATAGCAATTATTTGCCCAAAAAGCAATAGAAATGAAGTAATAAAATTATGATAAGTGGATGATGGGGGTAATTAGCAATTTGGTATTCTAATGCTAAGGCCATCTATTGGCCATGAAACTAAACAATGTATAGAGCTCTTTAATCCTTGCATTCAGGAACCTCCCATGACGTCATTTTGGTTTAAAAATAGACAAAATAGCCTAATTAATTGGAACTGAATAAAATCTATACCTAGCACATTTATTTCTACACAGGTATCAATCTATCACCCTTTTCCAAATGGATAGAATCATTCAAATGAATGGAACAATGGATGGTGCTGCCATCTTTTGACATGAAGTAGAAACACTAGGATTCTATTCAAATTTGAAGTGTGTGATTACTAAAACATACTTTCATGTCATTTTTGTTAATTAATTCTTCAATAATTCACAAGTCAAATAATTCTATTTTTCTTTTGATTCGTAAGTCTTAAGTTGTTATAATTATATATGAAATACAGATATGCTTTACAAAAATATTTCTAGCAGGCTTCAAAATTCGAAACGCATAAAGTTAGAAATCAGCCATAGAATTACTCTTAAATACCCAAAATTTAACCAAAATATATTCATGTCCGCAGCAAATACGTTGTTAGCTAACCATACGCCCAATTATAGATATGAATCATCTATAAAGTGTGCCTTTAAAAGCTATCTTCCATAGAATAACTAAAACAAGAAACGTCGTGGAAATTAAAGATGGGTAGGGCCATAGCCTATGTACCATGGCCTTCCACTGTCTTGGATTAGAGTTCTCCTATTCTATCTTATTTCTTTTCTTCTTGTTTTATGAAGTTTTTATAGTTTATTGATGGATTTGTTTTATTACAGTTTTATTAAATATTAATTACTTCGCTTGTATTTCACTTATTTCCTTACTTCTTTTCCTCGCTGCGCTATTTTCCTTGTTGGAATCCTTGGGATTATAGCATCCTGCTTTTCCAACTAGTCTTGTAGCTTAGCAAGTAATAATATTAATAATGATAATAAGGATAAAAATAAAAGTATTAGAAATAATAATAATAAGAATAATAATAATAATAATAATAATAATAATAATAATAATAATAATAATAATAATAATAATAATAATAATAATAATAATAATAATAGAAATAGAAATAATAATAAAAATAATAATAAAAATAAAAATAAAAAGGACAAAAATAATAATAATAATAATAATAATAATAATAATAATAATAATAATAATAATAATAATAATAATAATAATAATAAACAGATTCAATGAACTTAATGCAATAGGCCTGAAGGTAATCGTGAAGCCAAAGATTGCAAGCCGAGTTATACCGATCTGTCGAGACCCATAAACCCGATAATAACTCAGAAGCCATTGTAGGTAAGTGGACACCGTCTACTGATAAGGTTCAGCGTATCATAAGTTGCTTAACTGGATTCGAACCCTCCAATAGCTATTGCTTTTGGTCTTTGAGTCTATCAACTTAGCCAGGAGGGGAGAAATATAAGAAAGAAAATAGGCTAAAATTAGAATAAAGATAAACACTGGTTGTCCTTTCATTACTAGGTCTGAATAATCACCAAACGTTGATATTCTCCAGAAGTTATTAAAACAATTCACTAATATGTTATTTTTTATGAGTATTCATAAATGAAACTTGAATTCTGTTGTTTCTGTATTTTCCCTCTCCAGTTTTCACTGACATGCAAGTCACTATATATTCATAATTATGCCTTTAAGGGGAGAGAGAGAGAGAGAGAGAGAGAGAGAGAGAGAGAGAGAGAGAGATATGACAGCTGCTTAAAAGTGTAGCAAATAAAAATCTAAGAAAGAGAGAGAGAGAGAGAGAGAGAGAGATACTTAAAGTGTAGTTAATAAAAATCCAAGGGGAAGAGAGAGAGAGGTAACAGCTACTTAAAAGGTGTACCTAATAAAAATCTGAGAGAGAGAGAGAGAGAGAGAGAGAGAGAGAGAGAGAGAGAGAGAGATAGAGAGAGAGAGAACTGCTTAAAGTGTAGCAAATAAAAACCAGAGAGAGAGAGAGAGAGAGAGAGAGAGAGAGAGAGAGATAACAGCTGCTTAAAAGTGTAGCAAATAAAAATCTAAGAGAGAGAGAGAGAGAGAGAGAGAGAGAGAGAGAGAGAGACTGCTTAAAGTGTAGCAAATAAAAACCAGAGAGAGAGAGAGAGAGAGAGAGAGATGGCAGCTGCTTAAAAGTGTAACTAATAAAAATCTAAGAGAGAGAGAGAGAGAGAGAGAGAGAGAGATGGCAGCTGCTTAAAAGTGTAGCAAATAAAAATCTAAGAGAGAGAGAGAGAGAGAGAGAGAGAGAGAGAGATAACAGCTGCTTAAAAGTGTAGCAAATAAAAATCTAAGAGAGAGAGAGAGAGAGAGAGAGAGAGAGAGAGAGAGAGACTGCTTAAAGTGTAGCAAATAAAAAACAGAGAGAGAGAGAGAGAACTGCTTAAAGTGTAGCAAATAAAAAACAGAGAGAGAGAGAGAGAGAGAGAGAGAGAGAGAGAACTGCTTAAAGTGTAGCAAATAAAAAACACACAGAGAGAGAGAGAGAGAGAGAGAGAGAACTGCTTAAAGTGTAGCAAATAAAAAACAGAGAGAGAGAGAGAGAGAGAGAGAGATGAAAGCTACTTAAAAGTGTAACTAATAAAAATCTAAGAGAGAGAGAGAGAGAGAGAGAGAGAGAGAGAGAGAGAGAGAAGAGATGACAGCTGCTTAAAAGTGTAGCAAATAAAAATCTAAGAGAGAGAGAGAGAGAGAGAGAGAGAGAGAGAGAGATGACAGCTGCTTAAAAGTGTAGCAAATAAAAATCTAAGAGAGAGAGAGAGAGAGGGGGGGGTATCAGGTACTTAAAAGTGTAGGTAATAAAAATTGTAAGAGAGAGAGAGAGAGAGAGAGAGAGAGAGAGATCACAGCTACAAAAAAAAACTGTAGTTAATATGTGCATGACAAGAGATTAAAAGAAACAAAATTACGAAATACTAAATTTTCCAACAAGAATTCACATCGAATGCAAAACAAAACATCGAGATAATAAAGGAAGAACGACAATAAAAAAAATGAGTTGGAAACACATCCAACATTTTCATCATTTGTCCGAAAGTCTAAAATTAAAATTATAATAAAAAAAAAGGTCAAAAGGGATTAATTAGTCAGGAGAGAAGAGGGAAAACACCAATTAAAACTTCCAGGGTAATAAATGGGAAACAGAAAGGAGAGAAATCCTAGGACGATATATTTCTTGTATCCTTTCAAAACCTGAACGGAAAAATGTTTGCAGCCAACGAATTGGGAGAAATGTTTATTCCATTTAATGTTTTTATTGCTATAAATGTATTAGTTTCGGGAGGTGGAAGATTTTTTCTGATATTTATATTTTAATGTTTTAATTCGGCGCTATGTGGAGTTATTCCTTCCGCATATTCAAATGCTTCGATTGTGTATTAAAGAGAAACATTCGGTGTTGCTTTGATGTATGGAATTTTAATTACGCATTTTATGCATTATTTCTTCGCTTTATGCATGTTATTCAGAACCATTATTCATTTATAAAGTTGGAAAAGGAAGCAGTTTAGGGTTTTTTTTTCAGTTGTCTATACACACACACATATATATATAAATATATATATATATATATATATATATACACACATACATACATACACGCACACGTATATATATATATATACACATATATATATATACATATACATTATATATATATATATATATATATATCTCCACACAATATATATATATATATATATCTATCTCCACACAATATATATATATATATATATATCTCCACACAATATATATATTATATATATATATATATGCCAAAATTTATGTAACAACAGGCAAATATGACTAGTTGCTTTAGGGACATTTAGTAGGCTTAAAGGTCTAAAGGCCTCTCATGAATGGCAGAGTCATGGGACAGTGCCAATACCCTACCCTATAGGCTAATCACATACATATGGTCAGCCGCCAACCACCCTCTCCATCCAAGCTAGGACCAGGGAGGTTCAGGCAATGGCTGTTGATGACTCAGCAGGTGGATCTATAGGCTCACCAAACTCTCCATCCTTTGCTCACAAGGATGGTGAGGTTGCAGACACTAAAGAAACTATCGAGCTTGAGCGGGTCTCGAACCAAAGTCAACCAGAACCTTATTACAACAGCATTCGGATATAGCAATAAAAGGAACATTGATAAGCCGATTTAAAAGAAGGGATTAATTTTGAAACATTAATTGAATATTGGAAAATGTTTGTGATATCAAAGCATCAGAGATAGACAATGAATGATATTATGGACTCTATAATGAAAAGGATATAAAAGCATTGAATTGAACCAGGAATTAATTTCTCTTCTTAACTTCATAGACTATTTTACCCATAATTATATTTCTAGTAATGTTTGAAAATATTCTGAATGTCCAAAATAAAAAGTAGATTGTCTCCTCTAAATAAAATTTCGATTTTATTAAAATAACTACTTTCCTTGTGTACATTTCACAAACTCATATTTGTCAGAGACTAGAAAAGGCATAGAAAACTAATTTTGTTTTTTCCTGATACAGTAGTCAAGGCATATCCTCTCCCCATTTATACCTTCATCAAAAGTTGAAAGACCAGCTCCCTCCTATTCCCAGTCTACTAAAGGACCTCGCCTTCACTCCATCCTAAACACAGAAGAGACTCCCTAACACGAAAAACAGAGCCACATCACGGATCATTCCCATTACGGCAATTCCGTACCCAAATTTCCCGTCGTATTTTTACCTCGGTCCCGCATTCCCTCGCGTTAGACCCGAACCGGGGAAAGAGAGGCGAGATAAAGCAAGGGGAAATCCAGATCGTTCCCCCGAGTCCCTCGCCAGCACTCACGAGCAAGACAACAATATCAGGAGGTAGTTCCGTAGGCAGAACAGCTGCCACTGCTGGCTAGAGTCGTCCCCGGGGGAAATTTGGTGGTATATCTTACGTACAGTAACAGGAATATTTTTCTTCACCCGCAAGTACTTGTGTTTTTTTTTTTCGGACTTTCTGCCTTGTTTATTATTTATGTCTTTCATTTCATAGATGTAGTGATATTGTTCAGATTTTCCTGCCTTGGTTAATATTCATGGATATATTTTTTTGGCAGGTTTCGTACTCTGCTTACCATTCTTTATGTTGTAAACCCAACTGATACTGCAGATTTTCTTTGTAATGTGCTGAGTAGTAGCTTTTAGAAATCTCTTGGGCATTTCTTACAAGTTTCATTTTCCTTAAAATGCAAAATCTTATAGAAATTGTTACTTCGTTTACTAGTATTACTGAACAAAACATATTACAGGAGTCTTAAAATTATGAAGCTTCAAAAGATAATATGACAATCTATGAACACGAGAGAAGCTCATTAAGAATGAGTTTTAGAAATTAAACACTAAGAATAATTTTCGTAAACACTCATAACTGAAACTACAATAAAGTAAATGCTATTGATATTTGCAGTTACTTCTCTTGTGATTTAGTTTTAAAAGAATTATCGAGAAAAATTATGATTACTCATACAGACTTACATATATAAAAATGGTTCTGATTACTAAGACATTCTATATCATTAAAAAAATGGATTTAAATGCTCTTTACTATTCTATCTTCTTAGTTTAATTTTTAAAGAGTGCCATCTTTCAGAGGAGTATCAGTACAAAGGTTTCTACAGAGCTCTCTCTCTCTCTCTCTCTCTCTCTCTCTCTCTCTCTCTCTCTCTCATACCAAATCTCTCTCTCTCTCTCATACCAAACCAGTCATGCATATCATTCTATTTAAGATGTGACCTCTGAAAAGTACAGAAGTAGTGCATATCACAAAGTTCCGAAACTA
>NC_090737.1:132487377-132495914 GCF_036898095.1 Palaemon carinicauda
ACCTTCGGAAATGGAACAGTCTGGATGGGCAACACAGTGCCCTCACTTAGTTTGTAGTACAGTATGTAACTACACACTCACCCTGGAATTAATCGTCCCAATTAAGACCACTGTTCCTCGCAGAGTTAAACAGTAGGGTTAACACCGCGACCCACTGCTACCACAGATCTCTTTTAGTTCCTCTACTTGCTTCGCATAGTGGCGAAAGAACACTCTGGAAGACTTCCAGCCAGTGTATGAACGGAGATGTTCAAAATCCATGCAATTAAAGAAATTTAAGAATGAGGCAACTTTCCTCGGATCGTGACCTGCGGGTGTATTGTCAGGATCCGCTCTGCGAATAAAATATGTGATTTTTGCTCTGAGTTGATTCAGAGATAAATTTGAGCCTGATGTTTCTCCCCTGAATAGTTGACCACCCTTGAAGTCTGAAGTTCTATGAAGATAGACCTTTAGGCATTCTACTGGACATAGAGATGCATCTTCTTTCAGAGGGCAGATTCTCCAGGGACCCCACCTGTTGGTGGGTAACTCATTCTTGGCGAGAAACGTAGGATCCGGAAACAGGTTCAGTTCTTCCCCATCCAGGAACTGAACACGACCTGCCTCTCTCGAGAGGCTACAATTTCACTAACCCTGGCCCCGGACGCGAGTGCAAATTAGGAAAATAACTTTTTGTGTCAAATCCTTTAACGCACATTCTTCATTGCTCAACAGAGAAGCGAAATGAAGAACTTGTCTAAAGACCATGAAATGGGCTTTGGAGGTGCTGAAGGTCTGAGCCTAGCACAGGCTTTCGGGACTTTATTAAAGATCTCGTTACCTAGGTCGACCTGGAAGGCATATAGAATGGGTCTTGTCAAAGCAGACTTACACGCTGAAATCGTGTTCGCTGCCAACCCTTGACCATGGAGGTGGGGAAAAAAGATAAGCAGAAGTCTGTCAAGATCTCCTGCGGAATCTTCGCCTTGACAAAAGGCCACCCATTTTCTCCAAGATGACTCATATTGCCTTCTAGTAGATTTGCATTTATATTCCTCAATGAAGTCTATACTGGCTTTCGAAATCCCGAAACGCTTTCTCACCGCTAGGGAGAGAAAATCATGAACTGCAGGGTCCGGGTTTTCTGTAATGAAGCGCAGACAGTTGACTTCTGGACTCGCTGGGTCAGAACTGGATCTGGTAGTGGTACAAACTTCAGCTACAGTTCCAATGCCAGGAGGAACCACACGCTGTTCGGCCACTTGTGGGCCACTATTGCCGCTACCCTTTGAAGGATCTCAGTTTGTTGAGGACCCTCAACAGAAGGTTGTGAGGAGGGAACAGATAAATCTTGGACCATCTGTTCCAGTCGAGGGACATCGCGTCCACTGCTTCCGCTAAGGGGTCCTCGTACGGGGCACGTACAGGGGCAACTTCTTGTTGTCTTTCGTCGCAAAGAGGTCTATCTGCAGTTCTGGGACTGATTCAGAATGAAGGAGAATGATCCTGCGTCTAAGGACCATTCCGACTATCGGTGTGAACCTGGATAGAGCGTCCGCTGTCACATTGCGGACTCCTTGAAGGTGAACTGCCGACAGGTACCACTTCTTCTTTTCCGCCAATCGGAAGACGGCCAACATCACCTGGTTGAGAGGTGGTGACCTCGATCCTTGTCGATTCAAGTATCTTACAACTACCTCGCTGTCTATTACCACTTTATGTGGAACGAATGACGCGGGGAGACTTTCTTAAGGTAAGGAGCACTGCCCTAGCTTCTAGAAAGTTTTATGAGAAAGGTCTTGAATAGCCTGGACCAAGTCCCCTGGACTTTTTTTCCGATGAGAGTGACCTCCCCATCCCTCCTTTGAGGCGTCTGAGTGAATCGTCACCGACGGGGGAGGTGGCTGAAGAAGAACCTGACTTCTTTAGATGTCTGGCTTGGGACCAAGGCCTGAGAAGAGTACTTAGCCGAAGCGGCTGGTCTTCTCAGATCTCTTCACGCGTTTGATGCATAACTTCTCCAAACTCCGATTGCATCCTTTAGCTGTGCTCTTAGCACTGGGTCTGTCACCGAAGCAAACTGGAGAGAGCGCAGTACTCTCTCCTGCTCGTGTCTTGATATCCTTTCGGAATCTTGAAGTCTCTTGACAGAACCCGCTATCTCCTTCCTTTTCTTCGCTGGGGTGGAGAAACGGTGTGACAAAAGGTCCCAGTGGATCTTAGCCACTGGAACTTTTGAGATGGAGAAAGTCGAGACTTTTTCTGTTGATCTTGAAGCCTAGGTACTCTAGGAACTGGATCACTGACTGGAAGCTTGCAAGCATTCTGTCTCGGATGCTGCCCACACCAACCAGTCGTCCAGGTAGGCTACTACCTGAATTCCCTTTAGGCGAAATTGTTTGAGAGCTACGCTCGCAAGCTTCGTAAAAATCCTTGGGGCTATGTTTAGCCCGAATGGCATGGCTCCGAAGGCGTATAGTCTTCGCTGTAGCCTGAACCCTAGGTAGGGGGAGAGTCGATGGCTAATTGGAATGTGCCAGTAGGCATCTGACAAGTCTATAGAGACGGAATATGCCCTCTTGGGCAGTAAGGTCCTTATGTGTTGCAGTGTTTAGCATTTTGAATTTGCAATTCACTATGAACTTGTTAAGTGGCGACAAGTCCAGAATGACTCTGAGCTTTTCCGAGTCTTTCTTGGGAACACAAAACAGCCTCCCTTAGAAATTGATGGGCTTCACCCTTTTTCTCCAACCGTTCTTGAACGTACTCCTCCATAACGGGGGTGGAGTGTTGGAAAAAACCGAAGGTACGGGGGTGGAGTGCTGTACCAGCTCCCGCCCAATCCATTCTTGAGTAGGCTGTGGGCCCAGGGATCGAAGGTCCACCGATCCCGAAATTTCAGAAGTCTCCCTCCTACCGGTATCACCTCACTTGGACTGCCGTCCTGAGGTCTTGCCTTCCTGACCACGACCACCCCTGAATCCCCTTCCCCTTGAGGGGCGTCTAGACGAGCCTCTGGCTGCTCCTCTAGGCTTTGCTCGGAAGGAAGTAGACTGCCCTTCGAACGCTGGGGTGAATGCCGTGGACTGTGTCGACACGGCCTGGGGTACCCACTGAAAGGTGGTCGGGGTTTGTGCCACGATCTGGGGCACTGGGGGCAATGGCAATTGCAGTTGCTGTTGCTGTCTAAGAGGCTTGGCTGGCCGAGACGGTAGCCTAGTCCTCATAGTCTTCCTCTTTGGTTGAGGACCCTCATCCGGGGAAGACTTTCTTTTGATAGCCAGGTCCCACTTCTGGAGAAGGTTTCTATTCTCCAAGGTGGCTTTATCAAAAACTTCTTTGACCAAGTCGGTAGGGAAAAAGGTCTTTTCCCCAAATGTTGGAGGAGATTAGTTTCTTTAGCTCGTGCCTCACTGTAGCCGAGGTAAACACGAACTCCCTACAAGCTCTCCTTGCCTTGACGAAGCCATAAAGGTCCTTCGTAACTGTGGCCAGATGAGGCTTGGCCACTACCATGAACATTTCATGGACCTTGGGGTCACTTGCCATCGTCTCGAGAGTAGTCTGAAGAGACATTGAGGCAGTCAGTCTTTCTTTTGTATCGAGCTCACTTCGCAAAAGAAAGTCAGACAGCTTAGGGGGGTCCTTGCCGAACTGACGTCCGGCAATATCAGCCTCCAACTTTCCACTTAGAACGTAAGATGGACGTCCTTCTAATCTTTGTGGTCCATAGGCAGGGCCAGCGACAAGGGTTTACACTCCTCTAGGGAGGGGCAAGACTTGCCGGCCTCGATTGCTTTTAGTACAGCCAGAAACCCTTTCTGTAAAAAGGGGGAAGGCTCTAGTAGGCGAGGACACAAAGGAAGGGAGCTTCCTATTCAATGCAGCTACCTTTGAGTTAGAGAAGCCCCTCTCTTTCATCGAAGATGAAAGTAGAGCTTGAGCCTTAGCATGGTCATCACTATGACCTCCTTCGGCTCTGCCTCCTCCTTTGAAGCTGGTTCCTTCCTCAGCCGGACATAACAGTCCGGATATGGTGCCTTGCTGGGCCAGAATTCCACCCTCCAGGGGAACTGAGCCCAGCATATCCGAGATGACGATCTTTCCAGTCGTCATCGACATGTGCTCAGCATACCTCCATGGGTTAGCATCCGAGCACAAAGGAAGGTCTTTCACATTGAGCTTTTCTGGGGCCCATGTGATTCTGCAAGGCACTGCATTCGCAGTTCCATTGCAGCCGCCTTCTCCTGATTCTCCTTCTGCATTTGTTGGATCATTCCAACAATAGAAGAGAGGGCCTGTCCCAGCTCTACTGGGAGACCGGCCGATGTAGAGGGACTTGAACTTCATCCTGGGCTTCTGCAAGGAGGTCTTCCTCCTGACACCCGTCCACATCAGATATCCTGTCATTTAGCTGGATGTCTTGCATCGCGACCGCGACTTCAGCATCCACCTGGATCTGAACTTAGGGGATCTCCTCTTGAGGCTGGGGAATCACTGCCTCAGCTGATGCCTTAGGGAAAAGATACGCCCTCATCTTCTCACTTGGAAGATAAGGGCCAGAAGTGTACTTTTGGAAGCCCCTTACCCAGGTACGAAGCTTCTTCCTAGCTATTTAAATGTCTCATTAATCAGGTTAGTGCACACAGTACATACCTGAGGGTCCCAATACCGGAGATCATCCTTGGAGACAGCGTATGCTGCGTGTCTCCTACAAAACTCATGTCCGCAGAGGTTCTTGCTGCTGACATTGCAGAAAGCACTTCCCCACTTCGGAGTGTCCTTCTGTAAAGAGAAGAAATTTCCATGAGTATCAAGTGAACTATGTATCACTGGATATGCATAGTATAGCATAACAATTCATAAATGAAAGACACACACTTGTGTTTCCCTCACAACCCATTGTTGCAGCCTTCCAGATAATAAAATCAAAAATGGTTTATCTCTACTAGAGTAACCAATGCAAGGTTTCCATAGGAAACAGGTGGAGCTCACACCTAGGCAATGATTTTAAAAATCCTGGATAATAGACGGGGAAGAACTCTGCTTCCTGTCTGAGGGCAACAGCAAAGGGCTGTGTAAGAAAACAATAGTGTTAGAAGATACAGTGCTGTACCTAAACTTTTACTATAGTTTTCTTCTTACTGTATATGCTATACCAGAAGAATACTAGTACAGTATAGGAGGATGTGTGCCGGCCTTGCCTTTGCCGGCCGGCACACACCACAATTAGCTTTAAAGTATACTACTTAACAGCTATAGGGCGGCAGCCCTCTGGTTCAAATGCCTGTGCCGGCGGCAGCAGCTGCCGGCCAGCAACAGCCAGTGTTGGCCGGCAATGATTGCCGGCCAGCAACTTACACAAGGTAGTACCCCAGCTGCCGGCCACACTCTTGGTGACCGGCAGACAAGGACTGACATAAGCCGGCCGGCAAAGGTACAAGACCGATGCCAGCCGGCAGCAAAAGAACCAGAAGACTACCCCTGCCCGGCTGCCGGCCTCATAGGCCGGCTGCCGGGACAGGTACAGCACTAGAAGAAAATAGAATGGATGCCGGGATAAGAGTGTACACAACCCCCCAGCCCGGCAACCGAAAGAGTGCATATAAGGAAGGGGAGAAACTTAATTCAGGCTTCCTTGACCAATGCCGTCCGGCTCTGCCGGCAGGCATGGATGAGGGACCAAGAGAGGTCCGGGCAGCACTCGAAAACATAAGACCCTTGCCGTCCAGCGTCTCTGCCGGCCGGCAATGGGCTTAGTCAATCCAAATCCCAACCTATACTAGGTCCAGAAGTAGAATGACATATGGTACAGTAATACCCCTGCCGGCCAGCTCTGCCGGCCGGCAAGGTACAGTACAGTAATGGCTAGGCCATTACGGAGATAGAGGGGGAAGGGGACAAGAGGGTCCTGCCAACCTTGCTTTAGTGACAGATCACCCGTAGCCAAGAACTCTGTCTTAGCCTAAGGGAGATCTAAGGGAAAGGGCCAGCGCAGTAGTATAATACCTGCCAGCTTCCAGAGCACCAAAGCAAGGAAGGCGTTGCAACTCCCAAGGGAAGATTTATCTCCCCGAGAACAGCAACAGGACTTAGTCAGGTCGATCACACAAGAAGGAATCATAACTACAGAAACCTTCGACAGTGACCTAAGGGAGCTCAGCTCCCTTTGTAAGTGTTAGGTCAGCGAGGGAGACTCTGCCCCAAGCCAAACAACACGGACTCAGACTAAAAACTCTGTTGTTCTGACCCTCTTTGAACCAGACTCTGCTGGAACAGGAAGGTACAGTAACACCCTAGTATAGTTTTATCGAAATAAATTCGGAAAAAACCACTTAGGGATAAGCCCAAGCTTAAACAGAGGGAAAGGGATTGCATACCTTCTCCGAAGAAAAGAAAGCAACCGGGGAGTATGATAAAGTATACTAAGGCTCCATAAGCAATTAGCCTAGGCACCAAGAGAATCGATTACCTAATTCACCGAAACTCTCACGTATACAATCTTGGAAATATTCCACACAGTCTAACATGTATAAAATATAGCCTAAAGCCTTCAATAAAATTTTAATTACACTCGGAAAAACCATAATCATGCATTAAGTACTAGGACCAAACGACTAGGCTACATGGCCTAGCGTAGGCCAGAATGGCGAATACTTCGCCAAATAATACTAAGCACGAAAGGAAATCCTATGTAAAGCTAAATAGCTAAATTTATTAAGCAAAACAACCAGGAATGTCACTCTGACTAACTAATTTATACCTAGCGAGTGACAGTGTCCAGGACACCTCTGGTAGGCTACGGCTCTTGTATCAAAGATTAATCCTATTAATCACTCAAAATTTTACCAAGAGCCTACATTTATACATAACAGACACTATACTCAACTTATCCGAGGTCAACGAAGACGAAGAAGCCATGAAAAAGCTGAATAAATCCAAGATTTGCGAGAAAAACAGGAAAAAACACCGAGTTGTTAAGCTACGCAAAAAGGAATACAGATGGCGCCAGGATTGGCGCCAGGCACGCATACGAATCGGGGGATAGGGAAGCCTTGGGAGCGGCTCCCCTTTTTCTTTCCCGAATTCGTATCTCGTCAATCTCCCTCCTACGAGACGAATCTCTGTTCAGGTCGTAGATTGCCATGTGACGTGTCTAGAATACGTCCTCTGATATGTCGCGATATCCCTTTCACGAGGGATACTCGCTCCAGGAGTTAGAATTCTGGTACCTTAAGGTAAATTCTCTGGGAATATCGCCGTAGTTTGTAATATACCCTAGCGAAGCTACCCTATAGGAACTTCATCAGGACGACATGGCCTGAGCCCAAAAATATATATATAATATATATATATATACTACATACAGTATATCCTTTCTTATGGGAGCAAACATACTGATATATAAGCATACAGACAAGCTATGCAGTTAAAATAAAATGGGATCAAAAAAAATTTTACAGTTGTAAATATACCCTCTAACTTGAGAGACATAACAGTGAAAAATGCGATTAGTTACTAAAAATGAAGAAACGAAAAAAAAAAAGAACATATGATTATGTAAATTGGTAACGCCTAAGCCAAAGTTACAGTGACCCGACTGCTAAGATGACCTAAAGCGAAGTCGTAACCTTTTGAAACCACAGGGCCACTCAGTAGAGCATGGACCTCCGCTGCGGCAGCTTATTTCGTGACCTTTGCTCAACCTTCACCTTGACCTTTGACATCAACTTAATTAATTGACGTGGATTTTCATACACTCAAATATGACCCAAGTTTGAAGTCTTTGTGCCAACGATGTCCCAACTTACGGCTGATTACGTGATTGGACATTTAACTTGACAGTGACCTTGACCTTTGACCTTGAGCTACAAAAAAAATCAAGCATTAACTGCTTTCTACATAAAGGTTAATCCCCGGCATGTGTCATAACTCTACGATTAAAATTGTGGTCAGGAAGCTGTTCACAAACAAACAAACACACACACACTCTTAAGGAATATTAAAAAATTAATAACAAAATTATGACACACGTAAAATACAGAGGGTAAAACATACCTCCTTCCAACTTCGTTGACGGACGTAAGAAACAGGTCATCCGTAATCACCTTACCTAAAAATTACAATGAAATAATAAATGAAAAACAGCAGATAACCGCATTTTGATTTCACTTAATTCGATAATTATACATAGTTATAACAATAATGAAGGTAAATCCGGATTTCTGAAGAGAGTATTTGTCATTATAAAGCTTTGAATACCTGCAACCATAAATCAAAGATTATCTCATGAAATTGGTTCTAATACTCTAAGTTTGGAGTCATTCGTACGATAATTATGTCGGAATTTTTCTATTCATGTCATTCAAGAGGGATTTCTGGATAATTGGTGATTTGGGCCACTATAGCCAGGTAATCGTTACAATAGCAGCACCGATAATAGCGGTAATATAATCCAAATGATATTATCTGTGAAATATCAGGTATAATTACCTTAATCTATGTCAAAGGCTCAATGAAAACATTTCGAAATTAACGAAAATATAATTACGAAA
>NC_090737.1:132513914-132516414 GCF_036898095.1 Palaemon carinicauda
TATTGTAAATATCTTATTTTGTATTTTGAAATAAAGAACAAAATAGAAAAACAAATTTATTCATATTTAAGAACGCAGTTTTCTGAAGAGAAAAAAAATATATTCTATTGTTAATATCTTCTATTGTTAATATTAAAGAACGAGTTTCCTGAAAAATAAAATAGATTCTATTGTTAATACCTTTTCTTTAATTTTGGAGTAAAGAACAAAATGGCAAAGCAAACTTATTTATATTTAAGAAAACAGTTTCATGCAAAAAATATTCTATTGTAAATATCTTATTTTGAATTTTGGAATAAAGAACACATTGGCAAAGCAAACTTATTCATATTTAAGAAAGCAGTTTCCTGAAATAAAAAAAAACAAAGATTCTATCGTAAATACCTTATTTTGAATTTTGAAACAAAGAACAAAATGGAAAAGTAAATTTATTCATATTTAAGAACGCAATTTCCTCAAAAAAAAAAATTAAAGATAAATCAAGAGAAAAAGGAAAGATGCATTTCTTCACAACTAAAAGGTTCTCAGAGCATTGGGTTCCAAGCTCATAACTTAGTCACTAAATTTAATACTTGTAGAACTTCGACAGTAAAGTGACCTCTTTTTCCGCGAAAGTTAAATTTATTACCAATGTAACTTCTATAATTAACTACCTTCCCTTTGGACCAGAGCCATTCTAATAAAGCGAAGGCCCATTTCTCTCTCTCTCTCTCTCTCTCTCTCTCTCTCTCTCTCTCTCTCTCTCTCTCTCTCTCTCTAAAGAAAGTGAGGGCATTGTAAGTAATTATAAGTAATCGGAACTCACTTTTATACCGCCTTCCTTAATCTGAGTGTTGTAATTAATCAGTATGAATTTTTACATTCGTTATTTATTTTCCGATTAATTTAATTGGAATTTCCTTTACATTTTTTTTTTTTTTTTACAATTTTGAGGCATTTTTTTTTTTTTTTTGCTGAAGCATCTATACCCTATCTGATTATCATAATTAATTAATGAATTTTTACATTCATTATTTATTTTCCGATGAATTTAATTGGGATTTTCTTTACGAATCTTTTTCTTAATTTCAGACTTTACAATTTTGGGGCAGTTATTAGCTAAAGCTATACTGTATCTGAGTATTATAATTAATTAATTTTTATGAATTTTTACATTCATTATTTGTTTTGAGATGAATTTAATTGGAATTTCTTTACGAATCTACTTTATTTTATTTTTTAATTTCAGACTTCAGAACATACAATTTTGAGGGATTTATTTGCTAAAGCACCTATTCTGTATCTGAGTATTATAATTAATTAATCATTATGAATTTTTACATTAGTTATTCATTTTCAGATGAATTTAATTGTAATTTCCTTTAAGAATCTTTTTTTTTTTTCTTTTGACTTCAGAATTAACAAGTTTGGGACACTTATTTGCTAAAGCACTTGTACTCTTATCTGATTATTATAATTAATTTTCAGACTTCAGACTTTTCAATTCAAGGCAGTTATTTGCTGAAGCACTTGTATTGTATCTGATTATTATAATGATTTATTATAAATTTTTACATTCGTCATTTATTTCCTTTACGATTCTACTTTTCTTTTTTATTTCAGACTTTGGACTTTTGTTTAAATGGCTTTTATATTTATTTGCTAAAGCGTCTATACTGTATCTTAATTATCTTAATTATTATTACATTTATTTACTTGCTCGATTCTTGTTCCTTGAAAAGTTTTTGGAATGACAATGATTTAGTTATTAATTAACTTTTTATTATTATTATTATTATTATTATTATTATTATTATTGCAATAATAATGGTTATTATAATGGTAAAGGTAATGTAAAGTTAAATTTCAAATATCAATATATATATATGAATATATATATATATATATATATATATATATATATATATATATATATATATATATATATATATTGTGAATTAATATACAATTTAACATTTTCATTATCATCAGAATCATCATTATTATTAACTTTACAAATATACAAGTATAAACAATACTTACACATTAAAAAAATATGTTGAACTCTTTGAACTGAGAGTGTATAATTAATTCTATGAAAATAATCTCCAGGTAGTAGAGGGTCCACCTGGACAATGCTCACGTTGATACGATCTCTAATAAGAGCATTCTTTTGATTACAGAACAAGTTTCGCTGTCCAAGATTCCTTTTTTAAACGGTAATATCTGTAATTGAATTTTCCAGGGAAATAGCTGCACCAGTCACATGGATCTTCAGCTTCCCATTGTGTTTGTTATTGTGTTTTTTTTTCCCCAATGATCATTTTCTGAATCGCTAGTACTATAGCTTGGTTGTGCTTAAGAAAACTTGTTTATAAACTGCAGGCGTTGGACAACGGGAGTTTGAGAATCAACTTAGGGTTATTGGATTAAGAAATGACACCATATGGAGAGGGAAAAGTTTAGGGATAATAGTTTTTATCATTTATATAATGAATTAGCTGTATCTATTTGTATACTA
>NC_090737.1:132521414-132532927 GCF_036898095.1 Palaemon carinicauda
ATATATATGTACATGTATATATATACATATATATATGTACATGTATATATATACATATATATATATGTACATGTATATATATACATATATATATATGTACATGTATATATATATACATATATATATGTACATGTATATATATATACATATATATATGTACATATACATATATATATATAATGTGTGTGTGCGTGTGTGTGAACGTGTCTATATGTGTATGGTATAAATATGGGTATTGAAAAAATTGGGGTAACTTAAATAAATAAAAAGGAAATATCAGATTATACAGATCCATTGTCGGTGATTTGGTCTCTCAAATATTAAAACTCAATTTTATCCTCCGATATTTCGTGAGAAATTTAAGATGTTAATTGATTATGACAATAGAGGAATCACTATATACTAACAATGCTTATGTAATTCGAAATCTAATTGTTGTGGCCTATTCTTAACGTCTCTGCTTGGTGATCACCAGACTGGGGTTCGAATCTCACTCAAACTCGGTATTTTTTTTAGTTTATTTAGTGTGTGCAACCTCACCATGCTCGTGAGGTAAGGATGGGGTGTTTGAATGGGGTCTATAGCTCTACCTGCTTAGTTATAAGCAGCCATTGCCTGGCCCTCCTAGGTCCTAGCTGATTATATGGATATATGATCAGTCTCCAGGGCATTGTTCTCCTTGTTTGGGTAATTTAATTGTCTTTTGCCTCTCATTCATGAAAGGCCTTTAAATCCTTAAATCAGTCTCTAGGGCATTGTCCTTGCTAGGCAATGTAACTGTCCTTCGCCTCTGCCATTCAGGAGAGGCCTTTAAACCCTTAAACTGGAATAATGCCAATAAATAAACAATGTGTTATGTTTCTTTATTTAAATAACATTATGACATTATTGTCAGCGATAATTCTTACTTTCAAAATCGATTTTTTTTTTGGTTGAATAATTATTCTTTACTTTCCTTCTTAAGAGAATTTTTTTCTTTTTTGCCTTAACCTTAATCATATATAAAATTGAAATAAAAGTCAATCTGAGCCTCGATGAAATACTTCATTACACGCCTTGCTTATCTGTAAATATTGTGAATTTTCCCTTTGTTATTTTAAAACGTGTTACTAAATTGATAAGAAACGATGAAAGCACTAAATAAGCAGTTATTTCTTGTTTTGAATTAACAAAACACATTTTCTTAATATTGAGATTCAATCTCATAGAATTACAGTAAGGGTAATTTCAGCATTTAATAAGGAGACTCTTTGGATTTAGGATATATTAACATCAAATAATTACCATTTTATCATTTCATTAAGCGAAGAAACATTGTCCATATTTCCACTGTACCATGATTATTATTTCTGGAAATTAATCATCTGATTATTAGAGTTATTAAGATTTATTATTATTATTATTATTATTATTATTATTATTATTATTATTATTATTATTATTATTATTATTATTATTTCTGCTGTAATTATTGTTGTTGTCATCCTATGTATGTCAATTGTATTGCAGTTGTTTTTTTCAAATTCACAGGTAAACTTAAATGTGTGTATATGTATATATATATATATATATATATATATATATATATATATACATATATATATATATATATATATATATATATATATACATACATTCATAAATTTATACATTTATAAATCTATACATTTATATATATATATATATATATATATATATCTATGTATATATATATACATATATATATATATATAATCTATGTATATATATACATATATATATATATATATATACATACATACATACATACATACATACATTAAAGCATTTGGTAGCATTGAATTTTTTGATCTGAGGTTTGAGAATTTTTCCTAAAGATATAAGTATTCTTTAATGGCATATATTTATAGGTAGTAGGTTGGCTAGGGCTCCAGCCACCCGTTGAGATACTACCGCTAGAGAGTTATGGGGTCTTTTGACTGGCCAGACAGTACTACATTGGATCCTCCTCTCTGGTTACGGTTCATTTTCCCTTTGCCTACATACACACTGAATAGTCTGGCATATTCTTTACATATTCTCCTCTATCCTCATACACCTGACAACACAGATTACCAAACAATTCTTCATCACCCAAGGGGTTACTGCACTGTAATTGTTCAGTGCCACTTTCCTCTTGATAAGGGTAGAAGAGACTCTTTAGCTATGGTAAGCAGCTCTTCTAGGAGAAGGACACTCCAAAATCAAACCACTGTTCTCTAGTCTTGGGTAGTGCCATAGCCTCTGTACCATGGCCTTTCACTGTCTTGGGTTAGAGATCTCTTGCTTGAGGGTACACTCGAGCACACTCTCCTATCTTATTTCTCTTTCTCTTGTTTTGTTAAAGTTTTTATAGTTTATATAGGAGATATTTATTGTTATTACTCTTCTTAGAATATTTTATTTTCCTTTTTTCCTTTCCGCACTGAGCTATTTTCCCTGTTGGAGCCCCTGGGCTTATAGCATACTGCTTTTCCAACTAGGGTTGTAGCTTAGTAAGTAATAATAATAATAATAATAATTTAAAAGCCATCGAAAATATCATGAGTAAAAGTCTTTTATTTTTTTATCTAAGTAAAATGTTTTATGTTCGTATAAGCCAATTAGGGAAGGTAATCCTTTTTAATAATGTTGACCTAAAACTATTTTCCAGAATCGCAGAGGAAACTAATAGCCAAGCTTTTTCCAGTTTTCCTCAAGGTCTCACAAATTACTTTAGAAAAATTCAAAATATAATATGGCTGTGCTTAAATCATGTATGTACTGTATTCACTTCTGTTGGAATGGATAAAGGCATGATAATGATAGGAGCTAATGCTAGGATTAATCATTATATATATATATATATATATATATATATATATATATATATATATATATATATATATATATATATATATATATATATATATATATGTGTGTGTGTGTGTGTATAGAAAGAGAGATATAGATAGATAGATATAGATAGATATGTATGTGTGTATATATATATATATATATAGATAGATAGATAGATAGATAGATAGATAGATATACGTATATTTATCTCTACTCTATTCATATACATGTATATTTATTTATACAGTATACATATAGATGTATATTTATCGAGAGCGAGAGAGCGAGAGAGAGAGAGAGAGAGAGAGAGAGAGAGAGAGAGAGAGAGAGAGAGAGAGAGAGAGAGCCGGCTGGAGACAGCAGTATCGTAACAGTCAAAAAATTATTTTAGCAATTCATAAAACCCTACATAGAACCTTCGTAGGAGAAAAAAAGAGAGCATAGAATGATAAACACAGGAACAAACACGACCGAGTAACAGACAGAGAAACTGTAAGGCATCATTACCTCTATGCAGCTGCAGAGCTCGAATGTAGCACAGCAGTATGCAGCAGATGCAGCGGCTGGGTAAATTGCAAGGAATGCAAGATTCTCAGAGATGAGTCTCGCCTTATGTACTCCCGACAGCCACTGAAGAATGTGGACGCTTCCTGGTTAGATTACAAGAGATAAGAAATGGTCGTGATACAGTCTTTTTGTACTTTCGTTATTATTATTATTATTATTATTATTATTATTATTATTATTATTATTATTATTACTAGCCAAGCTACAATCCTAGTTGGAAAAGCAAGATGCTATAAGCCCAAGGGCTCCAACAGGGAAAAATAGCCCAGCGAGGAAAGGAAATAAGGAAATAAATAAATGATGAGAATATATTAATAATAAAATACAATTGAATCCCTTGATATTGCTGATGAGATTTTATTCTTGCTACTAATTATATTTCTTATACTTGTATTACAGTCTTTTTGTACTTTCATTATCAGTAACCTTGAATCTATTGATATTGCTGATGAGATTTTATTCTTGCTACTTGTTATATTTCTTATACTTATATTGCAATCTTTTAGTACTTTCATTATAAGTAACCTTGAATCTCTTGATATTGTTGATGAGATTTTATTTTTGCTACTTATTATATTTCTTATACTTGTCTTACAATCTTTTTTTACTTTCATTATCAGTAACCTTGAATCCCTTGATGTTGTTGATGATATTTTATTCTTGCTACTTACTATATTTCTTATACTTGTATTACAATCTTTTAGTACTTTCATTATCAGTAACCTTGAATCTCTTGATATTGTTAATGAGATTTTATTCTTGCTACTTTTTATATTTCTTATAATTGTATTGCAATCTTTTAGAACTTTCATTATCAGTAACCTTGAATCTCTTGATATTGTTAATGAGATTTTATTCTTGCTACTTATTATATTTCTTATACTTGTCTTACAATCTTTTTTTACTTTCATTATCAGTAACCTTGAATCCCTTGATGTTGTTGATGATATTTTATTCTTGCTACTTACTATATTTCTTATACTTGTATTACAATATTTTAATACTTTCATTATCAGTAACCTTGAATCTCTTGATATTGTTAATGAGATTTTATTCTTGCTACTTGTTATATTTCTTATAATTGTATTGCAATCTTTTAGAACTTTCATTATCAGTAACCTTGAATCTCTTGATATTGTTAATGAGATTTTATTCTTGCTACTTGTTATATTTCTTATACTTGTCTTACAATCTTTTTTTTACTTTCATTATCAGTAACCTTGAATCTCTTGATATTGTTAATGAGATTTTATTCTTGCTACTTGTTATATTTCTTATAATTGTATTGCAATCTTTTAGAACTTTCATTATCAGTAACCTTGAATCTCTTGATATTGTTAATGAGATTTTATTCTTGCTACTTGTTATATTTCTTATAATTGTATTGCAATCTTTTAGAACTTTCATTATCAGTAACCTTGAATCTCTTGATATTGTTAATGAGATTTTATTCTTGCTACTTATTATATTTCTTATACTTGTCTTACAATCTTTTTTTTACTTTCATTATCAGTAACCTTGAATCTCTTGATATTGTTAATGAGATTTTATTCTTGCTACTTGTTATATTTCTTATAATTGTATTGCAATCTTTTAGAACTTTCATTATCAGTAACCTTGAATCTCTTGATATTGCTGATGAAATTTTAATCTTGCTACTTTTTATATTTCTTATACTTGTTTTGCAATCTTTTTGTACTTTCATTATCAGTAACCTTGAATCTCTTGATATTGTTGATGAGATTTTATTCTTGCTACTTATTATATTTCTTATACTTGTATTGTAATCTTTTTGTACTTTCATTATCAGTAACCTTGAATCTCTTGATATTGTTGATGAGATTTTATTCTTGCTACTTATTATATTTCTTATACTTGTCTAACAATCTTTTTTTACTTTCATTATCAGTAACCTTGAATCCCTTGATGTTGTTGATGATATTTTATTCTTGCTACTTACTATATTTCTTATACTTGTATTACAATATTTTAGTACTTTCATTATCAGTAACCTTGAATCTCTTGATATTGTTAATGAGATTTTATTCTTGCTACTTGTTATATTTCTTATAATTGTATTGCAATCTTTTAGAACTTTCATTATTATCAGTAACCTTGAATCTCTTGATATTGTTAATGAGATTTTATTCTTGCTACTTATCATATTTCTTATACTTGTCTTACAATCTTTTTTTACTTTCATTATCAGTAACCTTGAATCTCTTGATATTGTTGATGAGATTTTATTCTTGCTACTTATTATATTTCTTATACTTGTATTGCAATCTTTTTGTACTTTCATTATCAGTAACCTTGAATCCCTTGATGTTGTTGATGATATTTTATTCTTGCTACTTACTATATTTCTTATACTTGTATTACAATCTTTTAGTACTTTCATTATCAGTAACCTTGAATCTCTTGATATTGTTGATGAGATTTTATTCTTGCTACTCATTATATTTCTTATACTTGTATTGCAATCTTTTTGTACTTTCATTATCAGTAACCTTGAATTCCTTGATATTGCTGATGAGATTTTATTCTTACAACTTATCATATTTCTTATACTTGTATTGCAATCTTTTTGTACTTTCATTATCGGTGACCTTGAATCTCTTGATATTGTTAATGAGATTTTATTCTTACTGTTTATTTCTTATATTTGTATTGCAATCTTTTAGTTCTTTCATTATCAGTAACCTGAAATCCCTTGATATTGCTACTGAAATTTTATTTTTTCTATTTATTATATTTGTATTATATTTGTATTCTTCTTATCACATTATTATAATTATTATAGCGCTAATATACCAGGTATTTATAGTCCATTTAGATTATAACTGTTAATTATTTCAATAAGAACAGTTTCTCTAGTGACACCAATCAATGAATATCAACCAGTCTATACAGTTAACTACCCAGTGAACACACTTAAATATTTGCATTAAAAAGAAAAGTTAAAGGCCTGGCAACATTTATTCCAGGATTTTTGCCGTTTTAAAAAATAGATATAATGACGTAAAGGATATTACGGTCACCAACCCGCCAAGGATGATAACAAAGTAGGGTAAAAATTACGGTCGCCTGTATTTCACTGAAGTACTGCGGAGAACAGTATATTTTTCCGGAGAATTTTCGATTAAAATTACGATTATTTTCAACAGTGTAGATTTATCTCATACATTCGACATGAAGGAAATAAGAATGAACGAATAGTACAGTATATTAGTCTTGGCAACTGAAACAAAAATAAGTACTTAAGAAGTAATGCTGTCCATTATATCAATAAGATATAAGTTACTTAGTAATGATGATCATCATCATCTCCTCCTACGCATATTGACGCAAAGAGCCTCGGTTAGATTTCTCCACTCGTCTCTACCTAGATTTTCTAAGCCATTACTTCTCCATCATCTACTTCACGCTTCATAGTCCTCAGCCATGTAGGCAAGGGACTTCCAACTCTTCCAGTGCCTTGCGGAGCGCATTTAAACGTTTGGTGAACTACTTTCTCTTTGGGGAGTGCGAAGAACATGTCCAAACCATCTCCATCTATCCCTCACCGTGATCTCATCCACATATGGCCTTCTAGTAATCTCTTATAGTTTCATTTATAATCCTGCCCTGCTATTTAACTCTCAATATTCTTCTGAGGGCTTTGTTCTCAAGTCTATAAAATCTGTTGGATAAGACTTTTTATTTTATTTCTTGATTGTTAAGAGATTGTAAAATTAAACATTGAGAATATACTGAAAAAAACTTTCAGTAGGAATTTTTAATAGACAGTGACTATGAAATATGTATTTTGATTGTCAATATACACGAGTATAAATGTTAGAAGTTCATAGTCTATTGATTTGGGCACCAGGCGCCCGTTGTGATACTACCGCTAGAGAGTTATGAGGCTTTTCGACTGACCAGACAGTACTACATTAGATCCTTCTCTCTGGTTACGGTTCATGTTCCCTTTGCCTACACACACACACACTGAATAGGCCGGCCTATTTATTACATATTCTCTAATATCCGCATACACCTGACAACACTGAGATTAGCAAACAATTCTTCTAAATCAGTGGTTAACTACTGCACTGTAATAGTTCAGTGACCACTTTCCTCTTGGTAGGGTAGAAGAGAGACACTAGCTATGGTAAGCAGCTCTTCTAGGAGAAGGACACTCCAAAATTAAACCATTGTTCTCTAGTATTGGGTCGTGTCATAGCCTCTGTACCATGGTCTCCCACTGTCTTGAGTTAGAGTTCTCTTGCTTGAGGGTACACTCGGGCAAGCTATTCTATCTCATTTCTCTTCCTCTTGTTTCTTTAAAGTTTTTTATAGTTTATATAGGAGATATTAAACGCAGAGGCCTTTCCGAGTTTCAGGGAATGTTTACACAGTATCCCATGCTCCTATATGCACCGGATTATATGAGCGAGATCAAGATGGATTTTTCTAAAAGCGAGAGGTTTGGGATTACGTAGTTTTGAAGCTGTAATCCTTCATTTTTTTATTTTTTTTTGTCTGTCCTCTTGCCCCTGTGTATACTACTTGAAAGTGAAAAAATTAAACAACAAAGGTGTAATAGTTAGGTGATAAATATATATATATATATATATATATTTATATATATATATATATATATATATATATATATATATATATATATATATATGTATATAGGGATAATCTATCAATCCGATTGTAAAATTTCTAGACTTCAATGATTTATAGCAAATAATAAGATTGGTTGTTCACTGTAAAAAAAAAAAAATCCTGGAAAGACAAAACTGGCAAGAATCCTGAAACAAATGCTACCAGGCACATACCGTTTTTGAAAACGAATATATTGACGTGAAGGAGGAATATTACGGTCACCAACCTGAGAATGATAATATCAAAGTATGCTAAAAATTATGGTCTCCTATATTTTACTGAAATACAACTGAGAGCAGTATATTTATACGGAGAGTTTCCGATTGAAAGTGGGTTAAAACAAATTATAAATTACTTCGTAGTTTCTAAAAATATTTTTTTTTCATGAATGACGCAAGACATCTAATTTCAAGATTATAGAAGATATGTTAATATAATTTTATTCAAAGTATCAAGTTTGGATTTATAAAAAAAAAAATCAAATTCAATATAATATTTAAGTTTTGTTGCATATTGAAAACTGGAAAATGTGATACATAGAATTCTATATTCAGAATTTAATTATATTTTTGTAGTTTCTTAAAATATTTTTTTTTCATAAATGACGTAAGACATCTAATTTCAAAATCATAGAAGAAATGTTAATAAAACTCTATTTAAAGTATCAAGTTTGAATTGTCTAAAAAAACAAAAACAAAAAACAAAATTGAACATATTTAAATTTAGCTGTACATTGAAAAACAGGAAAATATGATACATAATATTCTACATTCACAATGTAAATTATTTTGTAGTTTCTAGATTTTTTTTTCTTATAAAAGACATAAGACATCTAATTTCAAAATATAAAAGATATGTTAATAAAACTTAATTTAAAGCATCAAGTTTGAAATTTTCAAAAAAAAAAAAAAAAAAAAAAAAAAAGGCTATTCATAGGAGAGAACATATGAGGTCAAAAGTGAAAAACAAAATTCAGCTTAAACTTACATCTAATGATTCACTTTCAACTTTCAGGAATCGATACAGACTACTTTTGAAGTTATATAATCATAAATCTATTCACATAATATATTCTGATTATAATTTCACGTTATAATATATTCTTCAACAAATTAATGTAATAGAATATAAATTTTATTTAGATCAGAATAAAAAAATCAATATTAGAGTAATTATATTAAGCTTTTATAATTGATTTTATGATACAGATATTAATTTTTATTACTCACAAATTATCTATCGAATTTCAAATAATATAATCAAATTCCAATTACTTTGTTTTATTACTGCAGATAAAATTCCTTTAGTAATCATATAGAGTCCTGTGACTATAATTATGAAAGAATTATTGATAATTCGATTAATCATACTCCTATTAATATTACAGTATGAGATGAAAGAGTTGTCACATATTTCATAAATTTCATAATAATTAATATGCAATAAACGAATACGCTATTAAAAGTTAGAGATATTCCCTGAATGTTCATCCTTAGTTAGTCTGAACATTCTGAATGTTTATCCTTAGGTAGTATGGGGGGGGAATATGAAAATGTTTATCCTTATTTAGTCTGAGCATCCTGAATGTTTATCCTTAGTGAATTTGAGTCTCAACATCCTGAATGTTTATCTTTAGTGAATTTGAATCTCAACATCCTGAATGTTTATCCTTAGTGAATTTGAGTCTCAACATCCTGAATGTTTATCCTTATTTAGTCTGAACATCCTGAATGTTTATCCTTATTTAGTCTGAACATCCTGAATGTTTATCCTTATTTAGTCTGAATCTGAACATCATGATTGTTTATTGTTAGGTAGTATGAGGGTGAATATGAAAATTTTTATCCTTATTTAGTCTGATCATCCTGAATGTTTATCCTTAGTGAACTTGAGTCTGAACATCCTGAATGTTTATCCTTAATTAGTCTGAACATCCTGAACGTTTATCCTTAATTAGTCTGAACAACCTGAATGTTTATCCTTATTTAGTCTGAGCATCCTGAATGTTTATCCTTATTTAGTCTGAACATCCTGAATTTTTATCCTTATTTAGTCTGAACATCCTGAATGTTTATCCTTAATTAGTCTGAATATTCTGAACGTTTATCCTTATTTAGTCTGAAACATCCTGAATGTTTATTCTTATTTAGTCTGAGTCTCAACATCCTGAATGTTTATCCTTATTTTGTCTGAACATCCTGAATGTTTATCCTTATTTAGTCTGAACATCCTGAATGTTTATCCTTATTTAGTCTGAATCTGAACATCATGAATGTTTATTGTTAGGTAGTATGAGGGTGAATATGAAAATTTTTATCCTTATTTAGTCTGAGCATCCTGAATGTTTATCCTTAGTGAACTTGAGTTTGAACATCCTGGATGTTTTATCCTTAATTAATCTGAACATCCTGAATGTTTATTTTTAGTTAGTCTGAGGCTGAACATCCTGAATGTTTATCCTTAGTCTGAACATCCTGGATGTTTATCCTTAATTAGTCTGAACATCCTGAATGTTTATCCTTATTTAGTCTGAACAGCCTGAATGTTTATCCTTATTTAGTCTGAATCTGAACATCATGAATGTTTATTGTTAGGTAGTATGAGGGTGAATATGAAAATTTTTATCCTTATTTAGTCTGATCATCCTGAATGTTTATCCTTAGTGAACTTGAGTCTGAACATCCTGGAATGTTTATCCTTAATTAGTCTGAACATCCTGAACGTTTATCCTTAATTAGTCTGAACAGCCTGAATGTTTATTCTTATTTAGTCTGAGCATCCTGAATGTTTATCCTTATTTAGTCTGAACATCCTGAATTTTTAGCCTTATTTAGTCTGAACATCCTGATTGTTTATCCTTAATTAGTCTGAATATTCTGAACGTTTATCCTTATTTAGTCTGAACATCCTGAATGTTTATTCTTATTTAGTCTGAGTCTCAACATCCTGAATGTTTATCCTTATTTTGTCTGAACATCCTGAATGTTTATCCTTATTTAGTCTGAACATCCTGAATGTTTATCCTTATTTAGTCTGAATCTGAACATCATGAATGTTTATTGTTAGGTAGTATGAGGGTGAATATGAAAATTTTTATCCTTATTTAGTCTGAGCATCCTGAATGTTTATCCTTAGTGAACTTGAGTTTGAACATCCTGGATGTTTATCCTTATTTTGTCTGAACATCCTGAATGTTTATCCTTATTTTGTCTGAACATCCTGAATGTTTATCCTTATTTTGTCTGAACATCCTGAATGTTTATCCTTATTTTGTCTGAACATCCTGAATGTTTATTCTTATTTAGTCTGAACATCCTGAATGTTTATTCTTATTTAGTCTGAACATCCTGAATGTTTATCCTTATTAGTCTGAATCTGAACATCATGAATGTTTATTCTTAGGTAGTATGAGTGTGAATATGAAAATGTTTATC
>NC_090737.1:132533427-132535927 GCF_036898095.1 Palaemon carinicauda
AATCTCAAGTTTGCATGCGAGATGGTGCGTGCTGAAGCCTTTTTTTAGGAACTTTAGAAATTTGAAGATTTTGCAACCACTTTAGAACTAAGGATCTTTAGGTAAGGATATAATCTAGGACATATTAACACTGTCAGGTTCTCGGTTACCCCTGCCAGTAATGGGAAAACCTGACTGAATGAGCTACTGAATTCTGACGGATTAATGTTGGTTTTTTCCATTTTTGGCGTAAATTAAATTCAAACTGGGTTGTTTTTGGAAACCAGTGTTTTCTCAAATTTAAAGTTTGAAAATTTTTCTCCATTGCGGTCCCAGTCTTACTGGATGTAAAAAAAATTCTTTAATCTTGTGTTTTTGTCATATCTTTGTCTATGTACTTTATATAATGGTTCAAACGATCTAATTCAATTGTATATCTTCTAAAGTAATTTAGATCTAGTATCATTTAAGTTTTTTTTAAATTCGCCTTTGTTTCGATGTTAATTGTTTTTTCTTAAGGCTAATATGAATCTGCGCAGCAATAGTATCCTTTCTGAGAGACTGTATTGTAATGAAACTGTCCTGAAACTGTCCTTTCTCCTGTATAAAGTATGTTTCAACTAATTTTAGAGAAATTTAAAATTTAATGTATTGACAATCATTCAGATACTGTGTTGCATGTTTTGGACGTTCCTTTATAAATCTTAGAATGGAGAGAATTCGGAGAGCTTTGTAGGTGTGATAATTCCTTCATTAACCTGTCCCCTAAATAAGGACTAGTTTTGTAATTCTAGGTTAGACAGCGAGCCCAGCATTAAACTTGGCTAATCCGAAAGTTGAAACGAGTAGGAAGCCTCTTCCCAAATAAGTATCAAAATTAAGGAACCGAAGTACAGAGTAACCTTTAAATAAGAATTACTAGTACTTTTAGATGTAAGCCTTTCGGAAGCTCATGATTGCCATTTTACAAGTGAAGTCAAATAAAAAAAATTCTAACCAATCTCTAGTTTTGATTCCTTTGTATATATTGGATAAAAAACTCTACCAAAGAACTTGACTCGTGATATCAATCGGTTTGATTCCTTTTGTGTATATTGGACCATGGTATATATTGGACCAAAGAACTCTACCTCATAAATGTCACAAGGCCAAATATCCTAATCCTTTGTTGGCACCAACTAGTTTCCAGTAGGTTGGAACAATGGCTAAAGGTCCATTCTGACGTCTTCAACAATTCTCCCCTCCAAACTAAACATAACGCTAGGTAAATTTTGAAAAGTTACCTCAATGAATGCCCCTTATTTTGTGCCATGTTTTGTATAGAAAAAATCTTTGAACTAGTTTGAATAATGGCTCCAGGTCCGCACCAGACCCCTTTCAGTTATCTTTGCACGGCTATTCCGTGCACCAAACTAAAAAAAACTTTCCAAATTTTTAACATTTAGATGATTAAACTTCATTTAATGTGACATTGTGTAAAAAATCATTTTGAGAAATTAACACTTGTCCATTGTAAAATTCTTTAGCAAGTAAACTATAAGTAGATACTGTTCAGTTCCATTGAAGTGAAGAAGGCTACAGTAATTTACTAGATTTTTCCTGAGCGGTATCGTAAGATTACAAAAACAAAACAGGTGGTCGGGAAGCTTGACTAAATTTTCTTTTGAAGGATTGAATTGTAATCTACGGCCAGTAGTACCCGAAGGATCAGGATGGTGAGGTTGAAGGCACTAAAGAGATCAATGAGTTATGAGCGGGAATCGAACCCCAGTCTGGCGATCACTAGGCAGATTTTTTTAATAGGCCTCCACATGCCTTGCACTGAATGACCACATAGGTGCACAACTAAAACCTATAACTAGTAACTTTATATCTGGAAGCTCGCTGCGTAGGTGAAGTGGCATTGTTTGCCCAGGATTAAGAATTCATTTTATAATATTTGGCAACAGCATTGGGATAGTTTGGTTGAAAATAAGATGCGAGAGGTAACGAATGTTACACCCTGGAAGTATGACATGATGCCCCGAAAGTGGGAGAAGAGGATTTGTCGTCTTCACACGGTTGACACATGAATATTTGCTTACTGGCCAATACCAGCCATATTGCGACGCCTGTTTGGTACCCTTGACAGTGAGGCAATTGTTGACCGAATGCCCTATGCATGGTGGTGAAAGAAATAATCTGAGGCTCAAGGTGGGGATGGTAGGTTCATCTTTGCAAGGATTCTTGGACATGATGTGTCTTGCTATGCTAGAGGTATTTTTAACTTTAGTAGCAGGTCTTCTGGAAGCTATTTGACTTTTAAAATAACATGTTTGTGGTTTCAATTGAATGTTATTTTTATTTAAAATAAATGATATCGGCGTTAATAACCTTGGATGTCAGGACACCTCAAATTAATCGATCATATCTATGAACAGTGGCATAGTGGATTTCAGGGAAGGTCTTCATTTGTCCCTCCCTGTCATGTCTGAGAGTCTAAAGAGGGCCACTCGGATGGCATTTTGAGTGAGTTACAAGC
>NC_090737.1:132540927-132558427 GCF_036898095.1 Palaemon carinicauda
TCTCCTAAATGCTACAGGAACTCTATACTTACTGTATCTAATGATAATTGCTACAGGAACTGTACTTACTGTATCTCATGATAAATGCTACAGGAACTGTATAATTACTGTATCTCATGATAAATGCTACTGGAACTGTATAATTACTGTATCTCATGATAAATGCTACTGGAACTGTATAATTACTGTATCTCATGATAAATGCTACTGGAACTGTATACTTACTGTATCTCATGATAAAGGCTACAGAAACTGTATACTTACTGTATGTCATGATAAATGCTACAGGAACTGTATACTTACTGTATCTCATGATAAATGTTACAGAAACTGTATACATACTGTATCTCATAATAAATGCTACAGAAACTGTATACCTACTGTATCTCATGATAAATGCTACAGGAACTGTATACTGTATCTCATGATAAATGCTACAGGAACTGTATACTTTATCTCATAAATGCTACAGGAACTGTATACTTTATCTCATAAATGCTACAGGAACTGTATACTTTATCTCATAAATGCTACAGGAACTGTATATTTACTTATCTCTTAAATGCTACTGGAACTGTGTACTTTTATCTCATAAATGCTACTGGAACTGTGTACTTTTATCTCATAAATGCTACAGGAACTATATATATCTCATAAATGCTACAGGAACTGTGTACTTAATTTATATTAAGATTTCTAACATCAATGTTAAGTTAACAATTAAATTAATATCATGCAATGACTGCATTCACACTGTATCTCAAAACTTACTGATTAGGTAACTATTGAATATAGTTTTTCTTAATTCCAGGTTAATCCAATAAGATTCTGCTCATACAACACAACTACTTCGTAGTGAACTGAGACGTTACAGCTGCAAAATGCCGTTGGCTTCTTCTTGGTATCTTAAAGAGCTGCTTTCTAATGGAAGGATCTATCGTGCAAGGCTGTGCGGGACCTGTGGAAATGGCGTTTTTATTTCAGATCGCATTTTTGCATTTGCTAGTCTTGTGTTGTTGGAGACTTTGTAAGGTCATGGTAATGGAAGATAAAGTGCGGGGGGTGAACCGGAATACTTGATATGTAAAATATTGGTTTGGTAATCTATATGTACAGTGTATTTAGTTTCTTAGCGGGGAGGGGGAGATAATCTATTAGTCTTGATTTATCAAACAATGTTTATTTAAAACATTCTTAAAATTGTTGTTAGGTTCGGTGTCATCATTACCAGATTACGAGCAATAATTTTATTTTGACCATGGCAATACCAGCGATAAATTTATTTTGACCATGGCAATACGAGCGGTAACTTTATTTTGCGATGATTTTATTTTGGCAATGGCAATACGAGCGGTAACTTTATTTTGACGATGGCAAAATTTATACAGTTGAATGTCTCGACATCCTACTGCAAATTTCTTTTGCCTGAACATTATAATTTTTCCTATAAGGATGGGGGTCATTTGCAATATTATATTTTAGATAGTACTATTAATTCAGCCTTTTACCAAATTGAGTGTTATGTAATTATTGAGGATAAACTGAATTTTTACAAAATAAGAATTTTAATTTGTAATAAAAGTTCTATTAACTGGTTATAGAATTTAAGGTAAACTAAATTTATATAGATTTAGTTTATTCTAGAATAGTAATAATACCTTTTAAGAATTTAGAATATTAATGTCAATAGTTCTGTTTCCCGCTTATAGAATATAAGGCAAACCTTATTTATAGATTTCGTTTCTTCTAAAATAGAATAGTTCCTCTTATAAATGTAGAATGTTAATCTGTAATAGTTCTCTCCCGGTTACAGAATATAAGATAAACCATATTTATATAAAAGTGGTTTCTTCCAGAATAAAGCAATAGTACCTTTTATGAATTTAGAACGTTAATCTGCTATGAAAGTTCTGTTTCCCAGTTATAGAAATTAAGGTGAACCATATTTTAGTTTTGGTTTTATCCAGAATACAATAGTACCTCTTATGAATTTAGAATGTTAATCTGTAATGAAAGTTCTATTCCCCAGTTTATAGAATATAAGGTAAACAATGTTTATATAGATTTGGTTTCTGCAGAATACATATAGTATTTTTTAAGAATTTCGAATGTTAATCTGCAATAGTTCTTTCCCGGTTATAGAATTTAAGGTAAACCATATTTATATAGATTTAGTTTCTTCCAGAATACAGCAATAGTACCTCTTATAAATTTAGAATGTTCATCTGTTATAGTTCTTTCCCGGTTATAGAATATAAGGTAAACCATATTTATATAGATTTAGTTTCTTCCAGAATACAGTAATAGTTCCTTTCATGAATTTAGAATGTTAAACTGTAATGAAAGTTAGATTTCCCGGTTATATATTATAAGGTAAACCATATTTATATAGTTTTGGTTTTATTCAGAATACAATAGTACCTTTTATAAACTTAGAATGTAATCTGTTAGTTCTACAGTATATCCCGGTTATGATATATAAAGGAAACCGTACTTGAATGGATTTGGTTTCTAACGGAATACAGCAATAGTACCTCTTATGAATTTAGAATGTTGATCTGTAATGAAAGTTCTATTCCCAGTTTATAGAATAAAAGGTAAACAATGTTTACGTAGATTTGGTTTCTTCCAGAATACAGCAATAGTACCTTTTATAAATTTACAATGTTAATCTGCAATAGTTCTTCCCCGGTTATAGAATATAAGGTAAACCTTATTTATATAAATTTGGTTTCTTCCAGAATACAGCAATAGTACCCTTTATGAATTTAGAATGTTAATCTGTAATAGTTCTTTCCCGGTTATAGAATTTAAGGTAAACCATATTTTTATACATTAGTTTCTAACAGAATACAGCTATATTACCTTTAACAAATTTAGAACGTTAAAATGCAATAGTTCTTAACCCGGTTATAGAATTTAAGGTAAACAATGTTTATAGATTTGGATTCTTCCCGAATACAGCAATAGTACCTCTTATAAATCTAGAATGTTAATCTGCAATAGTTCTTTCCCGGTTATAGAATTTAAGGTAAACCATGTTTATATAGATTTGGTTTCCTTCAGAATACAACAATAGTATCTCTTATAAATCTAGAATGTTAATCTGTAATGAAAGTTCTGTTTCCCAATTATAGAATATAAGGTGAACCATATTTATATAGTTTTGGTTTTATCCAGAATACAATAGTACCTTTTATAAACTTAGAATGTTAATCTGTATTAGTTCTATATCTCGGTTATGATATATTAAGGAAACCATATTTATATGGATTTGGTTTCTAACTGAATACAGCATTAGTACCTATTATGAATTTAGAATATTAATCTGCAATAGTTCTTTCCCGGTTATAGAATTAAGGTAAACCATATTTATATAGATTTGGTTTCTAACAGAATGCAGTAATAGTACCTTTTATAAACTTAGAATGTTAATCTGTAATAGTTATATTTCCCAGTTATAGAATATAAGGTCAACCATATTTATATAGATTTGGTCTTCTAACAGAATACAGCAATAGTACTTTTATAAAATTTAGGATGTTAATCTGCTATGATAGGTATATTTTCGGTTATAGAATACCAGGTAAACCATGTTTATATATATATATATATATATATATATATATATATATATATATATATATAATCTATTTATATATATATCTGGTTTCTAACAGAATAAAACAGTAGTACCTTGAAAATTTAGAATATTAATCTGTAATGGTTTCCCAGTTATAGAATATAAGGTAAACTATGTTTATATAGATTTGGTTTCTTCCAGAATACAGCAATAGTACCTTCTTAAAAATTTAGAATGTTAATCTGTAATGAAAATTCTATTTCCTGGTTATAGAATATAAGGTAAGCCATTTTTATGTATAGTTTCTAGCAGAATAAATCAATAGTACCTGTTATAAATTTAGAATGTTAATATGTAATGAAAGTTGTATTTCCCGGTTATAGTATGTGAGGTAAACCATATTTAGATTTGGTTTCTTCCAGAATACAACAATAGTACCTTAAATGAATTTAGAATGTTAATCTGTAATGAAAGTTGTATTTCCCGGTTATAGAATATAAAGTAAACCATATTTAGATTTGGTTTCTTTCATAATACAGCAATAGTACCTTTTATTAATTTAGAATGTCAATCTGTGATAGTTCTATTTTCCGATTATAGAATATTATAAGGTAAACATTATTCATATAGAATTGGTTTCTAACAATACAGCAATAGTACCTCGTAAATTTAGAATTTTAATCTGTAATAATAGTTCTGTTTCCGGGTTATAGAATATCGGGTAAACTATATTTATATAGATCTAGTTTCTTCCAGAATACAGCAAAAGTACCTCATAAATATAGAATGTTAATATGTAAAGTTATATTTCCCGGTTATAGAACATAAGGTAAAACATTCTTGTATAGATTTGGTTTGTCGGTATACAGGGATAGTAATTGTATAATTTTAGAATATTTACTTATAAGGATGGAACTATTTCCCTGTTATGAAATTATTGAAGATTTGAAGTTTTTCAGATTAGTTAAGGGAATATGCACTTAATAAGAACATTCACTTAATGCTGAAATAATTATGGCTTCACACATGATCTCAAATGGTACATTTGGATAATGTACTAAACACAACTTGACTCTTTCGACAAAATGTGGCTTTATCTGAAAGTTAAAATTAGTAGGAAGCTGCTATTGTGTGCAATTAATCTCCAATGCCTTGATGTAATTAAGGTTTATATTGAAAGTTTGCTTTTAAATCCAGCTATGTAGTCTTCTAGCAGTTCATAACTTTTAATGAATATTTTTAGTCTAAAGACGTAGGTTAAACCTAGATATTGTAAACTAGCTGTGTTTTTTTTTTATATTCAAACATGTTTTACTTGACATTAAGCTTTGCTTAAAATGTATTATACTTTGTTACACTACTAAATTTTGACTAGAGTAACCATCTTGTAATGTGTATCAATAAAGAATTATGGTTATAGAGGTTTTTATCAGCTGATGATTGACAGTATGTAGAAGAGTATGGCACAAGTTTTGATATGTTTATGAAGGGGAAAACAAATTTCAATTTGATATTAAGATTCAGTAAGCTAATAATTTTTCGTATCTAAAAGTATTTCAACCTGATTCACTGGCAATGTTTGTATTGAAAGATATAGATAACAGGAACTACCGAATTGCTGCTAAAGGTCTGCATTTAATTTCCTATAGTTATAATGGCTTTTACATGGCAGTATTTAAGGAAGGTAAAAAAAAAAAAAGAATCTCTCTGGCCTCGTATGCCAAGACAGTTTTGCAGAGTAGTTTATTTTTCTCAAGTTTTAAATGTTTACATTTTTAATAATTAAGAACTTACTGCAAAGTAAAAAATGTGAAAAATATCCTGTAGTTGCATATCGCCTAGTTATAAACTTAGAGAAGGTAAAAGTGGTAGAAAGTTGAAATTATCATAACTACACAATTTTACTTTGAAATAACCAGGGCATTTCTTTAACACTTTGAAGTTTTATTAGGGGATATCACAAAAAATCAAATCAATTATTCGCGAAATTTTTGCGCTCAGATTCTGACACTAGGTATTCGGTAACTAGTCTTGGTAAGAGATGAAGCTTACCAATCGTGTAAAATGCTAATACCTGTGGAAGTGGATTTTTCTGTATGAACGAACAATTAAAATCTATACAATACTTAGATTTATATTGAAGGTTCGTTTAGACCACAGAAATCTAGGGTATTAACAAAGAAACTAATGATTTAAGCATTAACTCCAGGTGTCGCAAAACTACCTCCTAAAAATTTCTAAAGTTCAAGATGAAGTAGCCGAAGACTGCTAAAATGTTTGGATAATTGGTTAAACTAATGAGGAACCTATACTTTAATCGGAGAATTTCAGTTAAATATACTGTTCTAGGCCATATTTCGGTAAAATACAGGCTACTGTAATTGTTACCTTCACTTAATTACCTTCTACGGGTTGGTAAAATATATCTGATTTTAAATCTAAAAATCTTGGAATACATGTTGCCAGACATTTAGTTTTTTTAATGCAAATATTTAATTGTAGGTATGTGAACAAAGTTACATTAAGTTATTCTATGGATAATCGAGTAGTTAATAAGTGCGTGAAAACTTTTCTGTTCCTGCTATATAAAAATGGTCCATTACTGCAATATGAAGCAATTTATTTGAAGTGGGAACTTGCGCAAGTTGACTCTCCTAATGGTGGAATACGAATTTTTGTCCTATTACAGATGGCTTCAACCTATTGGAACCTAAATATGTTTACTGTAGGCTCCAGATCCTTTAAATATTCGGCCCTGAGACTATATAATAAGCTCCCACGAAACATTCGAATGATTGAAAAAATTAAGGCTTTAAAGAGGAAACTGAAGACAGACTTATTTCATGAGTCTTTTGACAGTGACGATTTAACAGTAAACGAACAATACGCGATATGAAACTTTAAATACTCTAAATATAAGGTAAGATAACAGCAGAGGTCCTGTAGAGAGTGGGGTTCCCTTGCTGTATGGGACTGGAAAAGCAGCTATCAAATTTAAGTGTCATATGATGTATCTTGGTAGTGAATATGTGCAGAATTTATATACTTGAAATTTTGCAGTAAAATTACGGTAAAAATTCTGGAATAAATGTTGCCAGGCATATACAGTTTTAAAAACTGATGTTTTGACGTAAAGGAGTCTCGTTATCACCAACCGTAGAAGATAAGTAAGGTAAAAATTATGGTCGCCTGTATTTTACTGAAATACGACTGAGAACCGTATAATTTTACGGAGAATTTCAGATTAAAATCAAAAGATATTTCAAAGTGTAGTGCTGATATCTACTAAGCGAACAAAGCTGATTATTAGGACCATAATTCTAATATTTTGTTCCCTTAAGTATTGGAACAAAATCTCCCATGGAAACTGTTTGCATATTTAAGCTCTGTAGAGAGCTAGTTCTCAACATATATATGTCGGCTATACTACCCCATGCATGACCTAAAAGCCCTGTCCACACGATCGAGCATGCCCGAAGGGAAAACAGTGATACCAAGCCACAATAGTTTGTGAAAATGAGGGTTGATGACGTCAGAAGTGGAAAACTAAATACGACTATCTGGCAACTGCATTATTCCAGATCCTTGTCTGTGGTTTTCCCGCTTCTGACGTCAGTAACCCTCATTCTTACTAACTATTGTGGTCTGATATCACTGTTTGCCCGTCGGGCATGCTCGATTGTGTGGACAGGGCTTAAATTTTATCTTGATGTATCAGCAAAAGTTATTTGGACAGTATTCGGTCTGAGTGCAAGTGGTTCATTCTATTATGGTTGTAGTACTATTAAAATGAAAGATCAGAATTAGTGTAACTTTAAACAATCTAAAATAGTACTTTAAGAACCAGTCTGTTAAATTTATCAACAAAAGGAGAGTCCTCAGCAACTTGTATACTTTAATCATAACCAATTTTACTTATAGTTATCAAGACAAATGTTCATGTTTTGGAGGGATATTTAGTTATTTGAAGCTGATCCATCATAAAGGAAGGCAATAAATCAGACAAGTTATTCCAAAACTTATAATTTATTTCAGGAAAACTATAAAACCAGTTACTTATTGCGAATAAAAAGTCTGTTTTTAAAAGTCTCCTCTTTGTCTCCAAAGATTTATTGCCTCTTGGGTAAGTTCTCCAAATTACCAATTAGCTAAGGCAACTGTCAATATAGACTGAACTAATGAATCTCTTTAGTCAATTCGCTATGAGTGATAAGAATCGGTGATATTCGTCCTCTTACGCATATTTCTAAAATAACTTCATGAGATAAATTAGTTTTAGTTATGCCTCAAATTATAAAAAATCTAATAAGGAGCAGATACTAAGCTGAGTTTTAGGGAATAAAGAGAACATGATGATGTTTGATTTCGGAAAAAATATCGTTCACATGCAATCTATGATATTTGGCTCAATGATATTTCTCTTTTTCCTGAGGCTCCACAATTACCAAAAGGTAACCCAAAATACAATTCCTCTATTAGAATTTAATTATGTAAAAATTAATAGAGATTTCTATAAATTTATTAATTCTTTGAAAGATTAAGCATTAATCTTGTATAGTATTAAATCAAATGAATGTCAGCGAACTGATATTGAAAATAAGTTAAGTTTAACAGGTATTCATAAAAAAAGTGAATGACAATTTATAGCCAACCTACTACCTGTACTGTATATACAGTATATATACAGTATATATATCATCATCATCAGCTGTTACTTGTCCACTGTATCATCATCATAATCATCAGTTGTTACTTGTCCACATGTATCATCATCACCAGCTGTTACTTGTCATCTGTATCATCATCATCAGCTGTTACTTGTCCACTGCAGAACAGAGGTCTCGGACATGTCCTTCCACTTATGTCTGTTTATGGTCTTTCTATATAAATAGATAAATTTTGATATACAGTATATATATATATATATATATATATATATGCATATATATATATATATATATATATATATATATGCATATATATATATATATATATATATAAATGTATATATATATATATATATATATATATATATATATATATATATATATATATATATATATATATATATATATATATATATATATATATTATATATATAATGTATACACAGTATACCATCTCTCTCTCTCTCTCTCTCTCTCTCTCTCTCTCTCTCTCTCTCTCTCTCTCTCTCTCTCTCTCTCTCCAGCCCTAATACCTCTGGCATTAAGAGAAAAGCTTATAAGTCAAGTACATAAAAACGTTTAGAACCAAGACATTAATCAAGATTCAATAAATATTAAACTTATCAAACTTGACCCGGAGATGCACAAAGACACCATTATCTTTATAGAGAGAATTTATAATGAGTCGAGTCAGAAGGAATTTTGTGAAGTTATTTATAATGCATCTCTGTACTCTGCTTCCTCTTAAGGTCATTAATTCAAATCTTGGCTATCAGTGGAGTATTTTTTTTCAGGGAGTATTTTACTGCTTTAATAATGCATGGATTTTATTAGCATTAGGTGACGTAGTAAAGGTTATTATAAGAATATCTAATATGCTTATAAGACTCACATATACTGTATATATATATATATATATATATATATATATATATATATATATATATATATATATATATATTATGTATATATATATATATGTATATATATATATATATATATATATAGATTCAGTATATATATATATATATATATATACATACATATATATATGTATATATATGTATATATATGTATATATATATATCCCATGATATTGATCTCTTTATTTTATATCCTCTCCAAAAGATGCCTATAATCAAATAATAAAAAATGTGTGAACCAGTTTCATATTTCGTTCAGAAAAAAAATTATATTTTACGAAATTTCTTTCATGTTTATGACGTCTGAAAAAAAGATATTTTGCTTATTAATCATAAGTAATCATAAGTAACAGAGTATTGCCCTTCTTGATAGATAACTTATATGCATTTCGAACGACCATCTTTATTATTTAAAGTAAGCAATTAGCAAAACATTAAGAAAATAATTTTTGATTTAAATTTATAACTCATTAAAAAGAATGATGTTCTTATATCTACAAGAACTGAACAATTTGCATATGAAAAGATACATAAGATTGGACATTAAATTATCATAAGTGTAAATTATTAATTTCTTAATTGAGGATAGAGTAGTTCATTAAATATTATTTTATATAGTTTGAAATATTAGGATAAAAAAAGTTTAGTATCCAACACCTGAAAAAAGAGGAGGTATAATTTCTATTTGTTTGTAAAAGAGGTGTAATTTCCTTAGCTAATTAGATAATTTTTATATTCCATTATTGTAAAAGTGGTGTTTTAATGAACGCGTATTTAAATAAAGTATAAAAAGATTATCTCTCTCTCTCTCTCTCTCTCTCTCTCTCTCTCTCTCTCTCTCTCTCTCTCTCCAATGGTAACGTATTTAAAAACGTGAAATCATTATTCTCTCTCTCTCTCTCTCTCTCTCTCTCTCTCTCTCTCTCTCTCTCTCTCTCTCTCTCTCCGCAATGAAAACGTATTTAAAAAGCATAAAATTATTACGCACTCTCTCTCTCTCTCTCTCTCTCTCTCTCTCTCTCTCTCTCTCTTCTTCTTCTTCTTCTTCTTCTTCTTCTTCTTCTTCTTCTTCTTTCGTTATCTGCATTTGGTTGTAATTGGTTTCCAAAACGCAAATTCATTCAGATTTTTTTTCTAAAAAAAAGGAAAAAAAAATAAATAAATAAATAAAAAAAGATAAAAAAAAGTAAAAGTAAATCAATTTTGTTGAGATATCTGGTCTTCAAGATAAACTTTATTTATAATTTATTCTTAAATCCAATAACTTTAAACATTTAGAAATGAAAGTTCACCTTAATTTATTTTCAAATCTAGTTATTAAAACAATTCTTTATTTTGAATGTATATATTGCATATATATATTCTGCGTTCATAAATCATAATCGTTTAATGTATTAGGTACTGAAGCTTACTGACATCCATTATATTTTTGACTTTGATGATATAATCAATTTATTGAAATAATTATTGAAAAGAAAAGAATAGAGTTACCTAATCAGTAACCTACTTGTGCTTCCATCTGTTGGATGGTTTAAAGACTAATGTCAAAGGTAATAGACACTTTGCTTTCCAGATTTCATGAATAAAATTCGTTTTCTTCGTAACCTGCATTATCTCTAGCGAAGCTGGTCTACAAAATTAAAAGGATAAACAGTATCTTTTAGTTTTCTATAAAGATGGGACGATCGAAGTTTAAACGTGTAAGGGGAAAATTGACTATCTAGATTTCAGGATCATATCCTGGTGAGTTTGTTTATATCTTAATGTTTATTGATAGGTGTTGGACTTTTAATTAATGTTTATTGGTAGGCTGTTTTCTCAATTTTACTTTGTGGTTGGCTGTCTTATTATTTGGCTATATATTGGTAATCTGTGGATTTCTATGAATCCCTATATTCTGGTACGCTGCAAGTTTTATTTTACTGTTTATTGGAAGGGCATGGTTTGCTTTTACGGTACATTGGTAGGCTGTAGTCAATAATACAAAGTGGTAGGTTGTGTATTTTATTGCTCCGTGGTAGCCCGTGCACTTGGATCAACTGCCGATCTGTATGATATGGTCTATTTTATCTTTGCTGTTTACCCTCTTACTCTTCAGGTAGCCTAAACCTTCTAAATTTCAGTAATTTGGGAATCATTATATTACTATCATACATTTTAAACATAAGAAATATTAGCCTCTATTTCAAACCTATTAGTATGTTCCTGGACTTTCAATCATGTCTAGGAACTTCGATTAATGCATAAGTGAGATTATAGAATAGTGTTCATGCTCTTGAACATATCGTTATCTTTCTTATATCGTTATCTTTCTTATATCGTTATCTTTCTTATATCGTTATCTTTCTTATATCGTTATCTTTCTTATATAGTTATCTTTAATATACAAGTGTTGGGTATAGTTTCCTGAAAATACAACTCCATATTAAAAATGAAAGTTTCACAAGTATAAGAATGTGATATCTAGTTTTCATCAGGCTTGTTTTCTTGGCCCATTATCATACTGAACACACATTTGGTTTGGCCAATTCAACAATCTTTACAAATGCAGATGCTACTCTTTGCTGCAATACGGTTTCGTCAATGTAAATCTGAAGTTGCTGGAATCCCTTAATGGAGACCTAGATAAAATTAGTAAATGGTGATAACTATGGGGCATGTGGTTGAACCCTAACAAAACTCAAAAATATGATTAAGTAGAGGGCCGTAAATCTTAAACCATCGGATCTCTCCATTGATAAAGTTTCTTTAACTATACACTATACACCATTTAGGTGTGGCTCTTTTTTATTGCTATTTAGTCATTATTTTAGTTGACGATGTATTAATTAATTTTTGATTTCATTGCCCTTCTCCAATCTTTATTTGTTGGACGAAAACTTGTGGTAAACTTGTGGTCTCGTAATTTTCTTATTGATGATCTGAATTTGAAGCTCTAGTACAAGCACAATTGATGTTAGTTGACGATCCATTAATTAATCATTGATAATTTCATAGTCCCTTCTCTTTAGCTGCTGACTCGAATCTTGATTAGTTGGACGAGCACTTGTGGTCTTTTAAATTTCTTATTCCCGATTTGAATATGAAGCTCTAGTACAGGCACAACCACTTTATATATTAAGATGTTTCATAATAATTCTGACCTTGCTTTGCATTCAGATCTTCCCAAAGTGTACCCATCCTGGACGTAGTACTAGGTATATAGTTAGTTCTAACAGTTATTTCTTATATGGTTAAAATATTTCATAATAATTTTGACCATGCTTTGCATTCAGATCTTCCCAGTGTGTAGCCATCCTGGACCTAGTACTAGGTATGGAGCTAGTTCTAACAGTTATATTTTCTCTATAATCATCAACACTACATAGCATTCTGTAATTTTTGTTCCAGCTATAACCAGATGGAAACTTAGTTCAAACTTGCAGGTTGACGTTGAACTTGCTGATGTTAGTCTCTCTCTAATTTCTATATGGCAAATCTATCTTAACAATGTTACTGATCCAAGATATTTAGTTTTTATTACTTCACATACTTTTGTAATTCCTTAGACCATTTCCTGTCATCTTTTTCCCTATAAGGTCTCTTGGCCTTAAAGCATTTCTTTTCCATCCATGGTTGTAACAACTATTACAGTAGTAGTAATAACTCATGTTTTTTTTGTTTTTTTGCCAAATGGCTGTCATTGGTTGATATTCTTAGAACTTATTATAAGTCATGCTATGAGGCATATTTTTACAGAATATCACGTACGGGTAACCGATCTTATAAGATCATGCTAGAACTAAATCTTGGAAAAGTCATTTTAACTAAGACGGTGCAGTCTGTTCTTTAAAACTCTTGATAAGACAAAATATAAAGGTACGAAAATACATCCTTATTTTGTACTCGTACCCTCCATTAACTCTAAAAAGATACTTTTTACTACTGGTGATATTAGAATTTGTGTTGTGGTCGAAAATTTTTTGTATATTATGTGGATAAGATAGGGCCGACTAGTATGATTATAAAATTAGATTTCAAACTTTATTTTCAGTTAAATACTTTTTAGTAGAGTATATTTTAATCTTATGACTTTATTCTAAATTTTTTTAGGTTAAATAATTTTTCTTTTATTGCAGATTGTAGGCAGACCGAAGGAGACTGCTCAAGAATATAATGGGTTTTGTGCACTGCAGATTTGACTTGCCATATGAGGTTTTTTATAACTAGAAGAGTTTTTTTTTTTTCCTGCGACTTCAAATTAAAATTTTTAATCTAATATTTGATTTGTAGTTCTGTAACATTATAAAAGACAATATCTAGAGTGGAAATTTTGAAAGGTTCAAGTTTGAAGTAATTTTCTAAGACAAAAGCTAGCAATAAATATTTGATAGCTAGAATAAGTTTTTAATTAGCTCATCTCCTAGTTTTCTCATTGACTAGAAAAGTATTGCTGTGATGCTAGAATGTTTTCCTTTGCCATGGTCTTATAGCCTGTACAATAGGCAAATGCCTGTTTATTTAGACTACGTAATCTTTTCAAAGTTTCTAAAAAAAAAAAAAAAAAATCTTGACTCTCTAAAAATAGACAAGTTAAACTTGCACTTTATTTAATACTGAAGTTAATATTTTGTCGATATTCTTGTACTACATTGTTTTTTATGGTACTTCATTGACGAGTCACGACTTTGATTTAATCTGTCGTAATAAGACTGTACTATAGTAAGCCAATAAATGCATTATGTAGTGACGTAATTAAGTAATTTGATTTTCTCAGGAAGTTACATGTGAAGGCTTTCATGTTGAATTATACCCCTTGATACTGAAGATACGGCTATCTGAAACCCGCAGAGAGTAGGAAGTCCTATCGTTAATTATAAGTAGTTTTAATACTTGAATGTATAGAAAATTAGTATTTTGCAAGATAACTTGCTGAATGTTATGTCTTGCCATACAGTAAATTAGTTTTTATTAGTTTTTTTTTTATATAAGTTTAGTGTTATTTATATAAGTTTAGTGTTATAAGTTAACAGTACGAAAGTAAAGGGTCTGGATTATAAAGTAACTTTTTGACGAGTTCTAATACATGTGGTACTATACGGTAAGATAACTAGATCTAAATGGCATGTAACATAAAGTAAATAGTTTTACTATTTTGTGTCTTGGTAGCAAGTGCTGTAAGCTACAGTAAAAGAGTGAAGGATCTGGATTCTAAAGTATCTTTTAGACTAGTTCTAATACATGTGGTATTATATGGATGAAAATTCATCTATGGAACAGCTGTTTGGAGGTTGAAAGATTCATACCACGCTATAAGGATAAGTGTTCTTGGCAGCTAACTACTTTCAAAGTTGCCTAGTATTATTGTCTATATTTGGCAGAAAATTCATCTATGGAACAGCTGTTTGGAGGTTGAAAGATTCATACCACGCTATAAGGATAAATGTTCTTGGCAGCTAACTACTTTCAAAGTTGCCTAGTATTATTGTCTATATTTGGCAGAAAATTCATCTATGGAACAGCTGTTTGGAGGTTGAAAGATTCATACCACACTATAAGGATAAGTGTTCTTGGCAGCTAACTACTTTCAAAGTTGCCTAGTATTATGGTCTATATTTGACAGCTAAGTAATTCTTGCATGTGTTATTGAATTGTTAAGATGGTCTGGTAGAGATTTCCGAATACTTAGAAAAGTAGGATTAACACTTGATTGACATAATTGTATATATAATACATAACGTAGTTTTGAAAACTTTAAAAGAGAATAAGTCCTTATCGGAAAGTATAAATAAAATTTGAGTATTTTCTTAAGAGCGAATAGATGCATAATGTATTGGTGATAGTGGTCTGAAATGCATTCGTGATAGTGGTGTGAAATCTTCAGGGAGCAAGGGAATTTATCACCTTTTAGGATTAAAACTGTTACTGATTAAAGTTGTTACTAAGGTTCTTAATTTATTATATATCAGAGATTGGTACAATCACTTGTACAAAAAAAAATATAAAATCTTAAACCTTGTAGATTACGTATAGACTTGCCTTAAACGTTGGGTAAAATTTTAAGTTTTACTGAAATAGCTATGGTGTAAGATAGTTGCAAATATTTGCTATGTACTTATTTGCCAGAAAATTTTAATGATTTTATGTATGTTAGTAAAAAATGGAAATTTTGTTATCGCATGCTATAAATTGTAAGTTTTGTTAGTTTATCCAAAAATTAATTTTTGGAGACTTTTATTTACTCATGCTAAATAGCTTCAACAAATGTTAGTTGGCAGTGTTGTAATTAAAGTTTAATAAATTTATAATGTATCTCCAGATAAAATCGCAGCTTAGATAGATTGAATTAAAAGGACTTGTAGAATACCAATAAAAGAACTTCAAAACTGTATTGGTTTATTTCAAAACCTATCCTTTTAACTTTCAACACCTTTTGTACATGGGTATGTTAACTAAAAATCTGGGACCTTTAAAATTTTGCTGATACCTCCAAATGTAATCTCATTGTAGAGGTACAAATGCATAAGAAATTATTAAAGATGGTGAAAGTTGACTAACAGGACTTACTTAAGCCCTGTCCACACGATCGAGCATGCCCGACGGGCGAACAGTGATACCAGACCACAATAGTTAGTAAGAATGAGAGGGAAAAACTTTGAAAATCACATGATTCAGATGTCCTGGCTCATGCCTTGTACGAACTCCATTAGATAAGATCTCAATTTAGACATGGAACTGCTAATCCTTTAATTTAATTAATCTAGCTTTGTATTTGATTGTTAATTCCATAAATTTGGTACCAAGAAATTGAGGGTAACCCAAGATTAAAATCTTAAACTTATCTCATTAAGAAACTAAGTTAAATGATCACTAAGTTTAGTGATTAAAAGTGATTCTTTACAGTACTTAAGTAACTGTTACTCTCAACCACGCCAATTTCACTGTGATCACACATTATCGGTTATTCCTGAAACCCTTCTCCAGTAGTAATTCTCAACGGTACCTATGGGACAGCCAATTTCTCAGTGAAAAAGGCTGAATGTTATTCCGAAACTCCTGTAAATAAAACATATTGTATATGCTTATCATAACCAAATTCGAAGATTTTGCAAAAATTGTCTTCACCTGGGTTTGTTAGTGAAGAATTTTACACAAACTACTGTACTGAATTTGACCCTTTTTACCAGGCTTTGTAGTCATGTTGGGTATGACCCAAGGATGAATTTAACTTTTTTGATAAAACTACTGTACATCAAAGAAAGTATGCAGTGGAGTTAAGAGCAGCAAAGTAATACTGTTTTCCATGGGGAAGGCACGTTCAGCTCACAGTGCCCCTCTAGTTCTTTAATGTAAAGCACTTGAGCGTTTCAAGGGACTATATTTGGCCTTGTAATGGCAAACCGCCCATACTATAGACTAGATGCAGAAGGAAGGTTTTTAAATGTTACCATAGGGAGTAGTAAGCAGGATGGAATACTGTACCATCATTGCAAACGAAAGTAGTGTGATACACGACTTGACAAGATTGTTGACAATCTAGACCACTGTTAAACTTGTTTTTATCAAAGAGCAGCTGCCACAAATTAAATTGATGTAACTCAATTGGTACCAGTCGTACCTCCTTAATTCCTATTAGGTGAACATTAATTCCCTTCAACGAGTTGATGTGCTTGGAATTACAATAGATCCTTTCTCATATTAAAAGTAAAATAGTAAAGATTATGGTAACAACCGGCAGACTTCTCAAAAACCTCCCCGCAACCAACTTTGCAATCTACATACAGACGCTTCTATCCCGGTACACTTAATCAGTAAGGCTTTCGAATTTTGTTGCTCTAAGGTTATTTCCAGACTATTAACGAAGATTGAGAGAAATCTTTCCTCCACTCATAAGTATTAGGAGATCGGGGGTAGACCCTTCAATACACCTAACGTGGTTTACTGTAGGCGTTACTTGAGGGTCTTTGCCTAAGGCCCACCTACTTTGAAAAAAGTGTTACCAGATTAAGCAGTCCAAGGCAGACAGCAGGCACTGGCAGGCGAACGTATGGCTTGGGCCAGACGCCTAGTAGAGGGCAGAGTGCAATCACAGTTGCCAGACAATACTCAGACGCCCCCCATCCAGTGCCTCAACAATGGACACAGGCACTTCGATGGTTTTCCCGTTGTTTCTTCGTCTATGACTTTATCTACACTCTTGATAATCACCTACTTTACAAAATTGGTAACAGTGACTGCCCGCCGTGCATTTGCCTCTCGCCTGGAAGGGCTTAGTCTTAAGTGTTAGCCTTTAGCTAAAACATACTTTTTTTCCGTTTACCTGTGTAATCTTTTAAACTATATATGCA
>NC_090737.1:132568427-132570442 GCF_036898095.1 Palaemon carinicauda
ACTGTATACATACTGTATTTACATGTATATATTGTGTTCATACACACACAAATATATATATATATATATATACATATATATTTATACATATATATATATACGTACACACACATATATATGTGTATATATATATATATATATGTGTGTGTGTGTGTGTGTGTGTGTGTATATATATATACAGATATGTTTCTATAAAATAAAATCTCAAAACTATTCTACATTCATTCCAGTTCTATGGCTACCCTCATGCTTTTCAAATATCCCAGAGAATTCAGTCCATGAATTCCTAGAGCAATTTCATCCATTCTAACATTTCATATACCTTTATATACGTTTTATCACGAAATGTGTTATGAAATGTTCAGTTTTGGACCAACTTTATAATCAACATATTTGCCTTTCATGGAATTACTATCTGTTTCTCTTGCTTGTAGGTACACTCGGGTACACTATTCTATCTTATTTCTCTTCCTGTTTTTTTTTTATTATTATTATAGATTAAATGTCTAATTTAATTTTGTTACTGTTCATGCAATATTTTATTTTAATTGTTCATTCATTCTTTTGTAGTTTGTTTATTTCCTTCATTTCTTTCCTCACTAAGGTATTTTTCCCTATTGGAGGCCTGGTGCTTATAGCATCCTACTTTTCCAGCTTAGGTTTGTAGCTTAGTAATAATAATAATAATAATAATAATAATGATAATAATAATAATAATAATAGTTGGAGGTAAATGATTTGAATAGATAATATTTAGTGGGGTAATTTTAACATTAAATTAAAATATTTTTCTAGGTGTCGAAAGACACTATTTTATAGTTATTTACACATAATTAGCTTTAAGTTTTAACAAAATGAAGAGCATTGAATTAATATTACCTATATAAAAAAAAAACTGTTTATCCCAAATTGCTAAAAATTTGAGTTATACTGGTTTACTTTAAAAAATAAGACCAGCAAGATTGTTTGTAGTTCTCAGAATAGGGAAACTGACATTATTCAAAAATCCTACTTCAAAATTTTGAAATTATATTGCCAATTTTTAGCAAAAAACTTCATGTGTATTAATTTTCCCTTTTGTCCCAAAGATTTCCGCATCATAGATGCTCATATATCTGATTTCCATCTATTATGTCAATTCCCCTAACAGCCAAAGGCTGCTACGTCTTCTCATTTCTCATTCACATGACTGAACTTCTCCAGGAGAAACCTGTTAATTGTAATGGCAGCTTCACAGTACCCTGGATCTCTGGGGGTTATTGGGGTGTTGTGAGGGGGTGTTAATGTTAGGTTAAGGGGGGGGGGGGGGTACTTTCGTATCCCTCCTGCCTCATCCTTGTCATTTGGGTTCAAAATTTGAGTGACAAGTCGTCAACATCTTGCTATGTTTATTTACAGTACTGAATCTGTTTAAATATAGATTTTTTTTTTTTTTTAGTTTAAAGTGACATGCGTTTGGTGTTGCCACGTTTGATGTCGCTCTTGGTTTCAATGTGATGTTATATTTATGGATGTCCACTACCTGTAAGTTATTTCCTTTCTCTTTATCTTTCTCATTACCAGCGTTATATACCTGGTTCTCTTTTCAAAATTGGTAATGACTTAAAAACATAAAAATAGGAATGTATAAATATATATATATATATATATATATATATCCTTTCAAGATTGCTAATGACTTAGGAACATAAAAATAGAAATATATATATATGAATGCATGTATGTATATATATATATATATATAAAACCAGACACTAGCTCTTTATAATATAGGGGAGACAACCATTTCCAATTGTATCGAACTATATTACGCTATAAATTTTTCTTAGTGGTAATTTCAAAACGTATGCCTAAATGAGTACAATTTAATGTTATATTAAATGATAATTGCTTAAGTAATACTAAGCATAATAGAAACTTAAATGCAGTTTTAATCAATGCTTTTTCTTTCCTGATTCTCTTCAATATATTTCTCTGAATATTTACAAGCTTTTTTTTTTTTTTGCAAGATTTAG
>NC_090737.1:132573442-132578442 GCF_036898095.1 Palaemon carinicauda
AATCTTCCCTTGGGGAGTAGCAACGCCTTCCTTGCTTTGGTGCTCTGGAAGCTGGCAGGTATTATACTACTGCGCTGGCCCTTTCCCTTAGATCTCCCTTAGGCTAAGACAAAGTTCTTGGCTGCGGGTGATCTGTCACTAAAGCAAGGTTGGCAGGACCCTCTTGTCCCTTCCCCCTCTATCTCCGTAATGGCCTAGCCATTACTGTACTGTACCTTGCCGGCCGGCAGAGCTGGCCGGCAGGGGTATTACTGTACTGTATGTCATTCTACTTCTGGACCTAGTATAGGTTGGGATATGGAATTGACTAAGCCCATTGCCGGCCGGCAGAGATGTTGGACGGCAAGGGTCTTATGTTTTCGAGTGCTGCCCGGACCTCTCTTGGTCCCTCATCCATGGTCAAGGAAGCCTGAATTAAGTTTCTCCCCTTCCTTATATGCACTCTTTCGGTTGCCGGGCTTGGGGGGTTGTGTACACTCTTATCCCGGCATCCATTCTATTTTCTTCTAGTGCTGTACCTGTCCCGGCTGCCGGCCTATGAGGCCGGCTGCCGGCCTATGAGGCCGGCAGCCGGGCAGGTGTAGTCTTCTGGTTCTTTTGCTGCCGGCTGGCATCGGTCTTGTACCTTTGCCGGCCGGCTTATGTCAGTCCTTGTCTGCCGGTCACCAAGAGTGTGGCCGGCAGCTGGGTACTACCTTGTGTAGTTGCTGGCCGGCAATCATTGCCGGCCAACACTGGCTGTTGCTGGCCGGCAGCTGCTGCCGCCGGCACAGGCATTTGAACCAGAGGGCTGCTGCCCTATAGCTGTTAAGTAGTATACTTTAAAGCTAATTGTGGTGTGTGCCGGCCGGCAAAGGCAGGCCGGCACACATCCTCCTATACTGTACTAGTATTCCTCTGTATAGCATATACAGTAAGAAGAAAACTATAGTAAAAGTTTAGGTACAGCACTGTATCTTCTAACACTATTGTGTTTTCTTGCACGGCCCTTTGCTGTTGCCTTCAGACAAGAAGCAGAGTTCTTCCCTGTCTATTATCCCGGATTTTAAAATCATTGCCTAGGTGTGAGCTCCACCTGTTTCCTCTGGAAACTTTGCATTGGTTACTCTAGTAGAGATAAACCATTTTGATTTTATTATCTGGAAGGCTGCAGCAATGGGTTGTGAGGGAAACACAAGTGTGTGTCTTTAATTTCTGAATTGTTATGCTATACTATGCATATCCAGTGATACATAGTTCACTTGATACTCATGGAAATTTCTTCTCTTTACAGAAGGACACTCCGAAGTGGGGAAGTGCTTTCTGCAATGTCAGCAGCAAGAACCTCTGCGGACATGAGTTTTGTAGGAGACACGCAGCATACGCTGTCTCCAAGGATGATCTCCGGTATTGGGACCCTCAGGTATGTACTGTGTGCACTAACCTGATTAATGAGACATTTAAATAGCTAGGAAGAAGCTTCGTACCTGGGTAAGGGGCTTCCAAAAGTACACTTCTGGCCCTTATCTTCCAAGTGAGAAGATGAGGGCGTATCTTTTCCCTAAGGCATCAGCTGATGCAGTGATTCCCCAGCCTCAAGAGGAGATCCCCTAAGTTCAGATCCAGGTGGATGCTGAAGTCGCGGTCGCGATGCAAGACATCCAGCTAAATGACAGGATATCTGATGTGGACGGGTGTCAGGAGGAAGACCTCCTTGCAGAAGCCCAGGATGAAGTTCAAGCCCCTCTACATCGGCCGGTCTCCCAGTAGAGCTGGGACAGGCCCTCTCTTCTATTGTTGGAATAATCCAACAAATGCAGAAGGAGAATCAGGAGAAGGCGGCTGCAATGGAACTGCGAATGCAGTGCCTTGCAGAATCACATGGGCCCCAGAAAAGCTCAATGTGAAAGACCTTCCTTTGTGCTCGGATGCTAACCCATGGAGGTATGCTGAGCACATGTCGATGACGACTGGAAAGATCGTCATCTCGGATATGCTGGGCTCAGTTCCCCTGGAGGGTGGAATTCTGGCCCAGCAAGGCACCATATCCGGACTGTTATGTCCGGCTGAGGAAGGAACCAGCTTCAAAGGAGGAGGCAGAGCCGAAGGAGGTCATAGTGATGACCATGCTAAGGCTCAAGCTCTACTTTCATCTTCGATGAAAGAGAGGGGCTTCTCTAACTCAAAGGTAGCTGCATTGAATAGGAAGCTCCCTTCCTTTGTGTCCTCGCCTACTAGAGCCTTCCCCCTTTTACAGAAAGGGTTTCTGGCTGTACTAAAAGCAATCGAGGCCGGCAAGTCTTGCCCCTCCCTAGAGGAGTGTAAACCCTTGTCGCTGGCCCTGCCTATGGACCACAAAGATTGGAAGGACGTCCATCTTACGTTCTAAGTGGGAAAGTTGGAGGCTGATATTGCCGGACGTCAGTTCGGCAAGGACCTCCCTAAGCTGTCTGACTTTCTTTTGCGAAGTGAGTTCGATACAAAAGAAAGACTGACTGCCTCAATGTCTCTTCAGACTACTCTCGAGACGATGGCAAGTGACCCCAAGGTCCATGAAATGTTCATGGTAGTGGCCAAGCCTCATCTGGCCACAGTGACAAAGGACCTTTATGGCTTCGTCAAGGCAAGGAGAGCTTGTAGGGAGTTCGTGTTTACCTCGGCTACAGTGAGGCACGAGCTAAAGAAACTAATCTCCTCCAACATTTGGGGAAAAGACCTTTTTTCCCTACCGACTTGGTCAAAGAAGTTTTTGATAAAGCCACCTTGGAGAATAGAAACCTTCTCCAGAAGTGGGACCTGGCTATCAAAAGAAAGTCTTACCCGGATGAGGGTCCTCAACCAAAGAGGAAGACTATGAGGACTAGGCTACCGTCTCGGCCAGCCAAGCCTCTTAGACAGCAACAGCAACTGCAATTGCCATTGCCCCCAGTGCCCCATATCGTGGCACAAACCCCGACCACCTTTCAGTGGGTACCCCAGGCCGTGTCGACACAGTCCACGGCATTCACCCCAGCGTTCGAAGGGCAGTCTACTTCCTTCCGAGCAAAGCCTAGAGGAGCAGCCAGAGGCTCGTCTAGACGCCCCTCAAGGGGAAGGGGATTCAGGGGTGGTCGTGGTCAGGAAGGCAAGACCTCAGGACGGCAGTCCAAGTGAGGTGATACCGGTAGGAGGGAGACTTCTGAAATTTCGGGATCGGTGGACCTTCGATCCCTGGGCCCACAGCCTACTCAAGAATGGATTGGGCGGGAGCTGGTACAGCACTCCACCCCCGTACCTTCGGTTTTTCCAACACTCCACCCCCGTTATGGAGGAGTACGTTCAAGAACGGTTGGAGAAAAAGGGTGAAGCCCATCAATTTCTAAGGGAGGCTGTTTTGTGTTCCCAAGAAAGACTCGGAAAAGCTCAGAGTCATTCTGGACTTGTCGCCACTTAACAAGTTCATAGTGAATTGCAAATTCAAAATGCTAACACTGCAACACATAAGGACCTTACTGCCCAAGAGGGCATATTCCGTCTCTATAGACTTGTCAGATGCCTACTGGCACATTCCAATTAGCCATCAACTCTCCCCCTACCTAGGGTTCAGGCTACAGCGAAGACTATACGCCTTCGAAGCCATGCCATTCGGGCTAAACATAGCCCCAAGGATTTTTACGAAGCTTGCGAGCGTAGCTCTCAAACAATTTCGCCTAAAGGGAATTCAGGTAGTAGCCTACCTGGACGACTGGTTGGTGTGGGCAGCATCCGAGACAGAATGCTTGCAAGCTTCCAGTCAGTGATCCAGTTCCTAGAGTACCTAGGCTTCAAGATCAACAGAAAAAGTCTCGACTTTCTCCATCTCAAAAGTTCCAGTGGCTAAGATCCACTGGGACCTTTTGTCACACCGTTTCTCCACCCCAGCGAAGAAAAGGAAGGAGATAGCGGGTTCTGTCAAGAGACTTCAAGATTCCGAAAGGATATCAAGACACGAGCAGGAGAGAGTACTGCGCTCTCTCCAGTTTGCTTCGGTGACAGACCCAGTGCTAAGAGCACAGCTAAAGGATGCAATCGGAGTTTGAAGAAGTTATGCATCAAACGCGTGAAGAGATCTGAGAAGACCAGCCGCTTCGGCTAAGTACTCTTCTCAGGCCTTGGTCCCAAGCCAGACATCTAAAGAAGTCAGGTTCTTCTTCAGCCACCTCCCCCGTCGGTGACGATTCACTCAGACGCCTCAAAGGAGGGATGGGGAGGTCACTCTCATCGGAAAAAAGTCCAGGGGACTTGGTCCAGGCTATTCAAGACCTTTCTCATAAAACTTTCTAGAAGCTAGGGCAGTGCTCCTTACCTTAAAGAAAGTCTTCCCGCGTCATTCGTTCCACATAAAGTGGTAATAGACAGCGAGGTAGTTGTAAGATACTTGAATCCACAAGGATCGAGGTCACCACCTCTCAACCAGGTGATGTTGGCCGTCTTCCGATTGGCGGAAAAGAAGTGGTACCTGTCGGCAGTTCACCTTCAAGGAGTCCGCAATGTGACAGCGGACGCTCTATCCAGGTTCACACCGATAGAGTCGGAATGGTCCTTAGACGCAGGATCATTCTCCTTCATTCTGAATCAGTCCCAGAACTGCAGATAGACCTCTTTGCGACGAAAGACAACAAGAAGTTGCCCCTGTACGTGCCCCGTACGAGGACCCCTTAGCGGAAGCAGTGGACGCGATGTCCCTCGACTGGAACAGATGGTCCAAGATTTATCTGTTCCCTCCTCACAACCTTCTGTTGAGGGTCCTCAACAAACTGAGATCCTTCAAAGGGTAGCGGCAATAGTGGCCCACAAGTGGCCGAACAGCGTGTGGTTCCTCCTGGCATTGGAACTGTAGCTGAAGTTTGTACCACTACCAGATCCAGTTCTGACCCAGCGAGTCCAGAAGTCAACTGTCTGCGCTTCATTACAGAAAACCCGGACCCTGCAGTTCATGATTTTCTCTCCCTAGCGGTGAGAAAGCGTTTCGGGATTTCGAAAGCCAGTATAGACTTCATTGA
>NC_090737.1:132583442-132585942 GCF_036898095.1 Palaemon carinicauda
TCCATCAAATTCAGTCGCCTTCAGTCACGTTCCATCAAATTCAGTCGCCTTCAGTCGCCTTCAGTCGCCTTCAGTCACGTTCCATCAAATTCAGTCGCCTTCAGTCGCCTTCAGTCACGTTCCATCAAATTCAGTCGCCTTCAGTCGCCTTCCGTCACGTTCCATCCTTCCGTCACTTCCAGCCACCTTCCGTCACTTCCGGCCACCTTCCGTCACTTCCGGCCACCTTCCGTCACTTCCGGCCACCTTCCGTCACTTCCGGCCCCCTTCCGTCACCTTCGGCCCCCTTCCGTCACCTTCGGCCCCCTTCCGTCACCTCTGGCCACCTTCCGTCACCTCTGGCCACCTTCCGTCACCTCTGGCCACCTTCAGTCACCTCTGGCCACCTTCAGTCACGTTCAGTCGCCTTCCGTCACGTTCCATCAAATTCAGTCGCCTTCAGTCGCCTTCCGTCGCGTTCCATCAAATTCAGTCGCCTTCAGTCGCCTTCAGTCACGTTCCATCAAATTCAGTCGCCTTCAGTCGCCTTCAGTCACGTTCCATCAAATTCAGTCGCCTTCAGTCACGTTCCATCAAATTCAGTCGCCTTCAGTCGCCTTCAGTCACGTTCCATCAAATTCAGTCGCCTTCAGTCGCCTTCAGTCACGTTCCATCAAATTCAGTCACCTTCAGTCACGTTCCATCAAATTCAGTCGCCTTCAGTCGCCTTCCGTCACGTTCCATCCTTCCGTCACTTCCGGCCACCTTCCGTCACTTCCGGCCACCTTCCGTCACTTCCGGCCCCCTTCCGTCACCTTCGGCCCCCTTCCGTCACCTTCGGCCCCCTTCCGTCACCTTCGGCCCCCTTCCGTCACCTCTGGCCCCCTTCCGTCACCTCTGGCCACCTTCCGTCACCTCTGGCCACCTTCCGTCACCTCTGGCCACCTTCAGTCACGTTCAGTCGCCTTCCGTCACGTTCCATCAAATTCAGTCGCCTTCAGTCGCCTTCCGTCACGTTCCATCAAATTCAGTCGCCTTCAGTCGCCTTCCGTCACGTTCCATCAAATTCAGTCGCCTTCCGTCACGTTCCATCAAATTCAGTCGCCTTCCGTCACGTTCCATCAAATTCAGTCGCCTTCCGTCACGTTCCATCAAATTCAGTCGCCTTCAGTTGCCTTCAGTCACGTTCCATCAAATTCAGTCGCCTTCAGTCGCCTTCCGTCACGTTCCATCAACTTCAGTCACCTACAGCCACGTTCCATCACCTTCAGTCACCTTCAGTCACTTTCATAGACACACACACACACATACACACACACATATTTATATATATATATATATATATATATATATATATATATATATATATATATATATATATATATATATATATATATATATATATATACAGTATATGCAGAAGAACCACAGGGAAAATGAAAATACGAAATATATGATTAAGTCCTGACTAGTTTCGTGATACTTCTCCAGAAGACTGATTTATTGAGAGAGGTTTCTTTGCATTTTATAGGGAAAGTAAACGTACAAACATACATATAGAGAATTAGAGAACAATGACACTCCCTTACCAGCTACCTGGGCTGAGGTCAGGTGTTAACTGGGCGGAGATCCAACTTCATTAGACACCTGCCAAAAAGGGTCATTTCTGGTGGCGATGGAATTCTTGTTTTTGACTTTCAGTACAGTTTATTTATATGAAAACACGGTAGCCTTATCTATATAAATACATAAGCAAAACTATTTGTATATGTAAAACACATCTATATATAAAAAAGACATGTACATACGTATACACAGAGGGGCATTCATACACAAACATGCATAATATATACATAGACATATACATACGTGTACACATACTGGTATACATATACAGACACATACATAGACTTACATATAAATTATTTTTTACACATGATTAACATGTATACTGTACATATACACATACTGTATGGAAATGAGTCTTGGTATGACAATGAAACTATATCCAACAGATTTTGTAGATTTGAGAACAAAGACTTCAGAAGGATATAGGGAGTTAAATGACAGGACAGGATTAGAAATGAAACTATGAGAGAGAATACTCATTTGCCATATGTGGATGAGATCATGGTGAAGGGTAGATGGAGGTGGTTTGGACATGCTCTTAGCGCTCCCCTAGAGAGATTGGTTCACCAAACTTTTAACTGGGCTCCACAAGGAACTAGAATATTTGTAAGGCTAGGGCCCATATGGCTGAGGACTATGAAGCGTGAAGTGGGAGATGATGAGTGGCAGAGTATTGATTAAAAAGCTCAAGATGGATTCGACTGGTGAAATCTGAGCCCCTTTGCGTCAATAGGCGTAGGAGATGATGATGATGATCTCTGTTTTAATAGTTTCCTTTTTAAGGATTTTTATTGTCTTCATTTTCACTTATTTGTAACGTCTTTAAATCACATATTATAGTCGATCCATTTTAGTGAGGCAAATTTCCACCGGCTAGCAGGGGTGCCCTTTT
>NC_090737.1:132593442-132605942 GCF_036898095.1 Palaemon carinicauda
AAGTGGAATTTTAATTTTGTTAGTATTTTTATCTATATAGGAATTATTTATTCTAATGTTGTTACTGTTCTTATAACATTCTATTTTTATTTTTTTTCCTTTCCTTACTGGGCTATTTGCCTTCTTGGAGCCCCTGGGCTTATACCATTCTGCTTTTCCAACTAGGGTTGTAGCTTAGGAAATAATAATAATGATAATAATAATAATAATAATAATAATAATAATAATAATAATAATTTTTTATTATTATTATTATTATTATTATTATTATTATTATTATTATTATTATTATTATTATTATTATTATTATTATTATCTTAATCTTAGTGAGAAAACATCAATACGGAAACCCCTTTACGTAAGCTGCAGGAGATAGAACAATCTAGTGCCTAGTACAGATACATTGTACACTGATGCACTTTCAGTACAGATGGTCTTCAACTCACCAACTTATTTAGTTCCAAAATGTTGTTTTTAAGTAGGCCTAACCTGAAACCTATGCCTATGATTTCCCCCTACAAAAGTCAGAAAATAGTCAAGTTTCATATGAAATAGATATCAGGTTATTACAAATGTTATTTTTTTTACTGTATTGGATTATGTAATATTATTTTATTACAGTATTTCTTTGTTTATTTTCAGTTCGATTTGTGATTGTATCTCCAAATGTTTGTTAATCGAATGTTTGTAAGTCGAGTACCTTATTTAATAGTAATAGTAATTACTTAAAATTCAGTAGTGGTTTGCAATATTCAGTTCAATGACCTTAGATGTCAGAATGCCAGATAACTGATAATCGATCAATCAATCAATTAAGAAGCATGTAGTAGAATATAACCTGAAAGGAAGGATATAGAAATAGTACTATTTTCATGACTAAATCTACTGCAATATTCAGTTTAATGACCTTAGATGTCAGGATGCCAGATAACTGGTAATCGACCAATTAATCAATTAAGAAGCATGTAGTAGAATATAACCTGAAAGGAATGGTATAGAAATAGTATTTTCATGACTAATTCTATTGATGAAATCAATTGACATGGACAACTCATCTCTTGTAAATTAAAGGGTATTTTTTATTCATTCGTGATGCCATGAACATTTAGTTTTCCGTTTATAAAAGCATGTGAATTTCAGTCATAAATTTGATAATAATTAAGAGAATAGAAAAAAATTATTATAATTCTTCTCCATAGGTCTAGCTTTCCATTAAAGGGATTCTTTATTACCTCCGCCAACGAAGTTGCGAGGAGGTTATGTTTTCGCCCCTGTTTGTTTGTTTGTCAGTTGTCCATTTGTCTAGTTGTAAACAACTACCTGGCCATGATTTTATCCATAGAGTAGTGAAACTCTTAGGGACTAATTATGTTAAGACGTGGAAGTGATTTGATTTTGAAACTCGTAGGTTGAAGGTCAAAATGAAGATCGAGCAAATGGTCGAACGATTTGACCCTAACCTTAACACCAAGTTTGGTTGTCACACTGACTTCAAATAGGCTACGCCTACGGTCGAAATGGATTCCGGGCAAGGCAAGCTGGTTTCGAGAAATGAGCTACCGTGGTGGAGGTCTGCACTCTCAGAGTGCTTTTTCTAATGAGTAAATGTTATTCAGGAAAGTTTAGAAAAATGCAAGGAATACTGGAGATTCAACTAATCTCTGGAGAACATCACATCCTTGCAACATTGCAATCTATCCATTTACAAAGGCACTTCCCCAATTTTGGGGTTATAGCCGACATCAAACAAATGAACAAAAGGGGACCTTTCCTCTCTCTGCTCCTCCCAACCTGACGAGGGATTCAACCGAGTTTGGCTGGTACTGCTAACATAGACATAGCAGGGAATATTAGATTTGAGAGCTAAAGGAAGTTCCTGATGGTCTGTCTGGCCTTACTAAATAAATCAGTCCACGAAGGCTTGGATACGGAGAGGCAAATTACATTGAGTATGATCTATTTGATAAAGATTCTTTCTACAAGGAAGGAGGAAGGGCATTATTGTTTTAGTAGCATTACTTTGAATTTGTCTTATGGAATGAATATAATTGAGTGCGTATATTTGCGCACGGTAGTGCTCAAATTGAGTTTGAAAATCAATAGAGTGCGTATATTTATTTGTTCACTGTAGTATTCGAATTGAATGTAAAAGTTAATGCATACTTTAATTAATTTTATTGGGTGATCATAATTAAGTTCGTACATTTGTTCACTGTAGTATTCAAATTTAATTTGAAAATCAATGCATACATTAATTAATTTTATTGGGTGATCATAATTGAGTGCGCATATTTGTTCACCGAAGTATTCACATTAAATTTGTAAATCCATGCATACATTAATTAATTTTATTGGGTGATCATAATTGATTGCATATATTTGTTCACTGAAGTATTCAAATTAATTTTAAAAATGTACACTGAACAAAATTATCTTTAGTAAGTCAGTATTTTCTACTTGTTAGAATTAGAAAAAAAATATATTAAAAATATCTTTACAGTCCCTAAAAAATACATTTATAAGAAATGTTTTCTTTTTTAATTTCATTAGAAATTGGACGATTTCATTAGCACTTCACGTTGCTTCTTATCAAAGAAAAATACCTTTATGTAAGTGACAACAATCACTCAGCCCTTTTAATAGCCGCTTATGAGTGGCAGAGACAAAGAACAGTAACATTGCCCTATCAAGCAGGACAATGCCCTAATGACTGACCATATATACATATGATCAGCGCCTGAGCCCCTTCTCCACCCAAGCTAGGACCAAGGAGGGCCAGCCAATGATTCAGAAGATAGACATATAGGGTCCCCCAAAAACCCTCATCCTTAGCTCATAAGGATGGTGAGGTTGCAACAGCCAAAGGAACTAACGAATTTGTGCCTGACTAGAACCCCAGTCTGACGGTCACCAGTCAAGGACTTTACCACATAGGCCACCAAAACCCTTCCATTTCGTGACAATGTCCTAGAGACTGACCATATACACATTTGATCAGTGCCCAAGCCCCCTCTCCACTTAGGTGAGACCAAGGAGTGCAAGACAACGGCTGCTGATGACTCGGAAGATAGATCTATAGGCTCACCCCCACCCATCTTTAGCTCATAAAGATGGGGAGGTTGCATGGCCAAAGGAACTAACGAGTTTGAGGGGAACTAGAATCCCAGCGTCACGATCACTAGTCAGGGGTGTTATCACATAGGCCACCAAAACACCTTCCATTTCGTGACGATCCCCTAGAGACTGAACATATACCGTATTCATATGATCAGTGCCCAAGCTCCCTCTCCACCCAAGCTAGGACCAAGGAGGCCCAGACAACGGCTGCTGATCACTCTGAAGATAGAACTCTAGGCTCCCCAAACCCCCATCTTTAGCTCATAAAGATGGTGAGGTTGCAACGACCAAAGGAACTAACGAAATTAAGGGGGACTAGAATCCCAGTCTGGCGATCACCAGTCAGGGACTTTACCACGTAGGCCACCACAACCCTTCCATTTCATGACAATGCTCTAGAGACTGACCATATATGCATATGATCAGTGCCCAAGCCCCCTCTCTACTTAGGTGAGACCAAGGAGGGCCAGACAACGGCTGCTGATGACTCAGAAGATAGAACTATAGGCTCACCCTCCCCCCCCATCTTTAGCTCATAAAGATGGGGAGATTGCATGACCAAAGTAACTAACGAGTTTGTCCCTGACTAGAATCCCAGTCTGACGATCACCAGTCAGGGATGTTACCGCATTGGCCACCACAACCCTTCCGTCTCGCTATCGATTGTACATACCTTACCATCCCACCCATTCTCTTTTGTCCCCCACCAACTTCTTTCTCTGACTATCGTTGAAAAACCCCCCTTATGTTTTAGCCTCTCCACCTATCCACGTGAGCTCCCCTTTAAGGTGATCCGAGCCGCATAAACATAAAATTTTCCGTAAGAATAAAAAGTACGCTCATCTTCCTCTCGAAATTCACGCTGGAGGAGCAATTTGGCGCGAAAAATAGAAAATTCCGCCAGAATAAACCCGCGACAAATTCGCCTGGAAAGCAAAGACGTAATAGATTTGGGGGTGGGGGAGGGCTGGGGGGAGGTCATGGGGTTACAATCCCCCCAGGGGCTGTTTCCCAAGTCTGTCTCAATTTGCATTCGATCATCCAAGAGGCGAGAGCTATGATCACATGTAGATGAGTTTAAAGTGACAATCGAAGACAGCCGGATATGCTCTTTCCCGCCCTTAGTGAAGGCGGCCCCCCCCCCCCCCCCCCCGCAGAGGATGCAGCCTTTGATTGGTTGGGGGGGGGAGGGGGAGCCTTTGGCAAAGCTGAATTTCGACGTTTGGTGGAAGGTATAGATTTTGGGGAACCATAGTTTATTCGTGATTATTATTTGAACACAAATGCTACTTGGATATAGTCATTCTTTCGTATTCGTATACGCCACCCGTCAGAAATGACGACTATATATTTAGTTAGATATACACATACGCGCATCTCTTCTCATCAGGGTATGCCTACTTCTCTCCCTCATACCCTAGCCAAGGGATGGGGAGAGCTGAGCGTGGCCGGATATATATATATATATATATATATATATATATATATATATATATATATATATATATATATATATATATATATATACACAGCCTGAGACTTACTCTTTATTATATAGGGTATTATGTAAGCGTAAAGGAGTAAAATTAACGATGTAAAATTTGTGATGAGCCAAAAGTCTGTATCAAGCCATAAAATTAAAAGTTAAAAACTTAATTCGAGACGGTATTTTCATCTTACTGACATCGACAGACTCATAATCAAAGAAAAATAAAGATGCATCGATAATTGAATGTTGATAACCTAAAATATGTCAGATTTAAGAATAGGCGATAATAAAAGACAAACGGTAAATAGACCGGTGTGTAGATTAAAATTTTGACATTTGGTACGGGTTATTACCTCCGCCAACGAAGTTTGAAGGATATTATGTTTTACCCCCTTTTTGTGTGTTTGTTTGTGCGAGTGTGTTGCGAACAGCTTCCTGGCCACAATCTTAATTGAAGAAGGACTAACTATTATGTTAAAAGCTGGAAATTATTAAATTTTGGAAGGTCAAGGTCGAAGGTCAAGCTCGCGGTCAAGTAATATGTCAAATTCACGAAATCAGCCAAAAGGTTGGACATCGTTGTCACAGACTTAAAATTTGGTTCATCTTTGAGTGTATGAAAATCCACGACACCTAATACATGTAAAGGTCAAGGTCAAGGTCGAGGAAAAGATCGAGAAATAAGCTGGTGTGGTGGAGGTGTGCCCTCTACTGAGTGGCCCCCTAGTTAATATTTTTTCCAAAATATCTCCTTGAATAAAGATATTAGCATTGATTACTGCGTCGGCCTTTTACTAGTTCATCTGGAGACCAGAGCCAAGGCATTATTATTATTATTATTATTATTATTATTATTATTATCATTATTATTATTATTATTATTATTATTATTATTATTATTATTATTATTATTATTATCATTATTATTATTATTATTATTATTATTATTATTATTATTATTATTATTATAGGACTGCTTTTCTATCAGTTTGGCTTTTTATAGATATGTCTTTTAGCTGACATAAAATAAATTACGATCTAGTTCTCTTGCTGGATGGTATAATGGAGCATACCTTTCTATCTTATATCTTTTTCTCTTAGTTATTTTTTAGGTTCTTAAAGTTTATATAGGAGAGATCTATTTTAATGTTGTTGTTGTTCTTGAAATATTTTATATTATTCATTACTTCCCTTGTAGTTCATTCATTTCCTTATTTCCTTTCCCCACTGGGCTAGTTTTCACTGTTGGAGCCCTTGGGCTAGCCTGCTGCTTTTCCAGCTAAGTTTGTAGCTTAGCAAATAATAATAATAATAATAAAATATGGGATTCTATATATTTCTATTATCATTCTGAGTGCTAATTCAACATATTGCTAAATGCATTATCATATTTATACGAAGCTAAGGTATTATTGACACCATAAACCTCGCAATAGTTTAATTAATTGAATGGTATCCCACCTGGCTCACAACTACGTTGTTATTGACACTATAAACTTCACAGTAGTTTAATTAATTTAATGGTATCCCACCTGGCTTCCAACTACGGTGTTATTGACACTATAAACTTCACAGTAGTTTAATTAATTTAATGGTATCCCACCTGGCTTCCAACTACGGTGTTATTGACACCACAAACTTCTATAGTTTAATTAATAGGATGGTATCCCACTTGACTCGCAACTAGGGAATTATTAACACCATAAACTTCGCTATAGTTTAATCAATTGAATGGTATCCCACTTGGATCACAACTATGGTGTTATTAACACCATAAACTTCGCAATACTTTGAATGGTATCCCACCTGGTTCGAAACTTCAGTGTTATTGACATAATAAACTTCACAATAGTTTAATTAATAAAATGGTATCCCACCTGGATCACAACTATGGTGGTATTAACACCATAACATTAGCAATATTTTAATTAATTGAATGGTATCCCACCTGGATAACAACTATGGTGTTATTAACACCACAAACTTCACAATAGTTTAATAAATTGAATGGTATCCCACCTAGCTCGCAACTCAGGTGTTATTGACATTATTTTCTTCACAGTATTTGATTAATTCCTAGTTATCCCTCTTTGCTCACAGCTACAGTGTTATTGACACCATAAACTTCACAGTAGTTTAATCAATTGATTATTACCATAGCCTCTGTACTTTGGTCTTCTCATGTCTTATATTAGAATTCTCATGCTTAAGGGTACACTCGGGCACTCTTTTTATCTTATTTATCTTCCTCTTGTTTTCGTTAATGTTTTTATCGTTTATGTAGGAAATATTTATTCTGGTGTTGTTGCTGTTCTTAAGATATTTTATTTTTCCTTGTTTCCTTTCCTCACTGGGCTATTTTCCCTGTTTGAGCCCCTGATCTTATAGCAGCCTGCCTTTCCAAGTATGGTTATAGCTTAGCAAGTAATAATAATAATAATAATAATAATAATAATAATAATAATAATAATAATAATAATAATATCCTTCATGGCTCGAAACTATGGTGTTATTGATGCCGTAATCTTCATAGTAAGTAGAATACTTACAATAATGATGCCGTATTCTTCCTTAAAAGTTTATTCATTGAAGGACATTCCTTCTGGCATTCCTACTGCGAGGATATTGACATGGAATTCTTTCCAGTATGTTCATTAAGACATTAACATCCTGTTGGAACACAAATTTAGTTTTATTTACGCCCCTCTACTCACCTTGGGTAGACATTGTTAGATTAAAACAAATGTTCTGGTATACAACGCTAACAAAAAAATTTACGTTAGGTGAATGTCGGTGTATTCTCTATGGATTTTATTGAAATATTTCATTGTTAAAAAACCAACGTTTTATCCATCTTTTTTTTTTTCATTTTTTATCATGAAATACACATTTATAGTCTTACAATTCATAAAATATACATCATAGCATATTTACAAAAATAATTTTTCAATTTACAATTGAAATTTTTACCATTTATCTGAAAGGGGTTTTTAAATCAAAATCTTAGCGAAATGAAATCACATTTGGACAATTAAATCTTTATATCTTATACTTCTCTGTAGGTACGAAAATACATTAATATTGCCTTTGGAATATAAAATACCCTAATAATCTCGTTTGTTACCAATAGATGGCCTCAGTGAGGCATTTTTCGTAAAAATTAGCCGAATATTCCATTCGGGTAAGAACCTCAGGGTGTACCATGCGGTCGCGTTGGTCGCGTAGGGGGTTGGGGGTGGGGGGTTAAAACGTTCAAGAAACTGGTCTGAGCCAGAATTTGGGCATTTGGTTCACCAGGTTTACCCCCTTTTGAGGAGGTAAATGAGCGGGTAAGTACACTATTCATGAAATACCAGTTGGATGTTAATTAGAGCCTTTCGTATTGATAAAATTTGAGGCGTCTAAGGGAAATTCGTATTTAATGTTCTTGCCAATATTACAGTTTCCGGTGCAACTGGGAACAATAGTGATTTTCATAAATGTTATTAAGTTTAAAGATTAAATTCAAAGGTTAAGTTTAAACTGTATGGAAGATTTTGATGGTAATACGCGGCTAAAAAAGAATTTTTTTTTTCTTCAGTTTCTACGCAACTTTCTAGTATATTCGTTGACGCAATATGGGGTTACAGAACAACTATATTTGCAAGATTCTATTGATTGATGCATTGATTAACACACAAATATCCATAAACAACATATTTTTGAAATATAAGGACTCGTAAAAATTCTCAGGCAAATAAAAAAAATCAACTTTTAATAGTTTTAGAGATAGTTTACCTTCATTCAAATATATACCTACAGTATTCAAATAGGCCATATATATTTTTGATACATAAATGCCTGGATTCTCTTACCAACCTCGGGATCAGAGCCCCAGGTGAAACCATTCAAAGACAATAACATCTGACCGGCCGGGAATCTAACCCTGGTCCAGGATACTAGTAGCAACATTGATAATACTACATGGTTAAGTGGTGTTGTCACTGTTGTTACAAGTTTCCTGGACCAGGGTTCGATTCCCGGCCGGTCAGAAGCTATTGTCTTTGAGTGGTTTCGCCTGGGGCTCTGATCCCGAGGTCGGTAAGAAAATTCAAACATTAATGTATCAAAAATAAATGGCTTATTTGAATATGAAAAACACGTCTAAATGTGCCAAATTTATCATTATACCTAATGGAAAGATAGGCCAGTGAGGAAAGGAAATAAGGAAAAACTACGTGGGAAGTTTAAGAACAATAGTAGCATTAAAATAAATCTTTCATATATAAACTATAAAAGCTTGAAAATAACAAGAGGGTAAAATCTTCGGATTAAAAAGAGGAAGAGAAACAAAATAGAATAGAATGGTGTTTTGGCTTTTTTTGGCAAAAAAAATTTGGTTTTGAAAATTGTAAAAGAAATCTTAACCTTGAGTATTCTTTTTTTTTTTTATCTTTTTATTAAAAAGTTGAATAGCATATTTTTTACACAATATTTACGGTATAATTACATTCAATAGCATTTTTCTATAAACATAACCCATCTAATTTAACCAATTACAAAATTACACATCTTGATTTTGATTTTTAGTTACTCAAAGAAAAAATAATCTATATACTTTTTTTGAACATTCTATTCATTCTTTATAGATATTTTTCAAAAGCCACCGATCCTAATGAAATTTACACTCAAGAAAGGCATCTGTTTCCTCTTTCATAAATCGTTTCTTCTTACTGACCCAAACAGCATATAAATAATCAATAATCGATACAGTGGCGCTGTTATAATCCTTTTTTGTCCTATACCTGTAATTGAACATTAATGTGTTTAAAAAATGATCCCTGTTTATGTCACAAGTTTATAGTTAATTCATTAGTTCCATCCACAGAACTTCTAATAGAAAAGATATAAAATTAACGACATCCTTTTTTCATAGATGTTTTGATTGCTAGAAAAGCCAATAAATTTCCCATATTCAGAAAACTTACCGGTAACACATCATATATCTCATAAGCTTTTATATTTAGGATAATACTAAAAGTATAAAATTAACTGTATTTTCATCTATGTGAGTACTCAAAAGACTAATTTCATCAGCATCATCATTATCTCCTTCTACGCCTATTGGCGCAAAGGGGCTCAGTTAGATTTCACCAGTCGTCTCTATCTTGAGCTTTTAAATCAAGATTTCTCCATTCATCATCTCCTACTTCACGCTTCATAGTCCTCAGCCATGTAGGCCTGGGCCTTCCAACTATTCTAGTGTCTTGTGGAGCCCAATTAAATGTTTGGTGAACTGATCTTTCTTGTGGAGTGCGAAGAGCATGACCAAACCATCTCCATATAGCCTTCACCATGATCTTATTCACATATGGCACTTTAGTAATCTCTCTTAGAGTTTCACTTCTAATACTGTCCTGCCATTTCACTCCTAATATTCTTCTAGTTTAGCAAAATTGAATAAATGGATAATAGTTTTAGTTTCATTTCTAATACTGTCCTGCCATTTCACTCTAAATATTTTTCTAGTTTAGCAAAATTGAATAAATGGATAATAATAAATTCTTGCACTGTTATTAAATTTAATGAATAAAGCCAAGAAATGTAAACACTTTTTACCTTTTGGAATATATATCTAAAAATGTTCTAAAACCAGATCTATACGAGGTTGCAGTATCTGAAATAGTTTTAGCTTATTTGAATAGGGTGTGGTAAAGTCATTCAACTTTTACAAATGAAGGGAAAATAAGGGAAAAAAACCTTAATTCGAAGGTTAAACTTATCATTTTAATTAATGTTTTTATGTTTGATTAAGATGAGTGTTTACTCTAAGCCCTCAGTGCAAAAGATAATCCTGTCTTTGGTGAAAATCATTAATGATAAAAATAGAAAGGTGTTAGATCACAATTCTGATGTATTGTTTAAAATATAAAGTATAGTATGACTAACTCAAGTTGTGAATATATTTCGTAAGCTGATTATTTTTTTCATTAAAATAAACAAATCTAGTGTTTTTTTCGTATAGATATTTTCAATTAGTAGATATATCTCGTTAGCTGACTATTTTTTCCCCATAAGCTAAACTAATCTAATATTTTTCATGTACACATTTTCCATTTGTAAATATATTTTAATACCTGACTACTTTTTAAATAACTAAACAAATTTAATATTTTTTTTCAAATACACATTTACAATTTATAAATATATTTCGTTAGCTGATTTTTTTTATTAAACTAAACTATTGTAATATTTTTTCATATACACATTTTCAATTGGTAAATATATTATTTTTTCCATTAAGCTAAACTAATCTAATATTTTTTTCATATACACATTTTCAGTTTGTAATGTATTTTGATACCTGAATATTTTTTAATTAACTGAACCAATTTAATATTTTCTAAAATATACATTTTTAATTTGTAAATATATTTCGTTAGCTGATTTTTTTTTTCATTAAGCTAAAAAAATTTATTTTTCGTTAAATTTGTAAATATATCTCGTTAGCTGATTTTTTTTTTTCTTTTTATTAAACTGAACTAGTCTAATATTCTTTCATATGCACATTTTAAATTTGTAAATATATTTCGTTAGCTGATTATTATTTCCATTAAACTAAACTAATCTAATATTTTTCCCTATACCCATTTTCAATTTGTGATTATGCTTCTTTAACTGATTTTATTTTTGTTCATTACTAAACAAATCTAGCATTTGTTCAAATACACATTTTTAATTTGTAAATATATTACGTTAGATGATTATCTTTTCAATTGAACTAAACAAATCTAGGATTCATTTCCTCTTTTCATGCACAGATTTCCTTATATTACCAAAACAAACTACAAAACCATTGCTGTGTTACCTTTCTCGAAGGAATAATCCAAGACCTTCAAGTCGACTTGGATTTCAATTCTCAGAATTTCTGTCTTCTACTGTAGAGTCTTGAGAGAGCATAAATGCCAACCAGGGCATATATAATAGAATTTATCTCTTCACCTCTTAGACATCGTGGACTGATTCATTTACTACGGTCAGAGAAGGCCATCAACAGCTTCCCTTATCTGATTTGCTTCTCAAATCTAATTTTCTGATGTTATGCCTATCTTGAGAGGTTGGGAGGTTCTCTGGAGGAGATCCAAATAAACAAGATTTTCATCTTTTTTTTTATTCTCTCTAATATTTCTCTATTTTCTTTCTTCTTAATCAAATAATTTATCGATGTTACTTTTAACAAGTAATCTATTCTTCCTATAGATCTTTATAAAAAGCTTATTGAAATCAAGATTTTCATGTTTTTTTTTTTCATTCTCTTTAAAATTTCTCTATTTTTTCTTCTTAATCAAATAATTTATCGATTTTACTTGTAGCAAGTAATTTATTCTTCCTATAGATCTTCCTTTTTTTTATTCTCTTTAATATTTCTCTTTATTTTCTTCTTAATCAAATAATTTCTCGATGTTTCTTGTAGCAAGTAATTTATTCTTCCTATAGATCTTCCTTTTTTTTATTCTCTCTAATATTTCTCTTTCTTTTCTTCTTAATCAAATAATTTCTCGATGTTTCTTGTAGCAAGTAATTTATTCTTCCTATAGATCTTCCTTTCTTTTTATTCTCTCTAATGTTTCTTTATTTATTTTTCTTAATCAAATAATTTCTGAATATTACTTGTAGCAAGTAATTTATTCTTCCTATAGATCTTTATTAAAAGCTTTTTGAAATAATTTTAAAATTATTCTTAATAAAACTTCATAAAGTTAGACATGGAAAAAATATATATGGTTTTATTCATACATGTACTGCTCTCATGTATGAGTTAATGAATACAGAAATATTATAAATCATAGTCTTTTAACCCTTTTACCCCCAGGCTATTTGGAACTTTCCAACCCTTAACCCCCAGGGGTTATTT
>NC_090737.1:132626180-132636180 GCF_036898095.1 Palaemon carinicauda
CTTACTGTATTGAATTATGTAATATTATCTTATTACAGTCTTTCTTTATGTTTGTTATTTTCAGTTTTATTTGTGTCTGTATCTCCAAATGTTTGTTAATCGAATGTTTGTTAGTTGAGTAACTTCTTTAACAATAATAGTAATTACTTAAAATTCAGTAGTGGTTTGCAATATTCAGTTCAATGGCCTTAGATGTCAGGATGCTAGATAACTGGTTATCGAACAATCAATCAATTAAGAAGCATGTGGTAAACTATAGGCTGAGAGGAACGGTATTAAAATAGTATCATTTTCATGACAAAATCTATTGATGAAATCAATTGACATTAACCTCTCATCTCTTGTAAATTAAAGGGTATTCTTTTTATTCCTTCATGATTAAAAGAATATTTAGTTTTCCGTTTATAAAAGCATGTGAATTTCATTCATAAATTTGAGAGCAATTAAAAGAGTAAAAAAATATATATATATTCTATTTTTATAGGTCTAGCTTTCCACAAAAGGAATGCTTTTTTACCTCCACCAACGAAGTTACGAGGAGGTATGTTTTCGCCCCTGTTTGTTTGTTTGTCAGTTTGTTAGTTTGTCTGTTTGTGAACAACTACCTGGCCACAATTTTACTCAGAGTAGCGAAACTCTCAGGGATTAATTATGTTAAGACGTGGAAGTGATTTGATTTTGAAACTCGTAGATCAAAGGTCAAAGTGAAGGTCAAGCAAATGGTCGAACGAATTGACCCTAACCTTAACCCCAATTTTGCACATGGTTGTCACACAGACTTCAAATGCGCCTACGGTCTAAATTGATTTTGGGAAAGGCAAGCTGGTTTCGAGAAATGAGCTACCGTGACGGAGGCCTGCACTCTGTTTTTCTGGTTAATAAATGTTATTGAGCAAAGTTTAAAAAGACGCAAGCCCTCTCTCCACCCAAGCTAGGGCCAAGGAGGGCAAGACAACGGCTGCTGATGACTCAGCAGATAGACCTATAAGCTCCCCCAAACATCCCATCCTAAGCTCATACGGAACGTGAGGTTGCAACGACCAAAGGAAGTAAGGAGTTTAGGGGAACTAGAATCCCAGTCTGACGATCACCAGTCAGGGATGTTACCACATTGGCCACCACAACCCTTCCATCTCGCTATCGATTGTACATATCTTACACCCCTTCTCTTTTATCCCCCACCAACTTCTTTCTCTGACTATCGTTGAAAAACCCCCTTATGTTTTAGCCTCTCCACCTATCCACGTGAGCTCCCCTTTAAGGTGATCCGAGCCGCATAAACATAAAATTTTCCGTAAGAATAAAAAGTACGCTCATCTTCCCTTCGAAATTCACGCTGGAGGAGCAATTTGGCGCGAAAAATAGAAAATTCCGCCAGAATAAACCCGCGACAAATTCGCCTGGAAAGCAAAGACGTAATAGATTTGGGGGTGGGTGGGGGGTATTTGGGGGAGGTCATGGGGTTACAATCCCCCCAGGGGCTGTTTCCCAAGTCTGTCTCAATTTGCATTCGATCATCCAAGAGGCGAGAGCTATGATCACATGTAGATGAGTTTAAAGTGACAATCGAAGACAGCCGGATATGCTCTTTCCCGCCCTTAGTGAAGGCGCCCCCCCCCCCGCCCCCCCACCCCCGCAGAGGATGCAGCCTTTGATTGGTTTGGGGGGAGGGGGGGGGAGGCTTTGGCAAAGCTGAATTTCGACGTTTGGTGGAAGTATAGATTTTGGGAACAATAGTTTATTCGAGATTATTATTTGAACGCAAATGCTACAGTTTTTAAAACATACTGCGCATGAATATAGTCATTCTTTCGTATACGTATACTAGTGTACGCCACCCGTCAGAAATGATGGCTAAATATTTATTTTGATATGCACCCACGCGCATCCCGTCTCATCAGGGTATGACCACTCCACTTCCGCCTACCCGAGCCAAGGGAAGGGGAGAGCTGAGAGTGGTTGCAAAGATATATATATATATATATATATATATATATATATATATATATATATATATATATATATATATATATATGACACTTTCTCTTTATTATATAGGAAGTTAGTTGTAAGTGCAAAAGGATAAAATTAACGATCTAAAATTTGTGATGAGCCAAAAATCTGTATAAATCGATGGAATGAAAAGTTAAAAACTTAATTCGAGTCAGTATAATCATTTTACTGACATCGACAGACTCGTAATCAAAGAAAAATATTTTTTTTTCTTTTTTTTTAAGTTTCTATAGTTTATATATGGAAAATGTACTTTAATACTGTTACCTTTTTCAGAATATTTTACTTTGATTGTTCATTACTTCTCTTGTAGTTTGTTTATTTCCTTGTTTACTTTTCTCACTGGGCTATTTTTTCCTGTTGGAGACCTTGGGCTTATAGCACCTTGCTTTTCCAACTAGGATTTTAGCTTAGATTGTATTAATAATAATAATAATAATAATAATAATAATAATAATAATAATAACCTCAAATATGTCAGATTTAGGAACAGAAGATAATAAAAGACAACCGGAAAACAGACCGGTGTTTACATCAACTGTTTGACATTTAGTACAGGTTATCAACGGAGTTGGAAGGAGGTTATGTTTTACCCTCTGTTTGTGTGTTCGTAGGTGTTTGTTTGTTTGTGTGTGTATGTTTGTTCGTGAGCAACTTCGTGGCCACAATTTTAATCGTAGTCATATAACCTACAGGGATTAACTATAATGTAAAAAGCTGGGAATGATTAAATTTTGGAAGGTCAAGGTGAAAGGTCAAGGTCATGTTCAAGCAAAGTGTTCAATTCAAATAATCAGCCATAAGTTTGAACTTCGTCGTCACAGACTCTTCAAATTTGGTTCATATTTTAGTGTTTGAAAATCCACGCATTTAATACATATTAAGGTCAAAGGTAAGGTCAAGGTCGAGGAAAAGATCGAGAAATAAGCTGCCGTGGCGGAGGTGTGCCCTCTACTGAGTGGCCCCCTAGTTAATATTTTTTTCCAAAATATTTCTTTGAATAAAGATATTAACATCGATTACTGCGTCGGCCTTTTACTAGTTAATCTGGAGACCAGAGCCAAGGCATTATTATTATTATTATTATTATTATTATTATTATTAATATTATTATTATTATTATTATTATTATTACCCTTTTAGGTATACTTTTCTATCAGTTCGGCTTGCTATAAATATGTCTTTTAGCTGACATGAAATAACTTGCGATCTAGTTCTCTTGCTGGGTGGTACAATAGAGCATACCTTTCTATCTTATATATCTTCCTCTTGGTTATTTTTTAGATTCTTATAGGTTATATAAGAGAGTTCTATTTTAAGGCTTTTACTGTTCTTGAAATATTTTATATTCATTACTTCTCTTGTAGTTTATTTATTTCCTTATTTCCTTTCCTTACTGGAATAGTTTTTCTTGTTGAAGCCCTTGTGCTTATAGCCTCCTGCTTTTCCAACTAGGTTTGTAGCTTAGCAAATAATAATAATAATAATAATAATAATAAACATGATTCTGCATATTTGTTTTATCATGCTGAGCGCAATTCTGCATATTGCTAAATATATTATATTTATACGGAGCTAAGGTATTATTGATACCATAATCCTCACACTAGGTTATTTAATTAAATTGTATCCCACCTGGCTCGCAACGACGGTGTTATTGACACCATAAGCTTCACAATAGTTTAATTAACTGAATGGTATCCCACCTGGCTCGCTACTACGATGTTATTGACACCATAAACTTCTCTATAGTTTAATTAATTGAATGATATCCCACCTGGCACGCAACTACGGTGTTATTGACACAATAAACTTTGCAATAGTTTAATTAATTGAATGATATCCCACCTGGCACGCAACTACGGTGTTATTGACACCATAAACTTCACAATAGTTTAATTAATTGAATGGTACCCCACCTGGCTCGCAACTACGGTGTTATTGACACAATAAACTTTGCAATAGTTCCATTAATTGAAAGGTATCCCACCTGGCTCGCAACTACAGTGTTATTGACACCATAAACTTCGCAATAGTTCAATTAATTGAATGGTATCCCACCTGGCTTGCAACTACGGTGTTATTGACACCATAAACTCAGCAATAGTTTAATTAATTGAAAGGTATCCCACCTGGCTCGCAACTACAGTGTTATTGACATCATAAACTTCGCAATAGTTCAATTAATTGAATGGTATCCCACCTGGCTTGCAACTACGGTGTTATTGACACCATAAACTTTGCAATAGTTTGATTAATTGAATGGTATCCCACCTGGCTCGCAACTACGGTATTATTGACACCATAAACTTTGTAATTATTTAATTAATTGAATGGTATCCCACCTGGCTTGCAGCTACGGTGTTATTGACACCATAAACTTGCAATAGTTCCATTAATTGAAAGGTATCCCACCTGGCTCGCAACTACGGTATTATTGACACCATAAACTTTGCAATAGTTTAATTAATTGAATGGAATCCCATCTGGCTTGCAACTACGGTATTGACACCATAAACTTCGCTATAGTTTAATTAACTGAATTATATCCCACCTGGATCGCAACTACGGTGTCATTGACATCATAAACTTCACTATAGTTCAATTTAATAGAATGGTATCCCACCTGGCCTGAAACTACAGGATGAATCTTTTATTTATATTCCTATAACGTTGTTATTATGGTGTTAATGACATCGTATTCATCATTATGAGTTTATTCATTGAATAATATCCCTTCTGGCGTTCCTACTGCGAGGATATTGACATGAAATTCTTTTCAGTGTGTTGATTGAGAGATTAACATCCTATTGGAACTCAATTTCAGTTTCATTGACGCCTCACTCCTCCCCTTTGGTAGATATTGTTAGATTATAAATAATATTCTGGTATACAAAGCCTTCTGGTGTTCCTACTACGAGGATATAGACATGAAATTCTTTACACTGTGTTGATTGATCGATTAACATGCTCTTGGAACGAATTTCAGTTTTATTTACGACCCACTCCTCACCTTGGGTAGATATCGTTAGATTATAACAAATATTCTGGTATACAAAGCTAACAAAAAACTTACGTCAGGTGAATATCGGTGTGTCCTCCTTGGAATTTTATTCAAATATTTCATTGTTAAAAACCCGCGTTTTATCTATCTTTATCTGTATTTTTTATTATGAAGTACACATCTACAATCTTACAATTTATAGCATGTACATTATAGTATATTTACACAAATATTTTTTTTTTTATTTTACATTTAGTGTATTTACAATTGAAATTTGTACTATTTATCTAAATATGTTTTTTGAATTAAAATCTTAGCGAAATAAAATCACATTTGGACAATTTTATGTTCATATCTTATACTTCTTTGTAGGTACGAAAATACATTAATATTAGCTTTAGAATATAAAATACCCATATAATCTCGTTTGTCACCAATAGATGGCCTCAGTGAGGCCTTTTTCGTAAAAATTAGCGGAATATTCCATTCCGGTAAGAACTCAGGGTGTACCATGCAGTCGCCTAGGGGGTTGGGGGGGGGGGGCGTTAAAACGTCCAAGAAACTGGTCTGAGCCAGAATTTGGGCCCTTGAGTCGCCAGGTTTACCCCCTTTTGAGGAGGTAAATGAGCGGGTAAACACACTATTCACGAAAGACCAGTTGGATGATAATTAGAGCCTTTCGTATTGGTTGGAAGATATTGATAAACTTTGAGGCCCCCTTAGGGAAATTCATATTTAATTCTCCTGCTAATATCACTGTTTCCGGTGCAACTGGGAACAATAGTGATTTTCATAAATGTTATCAAGTGTTAAGATTAGGTTTAAAGATTAAGCTTAAATTGCATGGAAGGTTTTGATGGTAATACGCGGCTAAAAAAGAATTTTTTTTGTCTTCAGTTTCTACGCAACTTTCTAGTATATTCGTTGACGCAATATGGGGTTACAGAACAATTACATTTGCAGGATTTTATTGATTGATGCATTGATTAAAACACAAATATCCATAAACAACATAATTTGAAATATAGACTCGTAAAAATTCTCAGGCAAATAACAAAAAAATAAAATCAACTTTTAATAGTTTTACAGATAGTTTATCTTCATACAAATATATACCTACAGTATTCAAATAAGCCATATATTTTGATAAATTAATGCCTGGATTCTCTACCGACCTCGGGATAAGAGCCCCAGGTGAAACCATTCAAAGACAATAACATCTGACCGGCCGGGAATCGAACCCTGGTCCAGGATACTAGTAGCAACATTGATAATACTACATGGTTAAGTGGTGTTGTCACTGTTGTTACAAGTTTCCTGGAACAGGGTTCGATTCCCGGCCGGTCAGAAGCTATTGTCTTTGAGTGGTTTCGCCTGGGGCTCTGATCCCGAGGTCGGTAAGAAAATTCAAACATTAATGTATAAAAAATAAATGGCTTATTTGAATATGAAAAACACGTCTAAATGTGCCAAATTTATCATTATACCTAATGGAAAGATAGGCCAGTGAGGAAAGGAAATAAAGAAAAACTACGTGGGAAGTTTAAGAACAATAGTAGCATTAAAATCTTTCATATATAAACTATAAAAGCTTGAAAATAACAAGAGGATAAAATCTTCGGATTAAAAAGAGGAAGAAAAACAAAATAGAATAGAATGGTGTTTTGGCTTTTTTTTTGGAAAAAAAGTTTGGTTTTGAAAATTGTAAAAGAAATCTTAACTTTGAGTATTCTTTTTTTTTTTTTATCTTTTTATTAAAAAGTTAAATTACATCTTTTTTACACAATATTTACGGTATAATTACATTCAATAGCATTTTTCTATAAACATAACCCATCTAATTTAACCATTTACAAAATTACACATCTTGATTTTGATTTTTAGTTACTAAAAAAAAAATAATCTATATACTTTTTTTGTGAACATTCTATTCATTCTTTCTTTATAGATATTTTTCAAAAGCCACCGATTATAATGAAATTTATACTTAAGAAAGGCATCTGTTTCCTCTTTCGTATATCGTTTCTTCTTACTGACTCAAACAGTATATAAATAACCAGCAATCAATATAGTGGCTCTGTTATAATCCTTTTTTGTCCTATACCTGTAATTGAACATTAATGTGTTTAAAAAATTATCCCTGTTTATGTCACAAGTTTATAGTTAATTCATTAGTTCCATCCACAGAACTTTTTCTAGAAAAGATATAAAATTAACGACATCCTTTTTTCATAGATGTTTTGATTGCTAGAAAAGCCAATAAATTTCCCATATTCAGAAAACTTGCCGGTAACACATCACATATCTTATAAGCATTTATATTTAGGATAATACTAAAAGTATAAAATTAACTGTATTTTCATCTATGTGAGTACTCAAAAGACTGGTTTCATCGGCATCATCATTATCTCCTTCTACGCCTATTGGCGCAAAGGGGCTCAGTTAGATTTCGCCAGTCGTCTCTACCTTGAGCTTTTAAATCAAGATTTCTCCATTCATCATCTCCTACTTCACGCTTCATAGTCCTCAGCCATGTAGGCTTGGTCTTCCAACTATTCTAATGTCTTGTGGAGCCCAATTAAATGTTTGGTGAACTGATCTCTCTTGTGGAGTGTGAAGAGCATGCCCAAACCATCTCAATCTACCCCTCAGCATGATGTCATCCACATATGGCACTTTAGTAATCTTTCTTATAATTTCACTTCTAATCCTGTCCTGCCATTTCACTCCCAAAATTCTTCTAGTTTAGCAAAATTTAATAAATGGATAATAGTTAATTCCTAGTGTTATTAAATTTAATGAATAAAGCCAAAAAATGTAAACACTTTTTACCTTTTGGAATATATAACTAGAAATGTTCTAAAACCTGATCTATACAATGATGCAATATCTAAAATAGTTTTACTTATTTGGAAAGGGTGTGGTAGTCATTCAACTTTTACAAATGAAGGGAAAATAAGGAAAAAACCTTAATTCGAAGCATAAACTTATTATTCTAGTTAATGTTTATATGTGTAATTAATGAGTTTATCCCTTAGCCCTCAGTGTAAAAGATAACCCCGTCTTTGGTGAAAATCATTAATTATGAAAATAGAAAGGAGTTAGATCACAATTCTGATGTATTGTTTAAAATATAAATTTTAATATGACTAAGTTAAGTTGTAAATATATGTCGTAAGTTGATTTTTTTTTCTTTAAAATAAACAAATCTAGTGTTTTTTCCCATAGATATTTTCAATTTGTAAGTATATCTCGTTAGCTGACTATTTTTTTTCCATTAAGCTTAACTAATCTAATATTTTTTCATATATACATTTTCAAATTTAAATATATTTTGATACCTGACTATTCTTTAAGTAACTAAACCAATTCAATATCTTTTTAAATATACATTTTCAATTTGTAAATATATTTCGTTAGCTGATTATTTTTTTTTTTCATTAAACTAAAAATTTTAATTTTTCGTATAGACTTTTTCAAATTTTTAAATATATATTGTTAGCTGATTTTTTTTTATTAAACTGAACTATTCTAATATTTTTTCATATACACATTTTCAATTTGTAAATATATTTCGTAAGCTGATTATTATTTCCATTAAACTAATCTAATACTTTTCCCTATACCCATTTTCAATTTGTGATTAGGCTTCTTTAACTGATTTTATTTTGTTCATTACTAGACAAATCTAGTATATTTTTCAAATACACATTTTTAATTTGTAAATATATTTCGTTAGCTGATTATCTTTTCCATTGAACTAAACAAATCTAGGATTCATTTCCTTTTTACATGCACAGATTTCCTTATATTACCCAACACATACAAATCCATTGCTGTGTTACCCTTCTCGAAGGAATAATCCAAGACCTTCAAATGGACTTGGATTTCAATTCTCAGAATTTCTGTCTTCTACTGTAGAGTCTAGGGAGAGCATAAATGCCAACCAGGGCATATATAATAGAATTTATCTCTTCACCTCTTAGACATCGTGGACTGATTCATTTACTACGGTCAGAGAAGGCCATCAACAGCTTCCCTTATCTGATTTGGTCCTCAAATCTAATTTTCTGATGTTATGCCTATCTTGAGAGGTTGGGAGGTTCTCTGGAGGAGATCCAAATGTACAAGATTTTCATCTGTTTTTTTTTTTTTTTTTATTCTTTCTATTATTTCTCTTTTTTTTTAATCAAATAATTTATCGATGTTACTTGTAGCAAGTAATTTATTCTTCCTATAGATCTTCATTTTCTTTATTCTCTCTAATATTTCTCTATTTTCTTCTTCTTGATCAAATCATTTCTCGATGTTACTTGTAGCAAGTAATTTATTCTTCCTATAGATCTTCCTTTTTTTTATTCTTTCTATTATTTCTCTTTTTTTCTTAATCAAATAATTTATCGATGTTACTTGTAGCAAGTAATTTATTCGTCCTATAATTCTTAATTTTTTTTATTCTCTCTAATATTTCTCTATTTTTTTCTTCTTAATCAAATAATTTCTCGATGTTACTTGTAACAAGTAATTTATTCTTCCTATATATCTTTATGAAAAGTTTATTAAAATCATTTTAAGATAATTCTTAATAAAACTTCATAAAGTTAGACATGGAAAAATATATATCTTTATTCATACTTGTACTGCTCTCATGTATGATTTAATGAATACAGAAATATCATAAATCAGAGTCTTTTAACCCTTTTACCCAAGACTATTTGGACCTTTCCAACCCTTTTTTCAGGCACATTTTGCAGTATATATATTTTTTTAAAATTGCTCTAACAGCCTTAATTTTCGTCATAGAGAGGTCAGGTCGGTCTCATTCTCTTGGAAAATGCCTGAAGTTTCTCAAAAAATTATAAAAAATATGCAAAAAAATACGTAAATAGCAGTTTTTTGTAAGGACGTACCTGTACGTCCATGGGGGTAATGGGATGAGTTTTGTGAAACGTACCAGTACGTCCTTTGGGGGTAAAATATTAG
>NC_090737.1:132641180-132646180 GCF_036898095.1 Palaemon carinicauda
ATCATTTTCCACACAAGGCGAGAAAATAGTAATATACACTATATATTCCATTCTTGGGTTACAAATGTACATAATTAGCAGGGTCCTCTTTCAGCTTTAATAGAAACTGTGAAACTTGAACTTTGATATTATTTATGGCGTTGTTATTATTATTATTATTATTATTATTATTATTGTTATTATTATTATTATTTATTTTTATTGTTATTGTCATTACTATTACTGTTATTGTTATCATTATTTTTATATTTCTTTGTTAATATCAACTTTTTTTTATTTTCATGAAAACCTGCCTATTATTATTATTATTATTATTATTATTATTATTAATTATTATTATTATTATTATTATTATTATTATTATTATTATATTTTTTTGCTAATATTATCAACTTATTTTTTTGGTATTTCTTTTTATGAAAACCTGTTTATTATTATTATTATTATTATTATTATTATTATTATTATTATTATTATTATTATTGATATGTTTTTTTGTTAGTATTATCAACTTATTTTTTTTGGTATTTTTTATGAAAACCTGTTTATTATTATTATTATTGTTATTGTTATTATTATTATTATTATTATTATTATTATTATTATTATTATTATTATTATTATTATTATTATTATTTACTAACTCTTTTTTTTTGAATATCAGGAAGTTCGGATACCAGACAGTTAGATGCCTACTCTTATATTTCAGACACTATGGGAACTGGAGGCCTCTGCTCCCCCCACCCCCACAGCTTTGCTTTAGAATTAGATATATCCTAACAAAACCTATTCTAAATTTTCCCACGAGTTTGAAGGACAACTTTCTATTATTTTATTTAGACGAATCCTGGTCTATAGGGTCCCTGGATATTGTTTATTCATCAAAATATTTCAAGATTGTCTTATCTTCAAATAGGTGGTAGCTTTCTCGCCTGGTGATCACCAGACTGGGGTTAAGAGCCCCACTCAAACTCGTTTGTTTCTTTGGTCACCGCAACCTCACTATCCTTGTGAGATAAGTATGGGGTGGGGTGAGCTTGTAGGTCTATCTGCTGAGTCATCCGCAGCCATTGACTGGCCATCTAGGTCCTAGCTTGGATGGAGAGTGGGCTTAGGCGCTGATCATATGTGATATGTCCAGTCTCAAGGGCCTTGTCCTGCTTAATAGGGCAATATCACTGCCTGTTGCCTCTGCTATTCATAAGTGCCCTTGAAACATTTAAATGTCAAAGGCAGATTAAAAGGTTAATATTTAAGAGATAAGTAATCTCCCCGAACGATATTTTACCGTGGTCTATTTTTTAGAGGTTTCTCTTCCATTTAGAGTTCAGACTATTTGTATTTTTCCTATAAATCTATGAAAGCGTTACAGTAAGTGATCTTAGTTTTTGTGTAATAAAGTGTATTGTAATAATGTTTAATAAGCAAGGTCTATGGGTGAAAAAGTAGTTTCTGGGTATGGTCTTTCATATTCCAAAACTATACAGATTTTAGTTTCATAGTCACGTTTGTGGATCTTTTTCTGAAACTTTTCAATATGAGCGCCCCAAAAGAGGAGACAACAAACTCGTTGTCTACAGCACGCATCTATGCTATATAACCATGAAAAGATAAATGATCTTAATATTTTTTACGTAGAAATCTTCAGACAGGAAATTGCAAGGAAATAGTATCTTGCACCAAATTTATGTAATTTTCCGCAAACCATGGATAGCTTTGAAGAACATTACCAATGTGCCCATTATCCAGTGACACTGTGGCATCTTCGACCAAATTTATGGAATTTTCTACAAACCATGGATAGCTTTGAAGCATCTTGGTTAATGTGCTCATTATCAAGACACACTGTGAGATCTTCGACCAAATTTATGTAATTTTCCACAAACCATAGATAGCTTTGAAGATCATTACCAATGTGCCCATTATCTAGTGACACTGTGGCATCTTCGACCAAATTTATGGAATTTTCCACAAACCATGGATAGCTTTGAAGCATCTTGCCAATGTGCCCATTATCTAGTGACACTGTGGCATCTTCGACCAAATTTATGTAATTTTCCATCAACCATGGATAGCTTTAAAGCATCTTGGTTAATACGCTTATTATCAAGTGACACTGTGGCATCTTTGACCAAATTGATGTGATTTTCCACCCACCATGGATAGCTTTGAAGCATCTTGGTTAATGTGCTCATTATCAAGTGACACTGTGGCATATTCGACCAATTCTATTTAATTTTCCACAAACCATGGATAGCTTTAAAGATTATTACCAATGTACCATTATCCAGTGACAATATGACATCTTCGACCAAATTTATTGATTTTTCCACCAACCATGGATAGCTTTGAAGCATCTTGCCAATGTGCCCATTATCTAGTGACACTGTGGCATCTTCGACTAAATCTATGTAATTTTCCACCAACCATGAAGAGACTCGAAGATCCTTACCAATGTGTCCATTATCCAGTGACACTGTGGCATCTTCGACCAAATTTATGGAGTTTTCCACCACCCATGGATAGCTTTGAAGCATCTTGCCAATGTGCCCATTATCTAGTGACACTGTGGCATCTTTGACTAAATCTATGTAATTTTCACCCAACTATGAATACCTCTAAAGCATCTTGCTAGTGTACTCATTATTTAGTGGCACTATGGAAAGCTGCAGATTTTGTATCCCCACCAAAAAAAAAAAAAAAAAAAAAAATAGATAAAAATGGCCCTCTAAAATGAGGTTGGGAAATAGAGGGATCAACACTGCATCCACAGTATAGTCTTCAGTGACAGATGCCACCGGCACCAGAAGATATAATGAGCCTCATTATGTGTGCATGCAAATCTGGATTTAGCACAAAACACTGCATCTACACAAAGCAATTACTATCCTTTACAATGTCCTATGAGTGTAGCAAATTTTCCCAATGCATAATCTGTGTATTTAAAAATATAAACATTTCCCTATAATCCATAGTTGGAGGACGTATAAAATATTCTTGTATTAAGAAACTTCACATTTTTTTTCAATATTTACAAGTTTTGGTATCAAATTATTTGTTTCTTTTCTTAATGTGTGAGAGAGAAAGAGAGAGAGAGAGAGAGAGAGAGAGAGAGAGAGAGAGCATCATTGTTGATATACGGTAGTTCCATTTCGTTTTTATATTCTCTTTACTGTTATTTCTATTATTATAATTATGATTAGTTTTATTAATACTAATCAAGCGTTTTTAGCAAATTAAATAATGAATAATGTGGAATACCACCATTAACTCCATTATTTCCGGACATTGGGAGGGGGGGCATTCTCTTTCCTCTTTTTTTCTAACCAAACATTTGAACTATTATCAAACAATATAAAGATCAATGGATTAAACATTTGGGGAGACCTCATTCCTCCTTTTCAAACCCAATATTTGAACAATATTTAACAATCTAAGGATCGATGAGTAAAACATTTTAAACATGAGCAGTCAATAAATATGTCAATATGAAACTGAAAATAATAGTGATGTTTCCAAGGATAGCGGAGCTAGTAGAAGGGCTGCCACTTCTAATTCCCTAAACTACGAACTAAAATTGATATATTACAGAAATCGCTCTCTTGTTAGATCATGAGGATATATCTTAATTAACAGAAATTAACTTTTTTGTATATAGAATTATAATTACCATTTATTTGTTTATGATGACATAAATCATTTAATGTTTATGTTGGACAACTTGCAGCCCCGTTGGCATGACGTCATCCTCATCAGTAACACCAGAACTGACGTTTAAAATTTCCTTTAAACTTTTGATTAAAACTTATCATAGGTCATAACTGCGTATTAGTATTTAAAAAAAAAAAATCTTTTTCCTTTCAGAATAAAAAACTCATATTTGTCCGGGGATTTTTTTACTGTTTTGTGAAAGTATTACACAATAGTTTTTTTAGGAATTAAGTCCCGACTACCATAAATTCTCTCAGCTTTAATATGTTGATATTCTTGACAGAATTATAACAATAATTTCATAATCTTAAGTTCTATCATCAGTGTTTCAAACTATGAGAAAGAAGTCTCATCTAATAATCAAATCTAAAAGGAAAATTACTTTGTTTAAATTGGAAGGTTACGCACATACCAGGATAGCCAATCTCAAGAAATCCAAGATATGTTAAGAAAGATAAAACAGAAATATTTACAACATTTATGCTAATTAAAAACCAAAATGTAACTATGGTAGAGTTTTATTTTAATCATGGTTAAAATAATATCAGCATCATGGACAGTTAAAGCCGTGTTTATAATATACTTGGTTTGTTCCACGGTTGGTACCCTGATAGAATTCCTACATGGCATGTTGTCTTCTGCCGATTGTTCTTTTAAATGAAAGAGTTTGCGAATATTTACATCTCCTTACCACAGCCTTTATGAATGAGCTCTCTTCATATATGTAACTAATATTCCTTTTTTTTATTATACAAAGTAGACGTGGATCAACTCTTTTTATTATTTTGAAATTTTGCCATTATTAAAAGCTAAAAGAATCTAATGTTTATGTCCCTCTCCATGGCGGGATTAGGGGTGGCAAACCTTACGGCTTTATAAGAAGAGGAATCTTAGTAAATAATGTGTTCATAAGCATTTTGGTTAGATAGTGAAATGATAATAGCTATATATATAAATTTTTCAATAATATGTTATCCTAATCACTATTTAATCTTCATTATAGAATGTTCTCTGTACCTTAAAGTATTGGCAATTCTGAACCCTTCTGTTACGTCATAACAATTTGGCCGGAACTGTAGCCGAGAATACCCTCTAAGATTTTTTATATTTATCATGATACATCTAGTTTTTCCCTTTGTATAACATATAGCTCTTTCATTTCATTTTATATATGCTCATACATGTGAATGAGAAATTTATGGAGTATTTACAAAGAGAGAATACAATAGTTTCTTTGGCGATTGCCTGAATTTTTTTTCAAGCTTTTAAAAGTACCAATAGATGGCCTC
>NC_090737.1:132648680-132656180 GCF_036898095.1 Palaemon carinicauda
GGGGGGGGGTAAGAGTTCGTTAGATTTTTTTATTTTCTTTGTTTAAGATTGAAATGAGATTTCATTAATGTATTTTAATTTTTGTCTTTCTTATGCTTAAGTTTAATTACATCGAGGAGATAATTTTAAGAATAAAAACGTATTGATTTAGCCAAAATGACAAGAAATATATGTCAGAGTATGTTTAATCATTTATCTATATGAGTTGGAACTAGTTAGAAACGATGTACGGAATTTTGGCATATAATTTTTGTGTAAATAAAATAGACAGATGTATCGTAAAACAATAAATCAACATTACAGAGGAAAACTGAAAAAATATCTGTATATCGTTGCCATGTAACTTGCTGAAAACAAGCCTAAAAGAAGCACTGTTGAGAGAGAGAGAGAGAGAGAGAGAGAGAGAGAGAGAGAGAGAGAGTGTGTGTGTGTAGTAACAGAGGATAGCTTATTTGATTGCGTGATTATTATTAAACTGAAGGAACACACAGAGAGAGAGAGAGAGAGAGAGAGAGAGAGAGAGAGAGAGAGAGAGAGAGAGAGCATAAGGGGTGTTAAGAAAGCTATAAACACCTGATACCTGAATGCTCCTTTTCTTTTTTTCTTTCCAGCCAATAATACCGATCATGGCCGGACCATCACCGGTCACCAATCAACAGGAATTTTCAATTAACTCCGGCTGACTTTAATTGGAGCTGTCGGGAAAGATGAGAAAAGGATTCCTCTTTCCTCTTGCTCAAAGGCAATTACCTCCTTGTTTTTCCTCTTGAAGAATTAAGCGAAGAAAGATGTGGAGGAAAAGGGGGCGAGAGAATGAACGGGGAGGGAAAGAATGGTGGATAAAAGAGAGGGGGGAAAAGTTCCTAATTGAACAAGGAGAGGGAAGGAGAGAGGAGATTGTTATAGGGGAGGGGGGGGGGGGGTAAGCGTTCGTTAGATTTGTTTATTTTTTTTTTCTTTTTTGAAGATTGAAATGAGATTTCATTTATGTATTTTCACTTTTGTCTCTTTCTTATGCTTAAGTTTAATTACATCGAGGAGACAATTTTTGTGAAATTTTGAAAATAAAAACCTATTAATTTAGTCAGTGACAAGAAATTTATGTCAGTATGTTTTATCATCTATCTATTTGAGCTGGAATTAGTTAAAAACGATATACAGAATTTTGGAATATCATGTTTTATGTGTAAATGAAAATAAAAATTGATATATAGTAAAATATTAAATCAACATTACAGAGGAAAACTGAAAATATCTCAGTATCGTTATCTCATAACTTACTGGAGACAAAAATAAAATAAAAAGTACTTTTTTATGAAAATTTATTGGCTTCTTATCATATTACAGTTCTCAGCATCTTTTCCAAATCTCTGAAATTACAATGTTGAACTAATTAAACAAATTTAGAATAGGCAGATAAAATAGCAAAACTTTTTAACATTATTCACATGAAATCTTTCAGTGCTTTGATGATTCTCTGCAAATCCTAATATAACATTTAAAGTTTATTTTTCTCACATATTCAGGCTTATGAATTTTTATTTGTTTTATTTTGAGTTTTCGATGTTTCACAGGAGTGTATAATACAGGAGAAAGCGTATGATAGAGTAGAAAGGGAAGCGATGAGGAATGTGATGAGGTTATATGGAATTGGTGGCAGGTTGTTGCAAGCAGTGAAAGGTTGTTGCAAGCAGTGAAATGTTTCCACAAAGGTAGTAAAGTGTGTGGTAGGATAGGAAATGAAGTGAGCGATTCGTTTCCGGTGAGAGTGGGGCTGAGACAGGGATGTGTGATGTCGCCTTGTTTGTTTAGCTCGTGTGTTGATGGAGTGGTGAGAGAGATGAATGCTCGAGCGCTTGGACAAGGATTGAAACTGATAGACGAGAATAATCATGAATGGGAGGTAAATCAGTTGTTGTTTGCGGATGGTACTGTACTAGTTGCAGACTCGGAAGAGAAACTTGGCTGATTAGTGACAGAATTTGGAAGGGTATGTGAAAGAAGGGAGTTGAGTTAATCTGGGTAAGAGTAAGATTATGAGATGTATGAGAAGGGAAGGAGTGCGAGGTTGAATGTCATGTTGAATGGAGCGTTACGTGAGGAAGTAGATTGGTTTAAGTACCTAGGGTCTGTTGTTGCAGCAAATGGTGGAGTGGAAGCAGATGTACGTCAGAGACTGAATGAAGGATGCAAAGTGTTGGGGGCAGTGAAGGGAGTGGTAGAGAATAGAGGGTTAGGCATGAATGTAAAGAGAGTTCTATATGAGAAAGTGATTGTACCAACTGTGATGTATGGATCGGAGTTGTGGGGAATGAAAGTGACGGAGAGACAGAAATTGAATGTGTTTGAGATGAAGTGTCTGAGGAGTATGGCTGGTGTATCTCGAGTAGATAGGGTTAGGAACGAAGTAGTGAGGGTGAGAACGGGTGTAAGAAATTATTTAGCAGCTAGAGTGGATATGAATGTGTTGAGGTGGTTTGACCATGTTGAGAGAATTGGAAATGGCTGTCTGCTAAAGAAGGTGATGGATGCATGAGTTGATGGGAGAAGTACAAGAGGAAGGCCAAGGTTTGGGTGGATGGATGGAGGGAAGAAAGCTCTGGGAGATAGGAGGATAAATGTGAGAGAGGCAAGAGAGCGTGCTAGAAATAGGAATGAATGGCGAGCGATTGTGACGCAGTTCCGGTAGGTCCTGCTGCTTCCTCCAGTCGCCTTGGATGACCGCGGAGGTAGTAGCAGTAGGGGATTCAGCTTATGAAGCTTTATCTGTGGTGGATAACTGGGGAGGGTGGGCTGTGGCACCCTAGCATTACCACCCAAACTCGGTTGAGTCCCTCGTCAGGCTGGGAGGAGATTAGAGAGGAAAGGTTCCCTTTTTTCATTTGTTTGATGTCGGCTACCCCCAAAAATTCGGAGAAGTGCCTTGGTATATAGATAGATTTTGCGTTTTTATGGTTCTTTCAAGTATCATATTCTAACATTTCTATCAGCTCTTAAACAAGCTGAACCTAATTTTGATGGTTTTCTCTAAATGCGTGTTGCTGCACTTGCTTATCCTCCCGATAGATGGCAGCTCTATGAAAGAAGTGACAATAACTCGAACGTTGCAAGGAGACTGCCACTAGTCCAATATCGTTGTTCTTGGAGATAAGTAACTTTCAATTGCTTCCACTTTTATCACTGAACTTTGGGCGCTGCTAAGTGCCTTTATAAGTTCGTTTCCTCTTGCAGCAAGATCTCCAGACAAGGGGGAAAAAAAAGGGCTCGGCCAAATAAAAAAGTAAAGAAAGACAAGAAAAAGCGGAATATGTTATGTTGGAACTTTTCAGACGCCTAAAAGTTCTTGGTGCGTATTCACCCTTCCTTCCATTTGTCCCCCCGCCCCCCCCCCCCCCCCAAAAAAAAAAAGTTACGTTTTTATTAGCCAGTCTGTTATTTTACAGATGTTAATAATTCTTAAAATCTATAAAATCCTTTTCTAGAATATACTTTACCACATATTTCCTAAATCTTATGAAAATCATCTCTCTCTCTCTCTCTCTCTCTCTCTCTCTCTCTCTCTCTCTCTCTCTCTCTCTCTCTCAGGAATGCATTGTTTCAGTATTAGGGCTGAAGTTTTAATTAATAATGATTTTACTGAAATTTATCCATAAAATTAATATTTCAAAACTACAGTTCAGTTCCTCTTATAATACAACTTTATAAATCTGCATTCCTGAATATGTTGTCATTGAGAGATACCTTGATAAAAGCAGCAAAGCCTTCATATCAAAACTTCGTGAGTATAATATGAATTCAATTTCTACAAATTTGAATTCAATTTCTACAAATTTGAATTCAATTTCTACAAATTTGAATTTAATTTCTACAAATTTGAATTCAATTTCTGAAAATTTGAATTCAATTTCTACAAATTTGAATTCAATTTTCATTATGAATTCAATTTATATTTTGAATTCAATTTATATTATGAATGCTAACATGAATTCAATTTCGACTCATAAACTCAATGAAAAATACAATTCACTCACTTAAAAATGTTGATTTTTTTTTTATAATTAATAAGGAAATTATTCGTATGCAGAATCTAGAAAATGCCGCTAGATAATTTTAAAAAACATTTCAAGCCTTTTTTTTAATTTAAAATCAGTTAGAACAAGAAGATTTTTAATTCAACACCGCGGATATTGTAATCTCGTGGTACGAAAAATTTCAAGACAAAAAGTTACTGAGAAAGTCGAGTCGCAATATTTTATATGGATTAATGAAATGTCTCTTTGTGTCAATTACGGGATTTATCATTTTTATTCATCCTGTAACATTTCATATTTATTCATTTCCTCATTGAAGATGTAACATTTAAACTTAAAGCACCAAATAACTTGCATATTTAAACATAGCCACTGACTACACAAGAACAGTACTATATCAAAACGGACTGTGGACTCTATATATATATATATATATATATATATATATATATATATATATATATATATATATGTGTGTATATATATGTATATATGTGTATATATGTATATATATGTATATATATGTATGTGTATATATGTGTATATGTATATATATATATATATATATATATATATATATATATATATGTATATATGTGTATATGTGTATATATGTATATATGTGTATATATGTATATATGTGTTTATGTATATATGTATATATAATATTCATTTCCACATAGAAGATGTAATATTTAAAGTTTAGGACCTAATGACTTACATATTTAAACAGCCACTTACTAAACAAAAACAGTATATCTGTAATTCAAAAAGATCTGTGGATTTATTTCTACTGTTTATTATTTTAACCCTAAATACCATGTAAAATTAATCTGATATTGTTAATACAATTAACATTTTACCTCGTATAACTTATACAAGTCGAAACACAATAGGAACTTGATAAGGAATAAAAATTTCAATCTCTTGTCGCATAAATTTTGAACATAAAACATGATCTTTTACAGAAAGAACCACTGATGCTTTTCTTATTTTTATCATATCTTGAATCAATTTACATGACATTTAATTTATTTAATAGACAGAGCGTAAGGTAATAAATTTTTTTCTACCTCGCTTTGAAATATATATTAAATTTATTTTGTTAAATCTTGGTCAAGTGTTATTGGAAATTCGTCAGAGACCACCTCTGAAATGCTGAACACTTTGTCCAGTTGGCTTCGTTAATTCTGGTACATTACATATGAAGCAAAGCAGATGTCATTGTACCGGAATTAATGATGCCAACTGTACAATATTAAGAAATAATTCAGGACTACTTTGCTACACGAAAGACTACTTTTCAATGATCATCATCATATATTATGGCGCCAAGGTAATACATTTTTTTTATACATTGCTTTGAAAGATGTATCAAATTTATTTTGTTAAATCACAGATAAATTTTGCTTACTAATAATCCATTTGAGACGACTTCTGACCATTTTGTAAAATATTAAGAAATAATTCTGGACTGCTTTACTACTTTTCGCTGATCATCCTCATATCTTATGGCGCCAATGTCGAACCTACAGGTCTTGATCTGAGCAATGAATGCTGCCCAACATGGGCACTAGGGTAGGTGGCTAATCCCCATTTGTGGCAGTTATCTCCAGTTTTAACCCTTCTGTTTAGGGTTACCTGGTCCTTCTAGTGAGGGTTGATCAGCCTTCATTTGGGTTGGGCAGTACCTTATTGAGTGAGTCAGTCACTTCCGCGTCACTTTCTCGCCTCTGAGCAACTACCCAGAATGATTCTAGTCCATCCACTGTTCCAAGCTTTTCCAGGATTTCAACGATTCTAGTCCATCCACTGTTCCAAGCTTTTCCAGGATTTCAATCTTCGCCTAGCTTCCAGGTGATTGTGATACCTGGGGTCATTCCTTTGTTTAATTTTCTTTTCAGTTTTTTGCTAGCGTTAATCATCGTAAATGGCGTATAGGATACCAGCTACTTTGTATAAAGAATGGTAAAGGTGTTGATTTTAGGTTGCGAGTAATAATCTGACAGGACTTAATTAGGTCTAAGTCTACCTTATGGCCCATGGAATACCAGCTACTTTGTATAAAGAATGGTAGAGGTGTTGATTTTAGGTTGCGAGTAATAATCTGACAGGACTTAATTAGGTCTAAGTCTACCTTATGGCCCATGGAATACCAGCTACTTTGTATAAAGAATGGTAGAGGTGTTGATTTTAGGTTGCGAGTAATAATCTGACAGGACTTAATTAGGTCCAAGTCTACCTTATGGCCCATGGAATACCAGCTACTTTGTATAAAGAATGGTAGAGGTGTTGATTTTAGGTTGCGAGTAATAATCTGACAGGACTTAATTAGGTCTAAGTCTACCTTATGGCCCATGGAATACCAGCTACTTTGTATAAAGAATGGTAGAGGTGTTGATTTTAGGTTACGAGTAATAATCTGACAGGACTTAATTAGGTCTAAGTCTACCTTATGGCCCATGGAATACCAGCTACTTTGTATAAAGAATGGTAGAGGTGTTGATTTTAGGTTGCGAGTAATAATCTGACAGGACTTAATTAGGTCTAAGTCTACCTTATGGCCCATGGAATACCAGCTACTTTGTATAAAGAATGGTAGAGGTGTTGATTTTAGGTTGCGAGTAATAATCTGACAGGACTTAATTAGGTCTAAGTCTACCTTATGGCCCATGGAATACCAGCTACTTTGTATAAAGAATGGTAGAGGTGTTGATTTTAGGTTACGAGTAATAATCTGACAGGACTTGCTTAGCTCTAAGTCTACATTATGTGTATGGCACGATCTTGCCCACACTGGTACACAGTATTCCACAGTAGAGTAACCAAGTGCTAGGGCTGTTTGTCCCGCCTCAGGATCTGTTCCCCAGATGATGTTGGCGAGTCTGATGAGGAGGTTGTTCCTAGTTGTGAGTTTTTTTTGTCTTTGAAAGTTTTTTTTTTTTATTTCGTGTGTGTGTGGTCTTTAAAGGAGAGTGTCCTGTCAAGGGCAACACTCAAGTAGACTGGGTTGGGATGATTTTCTGGTTCTTTGTAACCCCATTTGAGGTGTTCACAATACTAAAGGTCTCCAGAGCTCAGAGTGTTATTTTTCATTGCTTCAATGTCTTCTGAAGACCTTTTTTTACATTAAAAAGGGTACTTGGATATACATAGATTCCAAAACTTATTATAATTCGTTTTTGAATCACCGAGATATCATTGCTTGAAAATTATCAGTTTTCAAAGCATTTTTCTTGTGATTTTTATTTTTCCCGCTCGGTCCCTAGATACCCTTAGTATTGTGAGCGCCTCATTTGATCTTTAGCTTTTTTTTTAAAGGTTTAAAGACCGCTCATGAATGGCAGGGACAAGGGTCAATGCCCTAGAGACTGACCATATATGCATATAATCAGTGCCCAAGCCCCCTCTCCATCCAAGCTAGGACCAAGGAGGGCCATGCAATGGCTGCTGATGACTCAGCAGATAG
>NC_090737.1:132671951-132674451 GCF_036898095.1 Palaemon carinicauda
TATTCCATGGCCAATTACCAACGCTCACTCACTCTCTCTCTCTCTCTCTCTCTCTCTCTCTCTCTCTCTCTCTCTCTCTCTCTCTCTCTCTCTCTCTCTCTGATGGATACTTCTTTATTGCCAGAGAATCTTTACAGTATTCCATCAGCCTCTCTCTCTCTCTCTCTCTCTCTCTCTCTCTCTCTCTCTCTCTCTCTCTCTCTCTCTCTCTCTCTCTCTCTCCTCCCTTGCAACCGATGCTGGAAGTATTTATGCATTATTTCTCGAAGCTAATTTCCAAAACCTCAATTTTTTTCCCCCTAAACATAAATATTATTTCCCTTCACCACCATCTGTCTTTCCCTTTTGTTCTTTGACATCTTCTTCTTGTGAACATTTCGTACTTTTTTTCTTCTTTTTCCTTCTCCCCACAAGCCAATCCTCACTCCGTTCTTCTGGTGATTTTTTTTTCTTTCTTTTCTGTTCCCTCCCTTCCATATCCTGGGGTTCTCTTTTGACTACAAAAGACACTTGTATGTCAGGAAGTATACTGTGGTATTTAGCTGACTATCTCTCTCCCTCTCTCTCTCTCTCTCTCTCCTCTCTCTCTCTCTCTCTCTCTCTCTCTCTCTCTCTCTCTCAATATATATGTATATATATATATATATATATATATATATATATATATATATATATATATATATATACATATATAGGTATACACTGTATATAATTGTATATAATATACATATATATATATATATATATATATGTATATGTATATATATATATATATATATATATATATGAATATATATATATACTGTATATATACATATATATACTGTATATATACATATATATACTGTATATATACATACATTTACTGTATATTTACATATATACATACTGCATATTTATATATATACTGTATATAAACTGTATATATACATATATATAATGTATATATACATACATTTACTGTATATTTACATATATACATACTGTATATTTATATATATACTGTATATATACAAATATATACTGTATATATACAAATATATACTGTATATATACAAATATATACTGTATATATACATATATATACTGTATATATACATATATATATACATATATATATATATATATATATATATATATATATATATATATATATATATATATGCTGTATATATATATGCTGTATATATATATATGCTGTATATATATATATATGCTGTATATATATATATGCTGTATATATATATGCTGTATATATATATGCTTTGTATATATATATATATATATATATATATATATATATGTATATATATGTGTATATATATTATATATATATATATATAAATATATATATATATATATATATATATACATATATATATATATATATATATATATATATCCATCTATGTGCCACTTTGCAGTATTCAATACAGTTCCCACCAACTCCCCCCCCCCTCTCTCTCTCTCTCTCTCTCTCTCTCTCTCTCTCTCTCTCTCTCTCTCTCTCTCTTTGTCGCGTGTCACTTGTGGACCATGAGCCTTTTTTTGAGTCTCTCTCTCAGAGAGAGATCTCATGACAACTACTAGACATTCAGTCAATCTTTGCTGTCAACGGTAAAGGTCGTGTCTAGTATTTTTCCTAACGTGTTTTTTTTTTTTATTTCGTTCTCATGTCTTTCTTTTAATCGGTTAATTTCTTTTTCTGATATTGATGGAACTTTTCTTTAATACTTTTCCAACATTGATACATATATCCACCCACACACACACACACATACACATATATTTATATATATATATATATATATATATATATATATATATATATATATATATATATATATATATATATGTATATACTGTATATCCTGACACTTGTTCTTTGTTATATAGTGTAGATATATGGATGTAACTAATATATATATATATATATATATATATATATATATATATATATATATATATATATGTATATATGTATATATATGTATATATATGTATATATATATATATAATATATATATATATACATATATATACATATATATATATATTGTATATATAATATATATGTGTATACATACAAACAAATATATGTAAATATATATATATGTATGTATATACATATATTTTTTATATAATATATATCTCTATAAATATATATATATATATATATATACATATATATATTTTATATATATATATATATATATATATATATATATATATATATATATATATTATCTTATGTATATATTATATATATATATATATATATACTAATATACTGTACATTCAAACATATCCATCATATCCACTTGCCTTTCCCGTTGCTTTTCTCGAACTTACCATTAAACGTTCAGTACAAGACCTCTGGTAACTCGGTTTCATTTCCTGTCCAGAATATCAAAATGAAATTCGTACCTTACAATTTTCTTCATTCCCATTGAGGATTTACTTTTTCATTAAGAGACATTGATATAAATTCTTGGTACAA
>NC_090737.1:132679451-132689451 GCF_036898095.1 Palaemon carinicauda
TATACGTACAAACACACACATTCATATATATATATATATATATATATATATATATATATATATATATAAACATACACATATATAAATATATACATACATATATCATATATATATACATATATATATATATATATATATATATATATATATATATATATATATACATATATATATATATACATGTATATATAAATATAAATATATATATATACATGTATATATATATGTATATATATACATATATATATATATGTATATATATACATATATATATATATATGTATATATATATATATATATACATATATATATATATACACATATATATATATGTGTGTGTGTGTGTGTTTCAGAAAGTACATATTTGTGTATAAGGTGAACATTTATCAATGAAGCCGGAACGCTAAATTCTTAGATCATATCATAATTAGGTAATTGTTCCCTGGCGAGTAATTCTTTTGATTGACAAACTTACAATTTACCAGAAATTCAATCCTTGCTGTTATAAATTTATCATAAACTAAAAACTATGAAAAGAAATTATTCTGCTGCATTTTCTTTTTTATATTAGAAGTTTTTTTTTATGATAAATTACAGAATACAAATTGAATGTATAGAAAGTAATATTATCCACTCTTTCCTCTCTATGACTTCTGGTTTACTAAAATTGAACTGTTAAAAACAAAGTATAAATTATATGAGCTATGCTGCTACCTGTCGCTAGAGGGCGTCTCCTCTCCTCGTCAGGCAAGAAGTGAAAATTAACACAGCTGTTTTTGAAAACAGAAATGTGAGAATTAATTACTCTGGTCTGCTTCTTGGAGCACACTATTCCATCTTATTTCTCTTCCTCTTGCTTTTTTTTTTTAGTGTTTTTAGTTTATATATTTAGTATTTATTCTAATGTTGTTACTGTTCTTAAGATATTTTATAGTAATTGTTAATTACTTTTTTTGTAGTGTCCTTATTTCCTTTCCTCACCGGCTTATTTTCTCTATTGGAGGCCCTCGGGCTTATAGCATTCTGCTTTTCCAATCAGGGTTGTAGCTTAGCAAGTAATAATAATAATAGTAATAATAATAATGATTTATTATTATTATTATTATTATTATTATTATTATTATTATTATTATTATTATTACTATTGATAATAATAATAATAATAATAATAATAATAATAATAATAATAATAATCAATTTCGGGTATAAGCTCATATATTGCGAAGTAGTCTTAACGACAGACAGAGAGAGAGAGTTGGGTCCCAATGTTATGAAATTGAATTAAATCTTTGGCAGTCCAATACAAATGTATGACTCTGCTCATGTGCCTGTTGCATCGGTGTATGAAGCAGTAATATTTAGAAGTATTTACCCTATATTGGTTTGATCAATCCTTCATTAATTGAAGGTAGAATGTGTAAATGACAAGAGCAATAGTTGTGTTATGGGGAAAATCTTATTATGGAATATACTGCACTGTAATTGTCCAGTGGCTATTTTTCTCTTGGTAAGGGTAGAAGAGACTCTTTAGCCATGGTAAGCAGCTCTTTTAGGAGAAGGACACTCCAAAATCAAACCATTGTTCTCTAGTCTTGGATAGTGTCATAGCCTCTGTACCATGGTCTTCCACAGTCTTGGATACAGTTCTCTTGCTTGAGGGTACACTCGGGCTCACTATTCTATCTAGTTTCTCTTCCTCGTGTTTTGTTAAAGTTTTAATAGTTTATTTTGGAAATATTTATTTAAATGTCACTGTTTTTAAAATATATTATTTTTTCTTGTTTCCTTTCCTCACTGGGCTATTTTCCCAGTTTGGGCCCCTGGGCTTATAGCGTCTTGCTTTTCCAACTAGGGTTGTAGCTTAGCAAGCAATAATAATAATAATAATAATAATAATAATAACAATATGTAATTTATATAAAGGGTGAAACTTATCTTTTCTTAGCAAATAATTAGGTTAAGGTCGTTAGCCAACCAATTTATATTTCCTTTTTCACAGCAGATATTTGTATTGGCACCAGTCGATGCCTATTGTGTGTGTATATCTATATCTATATATCTATATATATGTGTATATATATATATATATATATATATATATATATATAAACATATCTATATATATATATATATATATATATATATATATATATAGATATATAGATATAGATATAGATAGATAGATGGCTAGATAGATATAGATAGATAGATAGATAGATATGGATAGATAGATATATATGGATAGATAAAGATAGATAGATAGATATGGATAGATAAAGATAGATAGATAGATGGATGGATGGATATATATATATATATATATATATATATATATATATATATATATATATATATATATATATATATCGGTCTAATATGAGAGAGAGAGAGAGAGAGAGAGAGAGAGAGAGAGAGAGAGAGAGAGAGAGAGATCAAGGATTGCAACTGATACAGCGTCTATCTTTAGACATTTATAGAAGAATGCGCGCTGCCAGTGATCAGCTGAGCACGACGGATCCCGCCCCCCCGAGTGATCAGCTGAGCATATACCCGGAATCAGGAATTGCCGGCGACGTGAAAAACGCCCTGAAAGAAATGCCACCCTTCTGGAAATTTCACCTTTCGAGTTCATCGGGGCTGAAGCGAAAGCTCATTCAAGTGGAGTTTAAAACAGAGAACTATTCTACTTTTTGTGTGTGTGTGTGTGTGTGTCTTTTTTTTCCACTGTCGTGTCGTATAATGCGATAGATCAGTTCTGGATTCTTATATAACATTTACGTATTTTAAAGATTTTTTTTTTTTTATGTTAAAACACTTCAAATCAGTTCTGGATTCTTATTTAACATTTGCGTACTTTCCAGTTTTTTTCTTGTGCTAAAACACTTCAAATCAGTTATGGATTCTTATTTAACATTTGCGTACTTTCCATTTTTTTTTTCTTGTGCTAAAACACTTCAAATCAGTTCTGGATTCTTATTTAACATTTGCGTACTTTCCAGTTTTTTTTCTTGTGCTAAAACACTTCAAATCAGTTATGGATTCTTATTTAACATTTGCGTACTTTCCATTTTTTTTTTCTTGTGCTAAAACACTTCAAATCAGTTCTGGATTCTTATTTAACATTTGCGTACTTTCCAGTTTTTTTTCTTGTGCTAAAACACTTCAAATCAGTTATGGATTCTTATTTAACATTTGCGTACTTTCCATTTTTTTTTTCTTGTGCTAAAACACTTCAAATCAGTTCTGGATTCTTATTTAACATTTGCGTACTTTCCAGTTTTTTTTCTTGTGCTAAAACACTTCAAATCAGTTATGGATTCTTATTTAACATTTGCGTACTTTCCAGTTTTTTTTTTCTTGTGCTAAAACACTTCAAATCAATTCTGGATTCTTATTTAACATTTACGTATTTTCCAGGGTCTTTTTTTTTGTATGTGATAAAACACTTCAAATCAATTTCGGATTCTTATTTAACATTTACGTATTTTCCAGGATTTTCTAGTGTGTTAAAACACTTCAAATCAGTTCTGGATTCTTAATTAACATTCACGTATATTCCAGGGTTTTTTGTTTGTGTGTTAAAACACTTCAAATCAGTTTTGGATTCATATTTCACATTTACGTATTTTCCAGATTTTTTTTTCTTGTGCTAAAACACTTCAAATCAATTCTAGATTCTTATTTACCATTTACTTATTTTCCTGTTTTTCATGCTAAAACGCTTCTAATCCGTTCATGATTCTTACTTCACATTTACGTATTTTTCATGTCATTTTCTTGTGCTACTACATTTCAAATCAGTTCTATATTCTCATTTCAAATATACATATTTTCCTGTTTTTTTCTTGTTTTTATTTTATGTGCTAAAACGCTTCAAATCAGTTCTGAGCTCTTATTTCACATTTACGTATTTTTCTGGATTTTTTTTACTTCTTTATGCTAAACACTTCCTGATCAGATCAGAATTATCGTATTTCAAGTTTGCGCATTTTCTCGTTTTTTTTTCCATCTTTTTTCTAAAACGCGCTCTGGTCAGTTCTGAATTATCTCATTTCACATTTACGTATTTTCTCATTTTTTCCATCTTTACGCTAAAACGCTTTCTGGACAGTTCTGAATTCTCTTATTTCACACGTATTTTCATTTTTTTTTCCTTCATTATGCTAAATCCCTTCCTGATTTCATTGACTAGTCCATTATTTTATTTAATAAAAATGTTCATATTTTTTCATACGTGAATATTTGAAGTATAACGCTTTCTGGTAAATTCTGAATTCTCCTATTTCACATTTACCTATGTTCTCATTTTTTCCTTCTTTATACTAAATCCCTTCCTGATTTCATTGACCAGTCCATTATTTTATTTAATAAAAATTTTCATATTTTTTCATACGTGAATATTTGAAGTATAACGCTTTCTGGTAAATTCTGAATTCTCCTATTTCACATTTACCTATGTTCTCATTTTTTCCTTCTTTATACTAAATCCCTTCCTGATTTCATAGACCAGTCCATTATTTTATTGATTAAAATGTTCATATTTTTTCATACGTGAATATTTGAAGTATAACGCTTTCTGGTAAATTCTGAATTCTCCTATTTCACATTTACCTATGTTCTCATTTTTTCCTTCTTTATACTAAATCCCTTCCTGATTTCATTGACCAGTCCATTATTTTATTTAATAAAAATTTTCATATTTTTTCATACGTGAATATTTGAAGTATAACGCTTTCTGGTAAATTCTGAATTCTCCTATTTCATATTTACCTATGTTCTCATTTTTTCCTTCTTTATACTAAATCCCTTCCTGATTTCATAGACCAGTCCATTATTTTTTTGATTAAAATGTTCATATTTTTTCATACGTGAATATTTGAAGTATTTATGATCGAACAAAGCGGTCAGATAAAAATCATTGTCCATAGGGTCATGGGCTTGTGACGTGCTGAGAGAGGGTTGTGACTCAAGGACAGGATGAAAGCAACTGAGTAACTTTATGACAGAACACTCTCCTTTATATACCAAAAAGCTCAATGCAACAGGAAATTTCCTGTTCAAACCGACACCGTGTCGGTTAATAGTTAACGGTGAGAAAAACTTGCATGTTATTGCAGGTTCTTTTTAGTGCGAGGGGAGAGCGAAGATACAAGCATAATATATACACAAAATGAAATGTCGTTACTATGTACGATCGTGTGACACACGGTTGGTACAGGCTCATGTAAGATACAAAGTGAAGAGGCCAGTTAGTAGGCAGCTATAGTTTGTGGTAATATAATTATGCCATTGTTAAATTACGCTGACTGGAGAATCACCTTTGGGTGTAAAAGATGAGCATAACATTAAATAATATAAAATTTTTAAATATTCATCATTCGATTAAACAGGATACTGAAAAAATCTAGGCGTTAGAGGAGTTATTGACAGAAAAGATCATAAAGTTAATTTTCATAGCCGATAATGTTAAGTTGTGAAAGTTATTACAATCTATAATGAATTTATTGTTATTGTTTACAAGCCCACGCTCTCCATATAGCCTACTGCCAAATTATCCAAAACTATTGTTTTCCAAGTTACATTTATAAAAAAAAAAAAAAAAAAAAAAAATATATATATATATATATATATATATATATATATATATATATATATATATATATATATAGAATTATAAAAACCTCTTTTTTTTATAATTTCAACTTTCTTTCCATGTTGCGAATTTTTTAAATTGTGAATAAGTAATAGAGGGAAACAATAGCTTTTCATAATTTGGCAGTATATGGAGAGCGTGGTCTTGTAAACAAATACCAAAAATTCTAGGGATTAGAGTAGCTATTGACTGAAAGAAGCATTAAGTTGGTTTTCCTAGACGATAATGTTAACTTGTGAAAAGTACGAAAATCTATAAGTTTTAATAAAACAAGAAAAAATATAACTAAATGGGGCAAATCCGATAGGGTTGTGGTGGCCGATGTGGTAACGTTCCTGATTGGTAAACGAAAAACTGTGGTTCGATTATCGGACAAACTTGTTAGTTTCTTTGGTCGTTGCAACCTCACCATTCTTGTGAGCTAAGGATGTGGGTCTTGAGGGAGCCTCTAGCTCTCTGCTGAGTCATCAGCAGCCATTGCTTGGCCCTCCTTGGTCCTAGCTTGGGTGGAGAGGGGGCTTGGGCGCTGATCACATGTATATATGGTCAGTCTCTAGACTCTAAAGCATTGTCCTGCTCGATAGGGCAATGTCACTGTCCCATCAGCGGCCAGTGCCTGTTCCTCTTTGGTCCTAGCTTGGGTGGAGAGGGGGCTTGGGCGCTGATCATAATGGTCAGTCTCTAGGGCATTGTCCTGCTCGATAGGGCAATGTTACTGTTGCTTGAACCTGCCATTCATGAGCGGCCTTTAAATCTTTAAACCTTTAATGGGAAAAGACTTTTGGTTATTATGGCATACGTAAACATACCATGAATATAGATCGTACATCAGGATTACTTTAAAAGCGCCTTCAAGAGTCTTGCGTCTTGAATGACAAATGGTTCACCGAATTTGTAGCGTTATAGTTGAAGTTACGTAAATCACCATCTCGTAGTTACAGTTATGTGGATTTATTTTGATTTATAGAAGCAGTTAAACCTTCATAAGTTTGTATTGTTACAGTGAGATGAATGCATGATGTCATAACAAACTAAAGTCCATTTCTTTTAGCGAGGCAGATTTGCACCGACTCGCAACGGTGCCCTTTTAGCTCGGAAAAGTTTCCTTATCGCTGATTGGTTAGAATTATCTTGTCCAACCAATCAGCGATCAGGAAACTTTTCCGAGCTAAAAGGGCACCGCTGGAAGTCTGTGCAAATATGCCTCGATAAAAGAAATGGACTATAGTGAAAATATCACTAGGCAATATCCTCTCTCTCTCTCTCTCTCTCTCTCTCTCTCTCTCTCTCTCTCTCTCTCTCTCTCTCTCTCTCTCTCTCTCTCTCTTCCAAGATAGAGATGACTGGCGAAATCTACCTGAGGCCCTTTGCGTCAATAGGCGTAGAGGCAGGTGATGATGATTTTACCATCTTTTATTAAAAAACCAGGAGGGTAAATAACAAGTTCAGACCAATGTTGGTTAAGTGATATATCAGAGTATTTTATCCAGCTTCAGTGTACATTGTATTTTCTATAAAATATATAAGTTTCAGAGGTATTTGCTCAGCTTAAAATGATAATAGGATATAATTTCTAATCTGTAAAGTGGATACAACCTCGCTGCATGTAATGAGACTGAAATTAAAAGTGTATATAACCATAATTCTCTTCATCCTGTACCCTAAAAAACTCTTATATAGCAAAAGGCACCGTCCAGGGATTTTTTTTTTTGGGGGGGGGAAATTACATCCAACTCTCTTCAACCGCCTTTTTTTCCATTCAATTCTCTTTTCAGCCTTCTTTACCTGAATCATTCTGTAAATACAGTAGCCGTTTACTAAATCCTTCATTATATCCAGTTTAACAACCTCGTTAAGTTCTTATTGTGGCTAAAGAGACAACGATTTCCCCCAAAATCAATTATTTTCCCGTAATCATTTTCCACTTCACCCTATTTTTCCCCCTTCCCCATACTTTTCCCCTAGACCCCTCAAGATCCCATCTTCTGCCGCGTATTTCTTAGGCTACTTTCTCCCCCTAGGAACGTACTAGGGACGTCCCTGTCTCCCTGGGGCTCCATAGTGTCCCCCAGACCCTTTCTCATGACAATGGAGTCTAATTACTGTCTCCCACACGTCGTCAGCTGTTCTTTGTGCATCTTTTATGATGTTATTTTCTTTTCTACGTTCTCTCTCTCTCTCTCTCTCTCTCTCTCTCTCTCTCTCTCTCTCTCTCTCTCTCTCTCTCTCTCTCCCGTTCAAATTCACCTCCAAGTTAATCGCCATTTCTTGGAATCTACGTTTGTCTTACTTTGAAAATTTCAAGATTCTACAATACATTATCTCTCTCTCTCTCTCTCTCTCTCTCTCTCTCTCTCTCTCTCTCTCTCTCTCTCTCTCTCTCTCTCTCTCTCTCTCTCTCTCTCTCTCTCGTTCAAATTCACCTCCAAGTTAATCGGCATTTCTTGAAATCTACGTTTGTCTTACTTTAAAAATTTCAAGATTCTACAATACATTCCCTCTCTCTCTCTCTCTCTCTCTCTCTCTCTCTCTCTCTCTCTCTCTCTCTCTCTCTCTCTCTCTCTCGCAGAGCAATTCCCACTGGAATGTTCATATGAAAGACACGTCACGTGCATGTTGTGTTTTGTTAGACCGTAGAGTTACTCTGACAAAAAGCGTGTTTTGTTTTTGTTTACTTTGCTGTTGAGAATGGAGAACAATCATCTCTCCTTTGGAAGCGCTACTGTTGTCTTTGCTGTTTTTTTATGCTAGACTCAAATGGAAATACTATTTGCTTGTGTTTATATTTTTATCTGATGAGTCATCTTTTATTATTATTATTATTATTATTATGATTATTATTTTCCTTATTATTATTATTATTATTATTATTATTATTATTATTATTATTATTATTTGTATTTGCTGTTTTTTTATGCTAGACTCAAATGGAAATACTATTTGCTTGTGTTTATATTTTTATCTGATGAGTCATCTTTTATTATTATTATTATTATTATTATTATTATTATTATTATTATTATTATTATTATCATTATTATTATTATTATTATTATTATTTGTATTTGCTGTTTTTTTATGCTAGACTCAAATGGAAATACTATTCGCTTGTGTTTATACTTTCATTTGATTATTCGTCTTTCATTTATTATTATTATTATTATTATTATTATTATTATTATTATTATTATTATTATTATTATTATTACTTGGTAAGCTACAACCTTTATTGAAAAAAGCAGGATGCTATGAAGCCAGGGGCCAAAACAGGGAAAATAGCCCTGTGAGAAAAGGAAAAAAAAGTATTTTAAGAACGGTAACATTAAAATAAATATCTCCTATATAAACTATAACAACTTTAACAAAACAAGAGGAACAGAAATAAGAGAGAATAGTGTGCCCGAGTGTACCCACAAGCAAGTTGGTTTCCATTTATGTTATTTGTAAAAAAAAAAAAAAAAAAAAATGTGCATGTCTTTTGGCTTATATTTGTTTTTTATCTGATGGGGCGTCTTTTATATAATCTTCTAAAGTTTGTTTCCATTTTTTGTTATTTATAAAAAGGAACATGCGTGTCTTTTTCCGGTTTTTTTCTTTTTTTTCAAAAATAATTTTTGGTATAGTTTCTTATAATAAATGTATTAGTTTTTTTTTTTTTCAAAAATAGTCTTTAGCAAAGATTTTTATCGTAATTATGTAGCATTAGTTTATATAAAACTCATTTCATCGTAATTATTATTATTATTATTTATTATTATTATTATTATTATTATTATTATTATTATTATTAGCCAAGCTATAACCCTATTGGAAAAGCAAGATGCTATAAGCCCAAGGGCTCCAATGGGGAAAAAATAGCCCAGTGAGGAAAGGAAATAAGGAAATAAATAAATGATGAGAATAAATTCACAATATATCATTCTAAAAACAGTAACAGCGTCCTATATAAACTGTTAACAACGTCGAAAACAGATATGTCATATACAAACTATAAAAAGACTCATGTCAGCCTGGTTAATATCACGTGAAAATGGTGTTTAGATTTGTTTTTTATCTTTTTATCATTTTAAAAAGTGTACTTATGTTTCTCTCCTATTTTATATTTGAATACATACTTATATTTAAAAGAAGAATAACTAACATGGCATTATCTTTCTTTAATAATTGCATTCAAAAGTGTCATAGGGTATACCTTTCATCATTATTTTTACTTGAGGGATTCTTGAAGAATATATATTAGATAGTGCCATAGCCTCAGTACCATGGTCATCCACTGTCTTGGGTTAGAGTTCTCTTGCTTGAGGGTACACTCGGGCACATTATTCTATCTGATTTCTCTTCCTCTAG